>NW_012130089.1:2484090-2525195 GCF_000143395.1 Atta cephalotes
GAGAGAGAGAGAGAGAGAGAGAGAGAGAGAGAGAGAGAAATTACCCGAGGCATCCATAGAATCTGTGGTAGCATCTTCGCGCACCCGCAACAGCAGATTTAATTGTCCGATCTCCCGAAGCAAACGCCGATCTTTAAGTGCAGTTTCACATTAGGATGCGTTTCTTGATCAACGTTGAAGTTCCCATTCACATGGGATCTAAATCTCGCAGGATACAAGTTATATAAATAACATAAATATACTTTGTAAGAGAAAAGTATTTGGTATTTGTAACTGTAATTACATAAAAATGTAAAATTTTTATAGGTAAAAGCTTCATTTTATAGTTATTACTACTTTTTTACTATATTTTTATAGTTATTACTACTTCATAGTTATTATTATTTCATATTTATAGTAATAATTATACACTAGTAATAATAACTGTGATAATTAATTAAAATAGTTATTATATTTATGTTTTATATATATATATGTATATACTACAGTAACTATACACTGAAAAAAATACTAAATTTTAATAAATATTTGTTTGATAGTTCTAAGTAAGTATTTATTAAACGTGAACATAATTTATTTGATACAAAAACCTTACTTTGATTCAACTATAAATTTTTATTGAGTAAATATTTAGTCACTATGAGTCTTTACTTAGAACTATTCAAAGACATATGTATTAAAATTTAATAAGTTTTTTTTCATTGTAATAACTGTAAAAATGGAACTCCATTTCCATGATTATTTTACCATGCAATTATAGTTACAAATATCAACATTTTTCTCTCACTGTATGAATTAATATAAAGTAGTCACATTTAAGGAAAGAATTATGGATAATTTCTAGAATGTTCAAGTAAAGGAATCTTGTGTGATGTCACAGACATTTTAAAAAATTGTAAGAGATATATAAGGAAGTTCCGTATTCATCTTCGCTCTCATGACGTTATTTACAATTACAAAACAATGAAGAAAGGGAACGGAGATACAAAAAACGGCGGCATGTTCTGCTCTGTAGAATAACACGGCTTCGACATCGTCAACAAGCGTCGAAACTATGATGGCAAACGACATCAGTCGTGCGCAATGTTATGTAGAAGTGAAGATGCGGGGTGGCGAGGAGAAGGATGCAATCGAATCCTCCAAGTACAAAGACGCGCCTTTACGAATGATCGGTAGATCGCAGATAAACCGGCGAGCGGACGAGAACGTATCTCCTCGTTTGCGCCGATCACGTCGGACAAACGTCGCCGAGCGTAATGCGCGGCGCTGCATGAGCTCCGCAACTAGCCGTGTGTGCGCAATCTTTCGAAACGCGACACGTTAACGACAACATTAGCGACGCAACGAGAGTCCGATTTACAGAGAATCGTATCTGCTTGATCCCGAGATATGATCTCTCCGAGAAGAAACGATCATATGAGAGACCTACGTAAACCGTAATTGTATAAAAGACATTACAAGTGCGTTTAGAAATATACAGGACATTTCTAGTTTTCCGCATGAACTTGAATGATGTTTCATGCAAAGGTTTAATAATAAACATTTTGAAAATAGAAATTTTCTAATCAATTATACACTAAGAGAAGAGAATGATTGCAAATTTAATTTACAATTATTTTCAGTGCAAACTATTTTTGTTGAATTATAAATATAATTAGTACTAACAGCATTTAGCAATGTAATAACTATAAAAATGGATAATCATTTTACCAATTGCAATTATGATCACAAACTAACATTTTTTTCTCTGACGAATAAAACAGTTTGAATTGACAGTTTTGTTTTTCAGTTAAATAGCTAATTACAAAAAAAATAGATACTTAATTCAGAATCTAGAACAAAAATTCTTGCTTTTAATATCTATATAGAGAAAAATGTTTTAAACCAACAAAAAGGTCCAACCGGAATGGTATTTTGGAGAGGTCAAACAGAACAAAAGAGGTCAAACAGAACAAAAGAGATCACAACTAGAAAATGATTACAGAAATTTTATTTAGCCTTAGCTAAATGTCATTCTGATTGAGATCTTTTTGTTAAACCAGAACATTTTCTTGATGTGGATTATTTTGTTGTCGAATATTTTGGCTGTGCGAGATTTGCAGAGCGTCGGATACACACAGGAATCGGCATGACAGCAGCCGCAGTCGCGAGAACGCCGAGAACGTCCCGGGCACTTCTGATCGATGGCCCGTGTAGTTGCAACGCGTGACTATACGCGGGCCCGATCCTTAACTTGTTAGCCGGGACTGCCGACCTGTGATTAAGGTAACGGTAGTCATCAATTCGGCCACGTGATCGTTAGGCTGTCAGTCGGCGACCGACATTTAAGCGGCCGCCGCCGTGAAATCGTTCGACGGTAATTTGCCACCGTTCGACGGCTCGGGCGCGAAAATGACCTTTTCGAATTTACTACGGATTCTCGACGTGCAACTCCCCCATCCGCTTCGCGTAAATTATAAAGAGGACACTTCGTCGGCTCTGTTGATCCAAACGCGTCGGCATGCGCGACGGAATGCTTTTCGTGAAACTCGTTACATCATGTACCTGACAGATAAATCGATGTTGATTATTTTATTTTTTCCTTTTTTTACATACTTAATCACAGAGAATTTTATACACTTCATGATGTAAGATAAGCGTAATGTATCCCTCCAAAATAAGCCGGTTTAAATTATTTTCTCTCTATTATTTTCTAACATATTGAGTAAATGTGTGTTTATTCTTCAAGTAGTTACATTGCAACGTGAGGTATCTCAGGTATTGTTCTTAAAATAACTCACAGAGCTGTTGCTTATCCTCTCGTTTATCCAAAGACTAGAAGCTTCTTTTGAGATGTCGAAAGAGAAAGAATTATTGCTTGTTCTAACGAATTGCTAACGAGATGTAATTTTTTTACCTTTTTTATACTCATTTCTTCATATACTCTATTAATCTCATTTATTTCTGTAAAATCAAACTTGTTAAATGTTAAATATGTATATTTGTAAGATATTCAAGAATTTTAGTCATATTTTTATGGCAAATTTGTCCCAATTTGAAGTCACTTTCTTTTAATTAAAATCTCTAATAATTTCTATGAATTATAACAGTAAAACCTTGTCGATCTATTTCGCTTCGTTAAAATACACTTGATACCTAAATATATGAACTGTAATCGCGTAGGAAACACATCCGTGTTGCGCACTTTGATATAATACGGTGATTAATTCGAAGCGGATCTACGCAGCCGACACAGCCGGATTACATACGAAATCGCTTGTGTTCGCATTAATATTCAGCTCCGGAATGCTCGACTAATGACGCGGTGCTACAGTTTATCGATGATTACGACGAGATGAAGGAGGGTGCCGTGGGCGGTCGATCGATCGCTGGAAAGTGGAATCCGTTTGCGCTCCCCCTTCTCTTTTTTCCTCTTCTTTTTTTCCACGGTTTTTTTTTCTTCTCGCGCACTTTTCGTTTTCACAAGATGGCCTCCAGAGACTGATCGCGCCGATTGGTCGTTTCGATTATAGGCATAACGTGGGCGAGATACGTCGCACGCGTTTCCACGGATTTATGCGAGATGTCCGGAATGTCATTCGATGTGTTCTCGTATAAACGGCGGCGATTGCAGCCGCGGTGTCTGGCCTCTGTCTCTCGCAATACCTGCATTTGATTTTCATCGATCGTCCCGTGAGTAACGTGTTTTACGACTCGGAAGAATCTCCGGAGCTATAACTTCATTTCTTCCACGCGGCGAGCGAATCAATTCTCTTTGGTAATGATCGTCTTGGCGTCGTTCCGCGCAGTTGCACGTCGACCGATGCTTAATTCTTCAGTTTTTTCATGGGTCAAGTTATCCCGCGAGATATTTTATAGCGAATAACTCTTCGTTGGGAGAATTATTTCGCGTAGAGGAAATAAACTACACGTGGAATATAAGGAGTACAGATTGTAATTATTTTCTTGATTGTTTTATCTTGTAATATATTACGAAATCAGGAAAATCTCATAAGCAAGGGGAAAAAAAAGATCGTTACTCTTCTCCCCTTGGGGGAGAAGAAACAGTCAAATTATGAAAATTATTTCTACATGAAGAGAATTTTTTTTTAGAATTTAACTTGAAAATATGAGTCGTAGGACAATATTGTATTTCGAAGAATTTTAATGTAAATCTCTCTCATTCATTAAAACTATAACAACTATAACAATAAAATATAAAATAAGTTCAATCAATTTTATTGAAGTGCATGGTAAAAATTTGTAAAATATTGTATTATACCACAACTATCATACTTTCAGGATAAATTTTAAAAGAAAATTCTCTCCGTGTACGACGAAGAGTTAAATGTTTATTAGCCAATGTAGCACACATTTCTAATTAATATTAAGTACAATAACAAAATTTTGTTTTCTTATTGTACTTAATATTAAGTATTAAAAAAATTTAGAGCGATATTCATAATCCATATTTATTTCAAAACTGTCTTAAATAATGTCTTAAGACACTAATACGGTCCTCTGATTGGTTTGTGACTTCTTAAGACTGTGCTTAGGATGATCTTGAATATAAAATCTGACTATGAATATCAACCTTAGATTCTCGAAACTGGTCTAATATATAAGTATTTGAACCCTACAAGACGGGTCATTAGTGACTTGAGCGATTTCTGTTCGTGCAAGTTTCTTTAAGTCTTTCGGTAATTATAAATTATACTAGATTTTATTATTTTCCAAAATGAAGTTCCAATATTTATTCTAGAAAGTTGAAAGTATGTTAAATAATTTTTAGAGATTTTTTTTAATCATTTTAAATAGGTGAAAAAATCAGACGGATTGTAGTGCCCCAGTTTATATGGATGAGGCATCAAATTATACTCTTATAAGGTAAAGGTGTTAATATTACAACAAGTTACTTAATACAAGTATTACAATATTTAAGTATTTTGATCTTTACAAGATGAGAAAGCCACTTTGCCGTTGAAACAGTGTCATATTTTGAGACAAGGAATACAATAAAATAATGAATTATAACAAATCTTAAGAAAAAATTTAAAATTTTAAAAATAGACTCCCCGTTCTCTAAAGGTTAATTAGTTTTATGTGGAGATAAATTTTCGCCCCTCTCCCCCGACTGGAATTCTGGGTACGCTCATGAAAAGTTCTATGAATAGTTTTACTCTCTTGTGATATTGGTACTTTAGATGCAATCAGTTGCTAATGAATAACGTTCCTTTTTTCGTCGAGCATCTTTTTTTTAATCTTTTTTCCTTCGGCGATGAACTATACCTACTCATATCGATCATGTATTGAGTCGTTGGCGTCGAAAATCGAGTTCACGCCACCAAATCATTAATCATCGTTGGCGATTAATAGCTATCTGCGGAAGTGCAAGCGGGTTTGCAAGTACAATAGTGTCACGGTGATGATTAAGACACGCGCTGCGATCCTGCGGGATCTAAAGGGCGACTGTGGCAATTTAAATTGAGACCCCAATCGACGCGATCGGTATAATAAAGTCTAAGATTGCGCGGTTAATTTCTATCAAGACGAACGACACATTTGAACGTCGATGTTACTACTATAATGCGGCGTACTTGTAGCGTGGTATTGACTATTGCGACTATTTCTTTCACTCATCGGTTATCAAACCGCACTATCCATTGCTCTTGACACGACGCGACGTCAACAATTCATCTGACTGACACTTGACATTTTGTAATTTAATATGATTTGTTTGCGCGTCGAATAGAATGGACAGGTAGATATTCAAAAAATTAATCTTCAACTCGCGAGTAGGTTAAAAGTCAACGCACGAGCGTCGTTCAAATATAGATAAAAAATAGTTTTCTTTCTAAAGATTAATTAAGTGAATTCACTCTTTAAAATGAAGCTTTATTGATATTTAATATTCTTAGTTTTAATATTCTTAATATTCTTAAATAAATTTTTAAATTGATTTCTTATGATTATCTCGAGAGATAAACCGTTGACTAAAATTGTGTACACTAATACCTAGTACTAATACCTAGTAATGCCCAAGTAATGCCTAAGTAATGCCCAATTTTTATGCTCACTGATTCTCTAATAAAGCCCATTAATACCCTATTAATGCCCATTAATGCTCTGGTAATACCTATTAATATCCTAGTAATCCATAACCTCGTACTGCTTATAATACATTATTCTCTTAAGTAAAGCTCCAGTAATGTTCCAAATCTGTACACCGCAATGCCCTTAGCGGTTTATCCTTCGAATTATCTTGATGCTTAACTCATTAGAATTTGTTATTCCAATTTTTAAAAATGGGTTTTTCTCGATGCGACAAGAATATTCTCTCTAAAGACTTGCGCAAACTTTCCATCAAGGTCGCGGCAAGGCTCAATCTACTTGCTTAATTCATATGCGCCGTATCGAAGCATTAAAAACCGCGTTAAGGCATTACGTACGTATATTTAGATTAACGAGGGAGATAGATTATAGAATATTTATTTTGTTAGGAAAATTAATATGACGCCGCGGTGTCTCTATGATACACGTTTAAATGAGCGAAACGATCAATCTAGAGTCTCGTGTGAACCCCATTCACGAGACAAGTGCCGAGTGTCAGATAAACGTAACCGCACTCTATGTCGTCGTACTTCGAGCATGGCCGATCATAGATTAAGACGAGAAACGGTTATGGCTTATGACAAAAGTAATCTAGAACTTGACAGCTCAATCGGCGCGTCCAGCATACCAACGAGGGTAGACATTGGTGCTTATGTTTCTCGGAGGCCGTTGGGCCTCCGACTGTTTAGATCGGCCGATATATCGGATTAAGTTATTCCTCATTCCAATTCGTCGCTTGCATCATAAATTTGATCTTTTCAAGAAATTGGCTTGTAAAGTGTAATAACTTCGTTGAATGTACAAGGAGAAAGGTGATTAAGTCTAATTTTATTTAAAAAACATTTCGAAATCATTTCAATTTCAACTGAAAAGTATTTGGTGATTTGTGATTATAATCTATATAATGTTGTGATAAAATAATATAAGGTAAAATTATTATATAATATTTATGATTTATTTTTATGTTATTATATAGTACTGTGTATTAGTAATAATAATTATATTTGTAGTTTTACTAAAAAATATATATATATAATTGGCATCGCGAAAATGATCATAAATTATAATTAAATTATAATAATTGCAGTCATTTTTTTGTCAATGTTTATAGAAGGTATACATTTTTGACATAAGCATTCCTAGTAATTGACGAACAGTTATAATAAATTAAAAGAACAGTTTATAAGAATATAAAGAACAGTTTTATTAAAAAAAACGATAATTATTTTTGTAACAATTTTAATCTTTTTTGATTCTCCTTTGATTCTCCTTTTATTATCTTTTCCAAGAAATTGAGGGCGCTTTGTACTTATAAAAGCCAAGGCTGTATGTATTATTTTATTAATTATTGAATATTAATTCGCCTTTATCACTTTCATTCTTCTTTAAACTGAATAAATTACACTTTGTTAGCGGAGCCTCACTATACGTCCATTTAATTTTCTCTCTGCAAAAAACTCGATAATAAGTTTTTTTTCCTCCGACAGGAGGAGGCCTTCCATCTCTTCCTGACCGCGTTTCTCGGGGTCCTTTTGCTGCGGCGCGAATCTTTCGAAAACGCGCGAGACGGATAAAAAAAGAACGGCGGGAACGTCCGAAAGTGAGAGAGAACGCGCGAAGGAAGGGAAAGCAAGCCGGAGAGTTAATTATACGTCGTGCGAAAGAAGATTTATCGGGCGTACACACATTTTCCACGAGGCGCGAGCGCGCGCGAGTCTCCTACGCCCGCTGTACCTCGTCATCCTTGCAGCCCCTTCCGGCTCCCTCCATCGGCCGCGTGGGTGTCTCCTGACGACTTAATATTACTACCACAAAACATTCATACGGTCGTTACCCGTACTACGGGTGAGCCGCGACCATGGGCATACCGTGGACGCGAGCGTGAAACGAGATAAGGAGACCTGAACGTCGGAGCGGTACGGATGGAAAAAAAAGTCTCTCGATGGATGATGGCGATAGTTGTTGTGGCGCGATGGAGACCTCGGATGATACCTAAACCTCGGCAAGTTACGACGGCGGTAAACCCGCGTTGAGATTCAGGAATATCGTGCTCCATCGGAATATCCTCGGCGCGCAACAAGATAAACAATCTCTCCCACGCCGCACGATCGCCGATCGATGCTAATGAAGAATCTCTCTTTCTCTCAAGGAGATTTCTCTCCCGACTACGTTTCTCTCTTTGCTCAATAGCGTTTTCTCCTCGAATAAGAACACCGTCCACGCGCGCCCGCGCTCGAGGCACGCGCGCGTGCACGAAAAATTCTTCCGACGCGATCCACCTCGCGTTTCTAACGTACCGTAGAAATTTCAGGTAGGGATCGCTCGAATTCCCGGATCTTTCACCGCTGCATCGGTATCCTTAGAATTCCCTGTAAAATTACTCGACACACAGATAATGCGCGCTTCGGGTGCCGCAAGGCGGATAATGCGATTACCTGCTTGAAATATTCGCGAACATCCTTTTACGCTCGGGATCACGGTTAACAAGATATTTCAATTAAGGTAACTGTAAAACGTAGCAGATTTAAAAAACGTATATTAAAAAAAAAAGAAAAAAGAACATTTTGTATTTCAATACAGAATTAATCCTTTCCTTTATTTTAATATAAAAACAAGCTCGGCAATCGTGTTTTGGCGAATGTCTTAAAATTCTCGAAAGATATATCTAGCTATCTCTTGTTTTCTTCCGCGATAAAAAGCGCCGATTCTCTGGCTATGTAGTGATTTTAATATAATTTGGTTGGATGCCGGCGAGCGAATAATCGAGACAGGGTGATGCATGCCTCAAGGTTCATTGTATTGTACCACGGGGGGAATCCGACATAAGGAAGGAGGAGGAGGAGAAGGAGGAGGGGAGGAAAAGAAGAAGAAGAAGAGCTCCTTTGTGAAAGCAGCGTCAGGAAATCAGGATTGATATAGGGCTGCGGTAGGTTCGCTCGTAACTTTGTCCCGCAGTACCTGGGACTTGGTCCCGATCCATTAATCACCCTCGTACGAGGCCTGAACTCTTGGGTGATTAGCAGGCGTGAACACCAACTCACTGTAGATATATATGCGATTGGCCGCCATTGTCGACCACCGCGGACGCTCTACAACAGCGATTGAGACGTCCGTCTTCTTCGTGGATTCTGAAAACACCGCGGTCTGGAATCAAATGCACAATTTCACGGCTAGCTCGTGCCAAGAGCTTCTCATTTTTTTCCTTGTTTCCCGCGTTCCACAAACAATTACGCCATCGCAGACATATACACATATCGTTTATAACAACATTGAACAGGCTCCTAGGCGATTAATATTGTATAATTATTTTGTACAATATTATTGATGCTTCCTCTAGACAATTCAAAATAAACGTTTAATATATACTGTCTGAAAATAGATCTGCTTATTGTCAGTAAAAGAAGTCAACAACATTGAAAATTACTCGTATTACGTTTCGCATTCTTTATCAATAAATCAGCTGTTCTGGAGATTTCAAGTTACATTCTGTAATAAATAAATAATGTATTATTAAAATATAAACTATTACTTAATATTTATATTAATAACACTCAAAAAAATGATCTTGCAATTACAGAAAATTATCTAAAATACGAAAAAAATAGCTGGAATAGATAAATTTCTAGTACTGCGATATTGCAACTAATCATATAGGTAGCAGAGATAGAATTTAGATTTGTGCTATAAATTCTATGCGTATGATATATAATTTTCTATACAAAAAACAGCTATAATTCTAGCTGGAGCAGCAAAATATTTTTTTGCGTGAATAGAGGAAAGGAAACAGTTATGGAAAAAGTGGAGTAATTGTAGAATACCACGATGTTTTGTACAGTTTGCTCTGCATTCTGGAGTTGACTAAAATTACTTTTTCACAGTCTGTTCAGACTGGGAAATACGAAACGCGATATCAGTAATTTTTAATGCTACCAACTTTACTTTTTTTACTGATAACCAAATCTATTTTTGAACACATAGACAGCCTCCAAACCCTCCAAACAATCAATAACATTAATATTGATTGTCCAGGATCCGCTTTAAGTTTGTAAATAAAAATGTAGAAAATTTTTTTACATTGCTTTTTATGAATTTTCAAAAAACATTTCATAAACATAAAAGACTTTCTTTTACACTAAACAATTCGGAAAAGAGATTGTAATACTTATTAGATAAATAGTTATCCTGAGATATTACAATATGCACAATGAAGAGAGTTCCTTTTAGACATATCTTTCGCCACAACTGTCGGTTTCACAAATGTCTCTTTCTCGTAGACATTCGTAAGAAGATATTAACATACATTGCGTGATCAGTAAACGGAAACGAATAGAACACAATGCGATATTAATCACTGCCTTAAAGCTTGTTTACGATAGCTATGAAAAGCCAGGCTGGTTACGCGACGCTTTTTACAAAAGGGACACTCGTTATTCTTATTCGTAAACGTTACGTCGGTCTTAAGTCATTCCCGTTTGTCCGGTTCCTAAAAAGAGGCGCTTAATTGTACGGCGATTTAACCGGAGGGGAACCACCCGTGGGGATTGTCAGAGATTCCCGCGAGTTTCGTGGGTGTAACTTACGAGGTAATTAATGTAGCTGTAAGTTGCGAGCCTGCCTCGCAGGACGGAGACCCGCTTCTTGATATGCCCAAATCTACGTTTTTTGAGCACGACTTACGTTGGTTCACTCCAATCATTTACTGGAAACTTATTGTTACTTACCTAATGCACGCATTTTATCAATTTAATCTACACGATGTAACCAGAGTCAGTTTATTTTATTTTATTATAAATTTAAATACCATATTTATACTAGACATAAATTCTTTTGAATGGTAGAGATTTAATCTTCCATGTCAACAATATGAATTTTAAGTCAGCAATTAAGAAGTTTTCGAAGAAATAGCAAATTTTTTATTTTTCCTAATTATATACGATCTAAAAAGATTTTAGTACACTTGTCGAAGCTTTAACGAGTTTTTACTGTTATAGAAATCGGATTATATTTCACCTTTTTTTTATATGTTTAAATTTTTCTACTAAAATTTACAATCAAAATATGGTGCCTTTAAAGATCTCAATTGCCAGCGGAGAGTTAATCTACAATTTACTCTTTGCTTCCTATTACTTTTTATCTCTCACTTTTTTCCCCTCGCAGTATTTTATCAACCACCGTGTTTCTTGTTACGGTATTTCCTTCCGGAATTCATCAACTTTTATCTCGGATGAAAGAAAACGAAGAAGCAGAATAACAAGCAAAAAGATAAGAAGAGGTAAAAAGCGAGAAACAGAAAATAAAGAGCACATTGTAAATTAGTCTTTAGAAGGACTATGAAAGATTTTGTAATATTAAATCTTCCAAAAAACGTCTATATGTTAATTCACTCTATTGACTTCTTGTGACCTGATCTCTATTATTTCCTAAACATTATGCAACGTGTTTTATTTTTTATTCTTTCGTGGAAATTGAAATGCGCCGCGCATACCGATCCTTCTTTCACACTCTATGCGCATGCATCGAGATCAGTTCCATCGCTCTTTTCTGTCTCGTTGTCGATCCGCTGTATCAAATCCAGGGCGAATATCTCGAGAACGGTTGTTCTTCGTGGAAGAGCAGAGAAGAAAGGATCGCGCCGCACGATTTTAACGACGAAAGCAGCGGAATTATTAATTAGACAGTTCTTATGTACACATCGCGCGGCACAGCACCGCGGAATCCACGAGGATATAAAATTAACAATTTTATATCGCCACCATCGACCGATCGGCCGATTCTCAGACTCGTGCCAATATCGATTATTGGGCGGGTTTCTTACCCGCCAGTGAGACAATCTCTTGTATGAACTACTCGATGGAACTTTTTCTCACTCGCCTTTGCTTTTATTTCTCCCTTTAATCCTCCGGAGTTGACGCCAAAATCTGTAACACAGTTACTGATGCTGGATCTGTGAGATCCATTTAATTCATGTTCATGAAATAGCATTAAATAATTTCAAGAAACCAAAACGATATAATTCGTATAAAGAAGAATGCATTCTAAGTATATTTTAATAAAAATAATCCAAGGTATAACATAAAATTTAATTGTTTGACAGTTTTAACAAGGAGATTTATAATTGAGAAGCTTATAATTAAATGGACCCATCGTTAGCTGAGGAGGGTAATTATCTTCACGAGAGAAAATATGACGGCCGTGATGTCTTTCTTCGCTAACTAGTGGGAATTTAATTAAGAATTTATGATACGCGATGCTTGAAAGCGGAAGGCGTTATTACGTGCCGCGTAATATAAATCTTGCGTCGGGGTATCATTAGACGTGACGGAATGAGACTTTTGATTCTTTGCGCGAATTCTAGAAAAAGATTTGATAGCTTTCGTAGCAGGTACACACCTGGGGCACGCGTGGGCCCACACACACGCGCGTACAGTCTATCACGCCTCCTCGCGTGACGTCACACCTGGCTATAATCGCCGAGATCCGCCAGGGGAAGAGAGGAGTGAAAGGGCGAGTGAAAAAAAAAGTTCCGATGAAGGGAGAAAAAAGGAGTGACCCGAACCGGTTCACGCCAGGTCAACAGCACGCACGCCACCCCCGTAAGACCCATCGTACATCGGCTTAATGCGCATCTACCGGGTGTACGAGTATGAATCGCGATAGAATTGGCTTTGATACTTTCCGGCAGAGATAAAACATAAACTCTACATTCTCGAACTCTATATTCTGAGAAAAAACAATCTTGCTGAAGTATTTAAAAATGTATCTGGATATAGATCTGAAAATAATTTAGTTGGACCATTAAAATATATAGAGGACACTCAAATTAATTGTTAAAATATCAACTTTTTGCAAACAACACTACTTAAAGCTACATAATTATTTTGATGGTCCAACAAAATTATTTTCAAATCTGCATCTAGCTAAATTTTTAGACACTTTAGAGATCGTTGTTTCCGTAAAGCATCTTTTGGCATGATATTTAAATATTTACAGGAAATTTAAATGTCATCGAGAAAAACGTACATAGGAGTGCGTAATGTTTTGCTTGTCATACAAGTCATTAGTGTTATTAGTGTCGATTTGACTCGTCTTATCCGGAATTACGCCAATTACGTGAAACTCCATCGTGGTCGGTGAGATCCATCGGCATAAATCCAGAATTATCTGAGGAGACGGGCAAAAGGCCGTCGGTCCGGTCCGATAACGAGTTATTAGTCAATCGTCGATAAGTTCTTCGTCATTGAGCGCTCTTCGTTCCAAGTGCTCTCTTCTTCCTCTTTCTCTCCATTTCTCTTTCTCTCTCCATCTCCCTGCCAGTTTCACTCTTGTTGCGATTTCTCCACCGCTCAATTACCGTAAATACACGGAATAATAGCCGCGAGATTATTGGCGGCGTTTCGGAAGTTTTAATGAAAAGGACGCGCGAGCGGCAAGCCTGGTAGCAAATTATTTCGCTCACCATGCTGGCTTTTACTACTTTGGCGCGCATCCTGCCATTTATCATTTGCAACGTGCAATTGAAGACGGAGGGGCAGTGCGTAACGAGAATGTTGTACAAGGTTTCGAGTTGTGTACGAGCGCGCGTGCACCGTCGTGTCTTGTATAGCTGGCGAGAGGAGAGCAAAACGGCGGAATAAGCCAAAACGAGATCGCTATCGAGGCGCCGTTTAAACTGTTTGTCACCTCTCGCGAGCGCGTGGGTCTCCACCGCTGTCGCCGCACTCATGAAACTAAGTACAATGTAAGTATATCCTGTACCCTGTTTCTGTAATTCTTAACGACAATGCCGGTATCGTTATATTGCCGTTGCACAGCTTTTTTATCATAATATCTGCACGATGGCAATATAACAATACTAACACTGCCATTAACAGTTACAGAATTAGAATACTAGCCGCAAGTTCACATACATTGAAAAAAAGGATTGGCTGCTGTAGCAAATTAGAATATGGCATAGCATTTTTAATTGGTTGCAGCAGCCAACTGTTAATTGCGTTAACTTATCCGCAATGTCCAGTATAGGATTTCAAAAGGCACAACCAAAAAAATTGGCTGCTGCAATCAATTAAACATGCTGTGCCATATTTTATCATCTAATTTGCTGCAGCAGCCAATCTTTTTTTTCACTGTAGTAATAGATACAATAAATGTAATGAATGCGTTTATTATACCAATTCTCAATTTACGTGCCTCTACAATGCCTTGTATCTTCTTTACAGGATGCATTATAATTTGTTAAATGAGAAAGACTCGTGGGAACCTTGAGGATAAGTGACAATGTAAAGGAAGCACCATTACAAAATATGTATTTAGTTAATTAGATTATATCTCTATATGTAATTGATATAACACGATAATAAAACACAACTCATTTTGCTGAAGTATTTAAAAATTTAGGTAGAGATACAGATCTCAAAATAATTTTATTGGACCATCAAAATAATTATTGTGTTGGAAACTCAAGTATGATGAGCAATGCTGCAAAAAGCTTAGATATTTGAGTAATCAATTTGAATATCCTACATAATTATTTTAAGAGTTCAACCAAATTATTTTCAGATCTGTATCTATAAAATTTTTAGATATTTCAACAAAAAAAAACCATTCTTTCTCACGCATATTCATGAAAATAGAAATAATCAAAATTTAAAGCAGAAAGGTTTGCCCATTTAAAACAGAAAGATTTGCCTATCTCTTCCTATTAATCAAGTTTACGCTTCTTTCTCCATCTTATCTATTTAAACATTCTCATATTATTCAGTCCCGATCAATCGCGTTTATCGTTTACCATTTTTCTCAGACGTACCCGGAGATAATGTCGGTGAGAATGTCGAGGATAAATCGAAAGGTACATCATTGGTATCGGCTTATTAACGAATCACTGCAAGATGTTCGTCATCTCACGCTTGGATAGTTATGCCGAGGCATAACTATCCAAGCTCGCCTTGCCGACACGCGACCTACACATGGCGGCGCGCGACAGCTCTTTCTGTCCTTTTCCTACTCACACAGGAACGGCACTCGCCAGACAAGTATCTTTTTTCCCTCTTTTCCTCGTCTCTCTCTCTCTCTCACACACACACACACACACACACACACACACACACATTCTTTCTCTTTCTTTCTCTCTCCTCCAACCCTCACGACGAGAAAGTCCGTCCCTCTCGCCAACCTCCGATCCGACAGCGAGAACTCGCGATGCGGCATAAGGGAATAAGACGGAAATAAGATACGACACAGCTGATACGCCTTCGCTCACCGGTCACGCGTGCTAGGTGTACGCCAGAGATTGTCGATGATGTCATTCTCGACTATGGATCTACTCGTGGCGAGCCAAGTGCAGGACATTGGCTGACCGATTATAGATACGCGGATACGAAGGGCGCCGACAAGAAAATTTTCAATGGAGCATGCAAATTTCATTCGTAACTAGTGCGAGACGCATTTCAATTGAGTGTTTTGATAATACCTGTAGACAGTCACGACACGCAGTCTTTACCATTCAGAGAAAACTAGTGAGCGAGGAAATGATGTAAGAACTGACGTAAAGAATCAGCTGTGATATGACAATATGTTTTTCCCAGTTTGCATAACTGCTTTCTTATGTATACATTTTTTTTTTATCAATATATAATATAAAAAATAATGTGTACATAATCTCTCTTATTAATGTATAATAATGATCACCTTTCGACTAGTATTCCACTGGAGATCGACAGATTCTCTTCTATCAGAGATTTCTATCTTATCGGAGATATCTTTCCAAAATCCGGAGAAAAATCGACGTACGTATTTAAAAAAATTTTTTTCATGTACCGAAGCTCTGGAATCCGCTGATATTAATCTGATCTCAGAAATGTGGTCCAACATCGTTACGCGCGAGATCATTATGAGATACTCTGCACTGAGAAAAATGTCTGGTTGAAAATGAACGAATTAGAAGGTTTTAATTATACAAAATATCTATCAGAATTACGGTTATCACTAGAATTGTAGTAGGTAACAAAATAATTCTTATTCGTCCATTTTCAATTAGAAATTTTAATTAATTTAACATTTTTTCTAGTGTGTATCTTTCTTTTTCGCGCTAAAGCTATGGTCAAAGTTTCGCTATAAATGCTTTGAAGTATTTGATTGATCAATCGGAAGAAAGAATTTTACAAATTGATCAATTAAGAAATGCTTTAAAGCATTTGTAGTGTGTATCGCGTTGACTGTACATTAAATTAAGTATCAATATTTTCATAAAGGCATCATCATTATCGCAATTTATTTAGAATTAATGCTTTCAAATTACTTATATCTGCAATCATTGCAAAATGGTAACGTTCCAGTTACATGGGTCAACCTCGATAAATTGAGAGTATTAATTTTTTTTATAACGACTTCATTAATGTCATAGTCCGTTCAGAATTAATGCCCTCAAACTATTTGTTCGCAATAACTGGAAAACGATATATGGGTCAATCTCGGTAAATTCGCTCGATAAACCCCGGACGAAATTCGTGTCGGCGACAAAGTGAAGGGAGGTTTGTGTGTTGTTCGGAGTCGGAGCAAGCTGTGCTGGTGATATCAATCATCCTGTGTGACCGAGAGCGAGACTTTCACCACGACGACAACGGAGAGACGTCGATGCGGCCGGTCATACGAAATCCTAACGGCGTGCGCTACAAAACTTTTCGATTTGACGACCATTCTTTTGTGCGATCACCTCGTGGTCGTTCGCGTCCACCCACGATTCATCATCGTGCTACCATCGCCAAGGAGAAATCGCGCGGCGATTCAATGGTATCGTTGATCCGTTCCGCACGGCGGGGATCGGTAGCACATTCGATCCGGCCGATCGAACATGCGCTCGATCAAAACGATCTCCGCTCTCGCGTCCCGCCTACACACGATCACTGAGATAGCGAGATGATGAAGAAATAAGTCTCCGAACGGAGAAGAAGACGCCGAGTTTGTATGTCGATGCCGTCGACTTTTCATGGATCATCAAACGAATTTGGAAAATTGCTCTCATATAAAAAATATTCTGTTGCTAAGAAAAGTGATTATTCTTTCTTTTAAGTAACGAAATTATCTTTAACAAGAAATACTTTCTTGATAATAATCTTAAAATATATTCACAAATTTTGAAAAATTTATTATTATATATTCAAAATTACTTTTTAAAGATTATTTTGTAAAATCGAAGAAGTAACTTATAATAAATAAATCAAAATTGTTTCAATTTAACAATCTTGACTGATTAGTATTAAACTTACTAACATATAGAATATATTTTGATACAAGTACAATACTTATGCCATCCTTCGCGAATGTTGATGCATAAATCATATATTCTGAATGCGAATAGATGTAATTTGCAAACAATTGGAATATACTCACCAAGCGAAGTTAAAACATTTCGATTCTGGATTTAAGATTTCTCCAGTTGCGAAAGTCAAGTACAAACTACCTGTACCTTAACTTCTGTTTTGTGAATACATCCCAATTGTTTACGAACTTTATCTTGCGTTAGAAATATATAATTGACGCACCAACATCCGCGCGGAGATACATAAATATTTTAATTTTATTAGATTTATTTTTTAAGCTCCATAAATATCTATATTACTATTTTCAATATGAAATGTATAATTATAATAATTCGCTTAACTCACGTGATAGATTGATATATTTGTAACATAAATACATCATTTTCCGTGCTAACGTATCAATACATTTAATAGAAAAGGCTTCATGATGTATCTTGCGAAGAGTCGGGAGAGAACACAACGCAAAAGAGTGCGTTAAAAGCTACCACTGATGCGCTGCGCCATATTTTTCAAGATGAATTTTATTGAGGAAGTTAGGTGGAGAGCCAGTGAAGAAGGAAGAGAGGAGCGCCGGGAAGTATTGAATTCATCGGTACGCATTGTCGACAAGATATACGAAGCTGGGGGTTACGGGTTAAGTGGGCCCTGTACCTCCGGTAAATAAGTCTCCCCGCGCCTCGTAGCGTTTCGCGCGAGCGAGCGAACGAGCGAGCGGACGCGTGTGAGCGTCGTGGACCCATGCATGCATGCATGCATGCATCCGTTGTCTCTCGCGTGCCTCCGAGAGTGCATACTGGCCAACCGCGCTTTCTCAGGGCAATTTATAATCGTACGGATTCAATGCGAGCCGTGTGGAACGCCCCGAGAACAAAGAGACACTCCGTAGTAGTAGACGCGAGGCACAACGCGGCGCGGCGCTCAACTCTCTCGACTCTTCTCTCGGGTCTTCCTCGGCAGGAAGGATTCCGTCGGGAGGAATCGCCGCCTTCGCCAATGTCGTTGATTAGTCGCTTGAGTACGTGCATGGAGTATACTCGTTAGAGTAATTCTTCGGACGTTGGTACCACCCTTCTTGTTTCTCCCTCGCGTCGCGCCTCTCGACTCCAATTAAAACTTTACGACTTACGGCAGCGGGATGTTAAATAACTGAAACCGCGCGTGAGTCGCATGGTATGTCGGGGGGATGCATTCCACGATTAATTTGTGTTTCACGCATCATTATTGTCTTTACAGTAATATTTGCGCGACCGACCGAGAGAGAAGACCGGTTCCTTACTCACGCGACGACGGTAAATCTCAGGACTAATTGTATTTGAGTTCCATCGTAGTCAAACGGTCGACGTTCTTCAAGATTCATTTTTTAGGCCTTTTTCCTTCTACGATTATTAATTTCAGCATGGCGACTGCTATATTTATATCTTTACGTCAATTTATTTGCTGTAAAAACGATTAAAAGGATATTTTCTATGTTTTTATCAAGAATAAACTAAGGACACGATGCATGCAAGGAAAAATAGTTTAATTGAAGTATCTAAAAATTAAGTTACACTCTAAAAAATTGGATTTAACATCATGCAATTTCTATGTATAATTCTCACTATATTGATGCTGATATTAACATGATGTGGATTTAAAATTCCTGATGTCAACATCAATGGTACTTAAAACTCGTAATGTTAAATCCATACCAATATTTTTTAGATTATAGATACAGATCTGAAAATAGTTTCGGATCATCAAAATAATTTTGGGTTAT
Source organism: Atta cephalotes (assembly GCF_000143395.1). NCBI lineage: Eukaryota > Metazoa > Arthropoda > Insecta > Hymenoptera > Formicidae > Atta > Atta cephalotes. The sequence continues at coordinate 2,503,252 of NW_012130089.1, forward strand.
CAAAATAATTATGTAGAATGCTCAAACTTTTGTAGCATTGCTCATCATGCTTAAATTTCCTACATAACGATTTGGATGGATTTCCAACAAAATTATTTTCAGATTTGTACTTACCTAATTTTTAGATACCTGTACAATTTCGATAGAGACCGCAAGAAAACCGGCGGAGGATAAACATTGTTGATTTCTGGGATCAGAGACCATATCTGTAATCCGTGGTGAAGCGATCCTGGGTACAATCTAGGGAAAAGGGATCTCTGTGCGTGAATATTGTTTGTACGTAACTTACATATACAGGAACACACTGAGTACAAAGCGGCGGTTCCACGTGACCCACGACCTCGCCTCTAATGAGCGGCAAAGCTTACGGCTATTGTAAGAGAACCTTCTCCTCCCCCGTTGCCAAGGGCTTAACTCTCCGTTTTCTTCGTGCTCTGCCCTCCATCCGAATCCTTTCTTCTGCCTGACCGTGCTCTCGTACATTTAACTTGAATACAATAAAGCAGAAGAAAATTCAATTCTCCTCCTACGATTCCGCATACATTTATCATAGTTGGCGTATGCTAACTTGCTTGTGCTACAAAAGAAGATTAAGAAAATCTCTTCGTGCAAGAATTAATTTACAAAATGCGTCAAAACGTCTGTAATAGATTTTGCAATCGATTTAGTATTGAGCTTATAATATTAAATCAAGATATTAGATATTAGATTTTTAATTGAAGGGCTTGCTATGGATTTTAATCCACATTTTGTAAAAATAGATACAATAAGCTTTAAAGTTAAAGTAATAGAGAAAATACATTTATTTGCACATGCTATAAAAACTATCTTTTATTTTGATATTACAAATTGCATAAAATAAATAAGGAATATTATAAAAAGAGTAATATTTCTTTGCCTCCCCGATAGTTATATTACCGATTGATAAAAAAAAAATACAAATCACTGCATGATAAGTTATAACAGCGATAACAGTAATTAGCACAATATTTAGAACAAATAGAGAATTCTGTCACTCATCCATTTCTACCAGTATCTATCACATATTCGATTATGTTGTGAGTTAGCTTATTGTTGCAGCAAGCCCTTTAATTTTTAGATATTTTATCTTCGATTTTAAAATCGAAATAGCCTCGCTAGATTCGCGAGTTGTAATTAATTAATAATACAGTAATCTACGATATCTATAGATATCTACAGATATCGTTGATTAGTGTGCTAGATGATAACATTTTCGATATTTCGCGCAAAGTCTCCGCGAGTCGGGATGACCGCACGGTCATCGCCAAGAGGAAGATCAGTGATTCCACGAAGCGATCGACAAAGAAAAAAAAAGATAAGAGGCAACGGGAGAGAGACGACCCGAGCGAACCCGCGAGCTCGCCGCACCGTTCTTGTTGAGCGAATCGACAAGACGGGCGCGGCGAAGGGGAACACCCTGTACATGCCGACGACATTCCCGAAGTGCAGCGTGCAGTTTTTCGCGGCTACCAGTGCAGCGGGTAGCCTGTGACGAGCGATCGAGTGACTCAGAAGCTTCGAGGTAGACGCAAGGGCGAAGCAAACACGCACGTGCTCTCTCGCGTATGCGTCTCTACGTGCATCCGCGTACACGTGTATACACGCGCGCGCTCCGCTCGTGCGTGCGTGCGTGCGTGCGTGCGTACGTGCGCCTACAGCCGGATCGCGGAGAGGAGAGGAAAAAGGGAGAAGGGAAGCGCGAGATTTATTTGCCCGAATTTCGATGGCCGCGGCTTTGCTGTGGCCGCGCCGCTTACGAAGAATGCATCTCGCATTCGGGATCTTTCGCGGAATATGTCTTACGGCGGATTCTCCCGAAGGGGTTCCCCTCGAATTCGATCGTTGCTTTTCCACCACCGAGTCTACTCTCGTCGCGCCGAGAGCCTTCAATGTTCGTTTTGTTTAAAGGACGAGGTCAAAAACACGACTAAATATTTCGAAGATTTTCGCGAATTATTCGAAAATTTTACGAGCTCGTACTCTGAATTCAGAATTGTGTCAATCATTTTTCATCATTACCATTTCATTGAGCTTGAGATTCATTAAAATTTTTGTTATTAGTTTTATTTTTTTTTTTGCCAATTTTTCAAGTTTAAAACTATGAAAATAAGATGGTAAAATATAAAATTATTCTAAATCATTGTTATTTAAAAATCAAGAAAAGTCTCAGAATCATCAGAACTTGTTCCAGTTAAGTCTTTGCTGTCCAAGTTGGACTTTAAAGTCAATATTCTAATTGTAAATTCTATATTTTAAAAACATCATACAGTGTCTATATAATTCTTATCATGTTGATATTAACATGTGTGTGTGTGTGTGTGTGTGTATTATATGAAGAATTAATTTCAACATAATATTACATCAATAATTAATATTAATAATAATAGTAATTAATATAAATTTAAAATCCATACTCATATTTGCAGAAGTGTGTTAGATAAATTTAAATCAATAAAAGCTAATTAAAATACAATCCTTTTATATGATAATAAAAACTGATTGTTACAGCTTTCGCAAGAATTTTTTCAGAGTTTTATATAATCCAGAAAAGTATAAAAATTTATACTGAAACTCAAAGACCCCAGTAGTTAATGAAAGTGCAAAACTCCACATGGCTGATGTAAGTTTAAATTCAATAATTAATTGTTATCAACGGACTCGTAGTCGTTATTCTCAAGTTATTCTGAATCGCAACGATATCTGATAAATCAATATCGGAGTAATCAATGATCGGAGAGACATACGTCTCACCAATGATATATCGTTTTGTCGTGGATTCTTTCGAATCGGCACACATTAGGCCATCGACATTGTCGATACTTTTTGTGGGGGAAGAAGTCACGCGAGGTGGACCTCGCGTGTCCCATGTGTCCCGTAAACGACGACTAGTACCGCGATTAACTAATGTGTCGGACCGGTTAGGAGCGTATTGATCAGAGACCGAGACTAGATTTATGTCGGCGAATGATTCACGGCACGTGATTTACAGCGGATTGTCCGGTGCGCACGCATACTGATTGAGCATTTATGCCGCTCTCCCGGCACCGTACGGCACACTAATCATTTATTGGGTTAAGGTGAAATCCTCCTTCCCTCTGCCGGAGGGTATAATCCGATTTCTTATCCCTTTCTGCTCCGGCCTTGTACTTCGGCGTTACGTGGCAAATGCGCAGATTCGAAGACTTCGTCATTACAGAAAAAAATTTAAATTATCGATTTGAAATATCACGGATTTCAAAATTATTCGATTTACAGACGAATTTCTCGCATTTAATCCTTTATTATTTGTATGAAATATCCAAAACATCCCTTATAAATCATTAAGTTACAAATGTTGTTTATATATATTATGTTTAATATAAATTCCACAATTTAAAAAATCTTTTTGTATTCATCTAGGATGTATAGAATATTATTAATCTTTATTTATAAATGTAAATCATCAAAAAGAGCAATAAAAATTGAGATATAATGTGAGAATATCAGAAAACTTACGGAAATAATTACATTAAAAAATATATTGAAAAATCAAGCAAGTAATGTAAAACATTTGTTCGACTTTGCACTCTCTCTTCACGTGATATATTTAAATACTTTTGCATTTTCTGAAATTTGATAAATAATTTATTGAAATTTCTCAGGAAATCGAGTTACGGAATCGAAGTTACGTAGGTACTTGATTCGCAGTGTTTATGTAAAGTGCAGATACGGCAGTCAGCGTGGTTACGTTTTAGAAAGCGCGTTCACCCTAACGGCGTCGCAAAAATCGCGTTTCCGTCGCCGATCGGAGTATTCGAAAGTCCTTTGGGAGCAGCGCTCCTTGTTTTTCATCTCTCGCTCTCTTCGATCCTCCTTCGATTACGAAGGCAGGACACGCGTCTCATCCGTAGAATGTCGCCGTAACGAAGGGGCTTCTTCTCTTTCTCTCTCTTTTGTCTCTTTCCATGCGTCCTCGCGAGGATACACTGCAGCTCCTTTACTTCCTCAGCATCTTGCCGGGTGATCCTTCGGTACCGATGAACGTTTAAATTAGGCAGGGAATCCCTCGGAATGCGTGAAAGAAACGACGAGATCGACATTCCGCAAGGTTTTGATACGCCTTTGGGCGTATCGTGTTCATGGGGCATTATTAGCCCTTATGCGGCAGGAATGACTCTTAAAGGCCCGACCCGCGATCCTTCGCGCCGCGGCTTCGAAACATTTTGCACATTTTAAATCCTGCCCGCGAGAAGCGACTTGTCCACGATGACATCTTCGCTTTACTACATATGTAACTTTTTTTCTTTATATTCATATTTATTATGCTGTTATCTATTTGTACAAGTATTTAATTTAATAATAAATTATTTATTTTTATTTATTTTCGCAAATTCTTTACACTGTTTCAAGACTGCTTAAGCATCAATATCATTAAGTTGTTAATTTAATTTGTGATATTTTCCTTACAAAAATCTAATATTAGGCAATTTATTATTGCAGTAATTAATTACTTATTTGGAGTATTAAAAATACTGTACTATTTTTAATACTTAAAATAAGTAATTAATTACTATCTTTCAATATTAAATTAGTATTAGATTTTTGTAAGAATATTATTCCAGTTTCAATTTAAGATAGGGTTCCAAGATCGAAAATTAAACCAACGCGCAATTTACAGAACTGAATATATATATAAAAGTCTCACAGAAAAAGTCTCACTAAGCATTATGATCGAATTCAAGTCACATAAGATATTCTTATTTAGTTGCGTAAGTTGTGTTATTCATATATCGGACTAACATCATTTATTGTTATTTAATAATTAATATTTGATAAACCATATACTATTCAAATCAAACTAACTTTTTACATTTTTTTGTTTTTTTTTCTTTCAGAGTCTGGCCACAGGTTGGACAGCGGCTCCCCGTTTTGGAGGATTCAACTTGACCAGGACCTTCTGGATACCATCAGCGCGATCTATCCAGAGTGGTTTAAGGTAAGGCTTATTTTACCCTTCTCTCGCCATACCAGAATCAACATATGCTCATTGAACGAATGCGGGATAACGAGGTACGCTCGTACAGGATTACACTAACAGTCGAGCAGCATCGACGTCATCCCCTACATCCACAAGCGCTTCCGGCGCGCAATCCTGCAACGACAGCGCCGCCGTGGTCGTCGTCACTGGCGGTGAACACAAGGTCGCCAAAGGCGACACCAAGTCGAAGTCGAAAGCGAAAAAAGCGGACGGCCATAAGGATAAGGACCGGGACAGGAAGGACCCTAGGCGCGACGCCAAGGACGAGAGGTGAGATAATTTGCGTGCTGTATGTAAATTACACGACATGGAGAGCAAGAAGCTGAGACTCACCAAGGTGGAGAAGGCTTGAGTTATATCGACTGAATATCAAGAAAACCTTGTAAAATGAGGAGAATATCCGAGTCGCGTTATCATCTTCCACCAGCTTCGCGAGTATAACCGGTATACACGCGTCTCACGTACAAATAGAAGTAATGGATAAAGTACGCATGTTCTCGATCGCATACTGGGCGTAAGATAGAGCGTTATCGTGATCAAGAAATAGACGCGTCGTCGCTCGGCACTTGCCTTGATTATTTTAACAAGCTCCAGGAACTCCTCCCTGACGCTTTGTCGCCCATCACCCGCGTCATTATCTCAGAAGACATTATTTCTATTGACATCGCATGCACCGCGCCGATCTTGCAGAAACGCAGCAAGAAGAAGATAACTTGCTAAGTAGCTGATTACTGTACGGATTCGAAAGACTCTCGCTGTTTTAGAATCTTGCAACTCTCACAAAGACTCTAAAACGCAGAAACCTGAATCTAATATTTTAATATTTGCTAATGATATTAATACTTTGACCAGGTATATCTGAGTGACGCATGACTTTCCGCAAGAACCTCGTTATCTATTTGTGAGTCACGGTTTTATATCTACCTACCCGATTCAGAATAATTTATTATTATTATTATTTTACCTGTAAGTGTTGAAGATATTTAAATACAATCTGACAGTTAAAATGTTTTAATTTGCACTTAAATTTAACAGTCAAACATAATTCTATAACTGCAATATCAAACAAGAATTACGCGAGATGAATTAATCTTTTCATTGAAGCTTCTATTCATTCTATCATCATCATATTACTATCTCAAATTGTGATGTCAGAAGCGAGAAGTTACAATAATTCTTGCAGAATAAATTAATATGGAGAATATTTTAACAAAATAACACTTATTGCAATTTATAAACTTGTAAAATATACATAAAACTCTCTTCTTGTTTTGTTAATTAATAAATATACCATATATCGGGAAGTGAATTATGCATAATAAAAAAAACGAAATAAGCTACATTCATAAAAATTGTCAAATTAATAATATATAGAAATAAATATAATTTAATTTCTCCTCAAAAAATATAAAGATATCTTATAAATCTAGTCTATCGATTGCAAATACTGTTTTATTGAAAAATACCTCCATTCAAATATAATTTGCAAAAATTTTTATTGTGTTTTTCTTGCTTCTGACAGCATAATTTAAAACGAGTAACGATAATTAAACAAGAATCTTATAAATTAAATAATTCGATTATTTAAGCAATGTTTAATTTTAAATAATAATTAAGCGGTTTGATTTAAGATTTTTCTATTGTAAGTCGCTTAAATGAGAGACAGCAGGATTAGTGTTCTCTCGAACCTCCGCACACCTCAATTCACTGTTGCGAGTTGCGAGATTATATTAGGGCCGCGCCGAGCGGACGATTAACCCGCAATTTAGTATCAGTACCACGTGTAATCGTTACGCGAGAATATAAACGCTCTTAACGACCGGCTTCCTATCTCCAGCTGTGACGAGTAATCTTTTCTCGGAACTTTCTCCTCGGCGTACTTAAACTCACCGAGCCGTTGGTTCTCGACGCTTTAAAATCTTTAATCGGCTCGCTAACTTCTCTATACGTATGAATTCCACGCAAAGCGCCGTTCGTGCAATTTTCTCTGAACTTTTCGTGAAACCGAATAAGCGGACCTTCTGCGTGACATTTCGCTCGCGATACAACGTCTCGTGACCATCTGGATCCATGAAGCTCTTACGGAATTATGGTCAGGTCTATCAAGATAAATGTGTTCACCCTTCGATGGCTAAAAACGCTTATTCTTACCCTTTCGCTGCGGAAGAAACGGGACTCGATATTCTCTCTATTATACTAGCAGTATTCGCATTCACGCGCGTTTATTTTACAAAATTTACTTTTATTATTGCACATGATATCGCATCATCTGAAAACGAGAATTAGAAAGAAATATATTATTTTAAAATGTATTTCTTCCTAACAATTCAATTTTAATTGAATACGATATTCAATTCTTCATTATTAAGTATTTTGAATTTCTATGATAAAAATATCATTGAAATTCAAAAATATTTGAAGAATTGAATAATGAAAGAAAAATTCAATTTTTCTCGTAAAATAATATTATATGTTAAATATTTTCTCTCGTATATATCGTTAAATTTACTTTTCATATATATTTCCAAATAATATAGTTTATTATATATCTCTTCACTTTATTTAAGACTGAGCCAGTTCGTGGAAATTCTCGTCGTGGAAATGACGTATTATTTCTAGACGTTTTTAGTTTATTTAAGATCGAGTAGACTCGCTAGGATACACACTCGAGATATAAACTCTCGTAGATACAACTCGACGTCAGATATTTCTTGCTCAGTGAAGATTCGCGCTCGGAGAGAAGGAAAGACCGGCCGTTTCCGACTTCGCTTTCTGATGGAAACGTCCGATCGAGTGTCGATTGATCCGTCATTCCGTCATCCGTGGCAAAAACATGCCGCGAAGGACCCGGGATCCGATTGACACTGGAGCGTCGATCGGCAGAGCAGGCTCGATCGGTCCTCTTCTCTTCGAGCGGATGTATGAAAGATTAATTCACAAAACGGCAACGTTTTGCTCCGTTTTGGTCCGTTCTTCGGACCTGTAGGGACGCTGGAAACGGTAAGAAAGGGACGAAGCCTTCGCCGCAGCAGGATAAAGCAGCGGCGGACGCGGCAGGAAGGAAGGCCGCGAGTGCTGTTCCAGGATCGGAATCGAAGATGGCCGAGGGCAATCAGTCACCGCCGAAGGCGGAGGTCGACGATTCACCCCTCCAGCACGCCATGGATCGCAATAAGGAATGTGAGTACACACATCTTTTCTTTCATCTTCGTTCAAAAATATTGATCTAGCGTAAGAATTTCGCAAAGAAGTAATTGCCTGTGTCGGCTAAATCTTTTGCCGAGTCTTTTAAAGAAACGCGGCTTCAAACTTCAACCACATTGAAAACAAAATTTAAATGTTTTTTTATTAACTTTTTAGAGACACGAGTGTATATATATATATGCTTAATTTTTTTTAATTATTTCTATTTCTTCGTTAGTAGTTAATCATATAAATTTAAATTAAATGTGATATAATTGAACAAAAAATGAAATTAAAAAAATGAAATTATTAAATTAAATTATTAAATCACTTTCTCTCATCTCTAAAAATTCACGAAGAAAAGTTAAACTCTCACAATTTGGTACCAATTTCCAGCAAAATTCTAATTTTAGTCGTAAATGCCATCAGATGACATGTCAATGAAAATAAATGGAAGAGATGAGAATCATCCGGACACCTTGTGTACATTAAGTTCCGTTTGCTGACACTCGCTTTTCCTTCTTGCAATTCGCTCTGTCACCGTTTCTCGCAGTGCATCTACTCCCTCCCGTCGTGGAAACGGAAGCGTCGCTTTTCGACGTCCGGAATAAATGATGAAAAGACCTAACGGTCCCTGTCGCGACGATCGCTTCCGATCGAATAATCGCGCACGGGGTATTCGCTATTATTATGCGATGCAGTCTGAGCTGTTCATGCACGAACGTGTTGCATGCTCATCGTCGCAGTTACATACTCCGCAATGTTATACGAGCGTTACCGAGCAGTTACCTTCCCTCCTCGGGAAGGCGCCTATAATAATCGAAGAAGGCGCGGAGATGGCTCTTTTTAACATTTGCGGGCAACTTGCCATTATATCCCACGGCGACTGTAATCATCCGCTCATTATTCGGCGCATAGCGAGCGGCCCTCGATTATCGATTCGGAATCCGGCAATTTTTTATCCAATAAAGAAACGTTCGGAGCTTTTATCGTCGTGCAAAATGCAGCTCTCCAACCCATTCGCCACTTCCGTTACTACTACTACTACTACCGGCGCCGGCAATTGGCCAATCGTTCTCAAACTTAGATCCCCGTTTTGTATTCGGAACGCAACTTCCCACGGGCAGGATAGAAGTATCAGTCACAACGACTCTTATATCTATATTATAGTTATATTCAATATTTTTTTATAAGCGACAGACACAATAACGAATTAAGTATCTAGATAGATACGTTTTAATTTTATGAATAATTAAGAATAATTTCTCTTTTATCGTTATAAATTATGAATGATTCTTCATCTGCAATCTAGATTTTTTTTCTCCAGTTTAGTTAATCTAGGTCTTTTTTCTCCAAATTCTTTTACTGTTCAAAGCTTTAAAAAATTTACGATAATTTTGGAATATTTCTATTATATATCAAATAGTTTTTTTTTAGTTATTCAAATTAAAAAATTATTTAATAAAAATTGGAATTTGAGTAAAAATGAAGATGAAATTTGGAAGTTTAATTTCGTCCCAATTTTGTCTCAAAAAAGATTTTAATTGCAGATGAAGAATAATAATTTCCCCGTATATCTCTTAAGAAACTGAAAACTCGACTTAAAAATATTTACTCTTCAATTTTTAAATACAATTAATCTCCATACAAAATAAATTCGAGATCGTAAAGTCTGTAAGATGTTCTTAATATGCATTTACATTGAATAAACGAAAAATGATTTCAAAAAGATCGCACGAAGACAGGCGTGTAAATATCTCTCGATGCCGCATTGAAAACTTCGCGCGGTGGGTTTCTTCCGCGGTGAATCGAACGCGTGCCCACTTTTTTCCGTCCACAAATTCCGCGGCGTATACGTATATATGCCGATTCGTCGTGGTCGACTCCTCGTTAAAGCCACAGGCCATCGCGTGCGCAGTCTTTAGAACGCGTCATTTTGTCGCGTTTATCGATCGCCTTTTTCTGTAATTACTTGCCATCAGGCGCTCTCGAGGCATTCTCCCCATCACAGTTTGTGCGAAGGACGCTCATCGTGCAACGAGAACGCACTGAACAATGCGTACCACTTTTACGAAGAAACACAATGTCACCGTCGACGACCGTGCAAATCAATAACGATCTTTTGAAACCTTTTCAAATAAAATTTTTTTTAATTTATTAAGAGGGACACATCGAAATAATCTAACATAAGCAACACTATTCTATAAAAAGTTGAGTTCTGCAAAAGTTTGAATAAGCGCTTTAAAATTACTTTTTCTAAAGGGGGGTTACGAATTTTAATTTTAATAATTTAAAAGTGAATTTCTTCAAAATTTATGTGTGTGTGTACCGATATTAAATCTCCAAAAAGTTTGACGAATTTCGATCAGTTGCTTGATCACCTGTACGTGTGTACGCACACTGATTGTGTGCGCGCGTGTGCGCGACTGTCTACAGGAAAGAGACAGTGCCGGGCATTCGTGTAGACAGGTAGGTACAGATTCGCGTGTGAGGGCCGTGGTACACGCGTGTACATATATACACACAAGAAACAGGAGGCGTGCCTATTTATAACGGTGATATCATCGCCGATTACCTACGCTTTCGCGTGTACAATCGTAAATTCTCTAGCACAAGGGTGCGGGTTTGATGCCTTACTGAATATCCGTCGCTATCCTTTTTTTCTATTTCTTTTTTATTTGTTTATATCTTCATATATACTTTACATATATAAATATATAAATAATATATTAAAAATACATGTTACTAATTATTTACAATTTTTTATGCATGTTGTATAAAAAAACATTGTAAGTAATACAGTTTATATATATGTTTTATTATATGTTATTTATGTAAAATATGTTTTTTTCTTTGTGGTTTTTAATATTCGAATATAATTCAAATCTTACAGATATCTTGAACAATTCTAAATTCTTTAAATCTTTCATGTCTGACTAAGAATCATCCTTTTCCACTTTCAGCTTTCACGAACTAATTATAATAATATCTGATCACATTCGTAATATTTATTCTGAAGTAAAGTGAATATAGATTATGTAATAAATGGAAAATGAAAAAAAATTAATATACTTGGAAAGAATAAATTTATTATTATAAATATCATAAATATTATAAGTAATAATAATAATTCACAGTAATGTTAAAAAAAAGTAATAAATACCATTAATAAAACAATTTCTTAATTAGCATCCATTATTAATTGATGCTTTCTCGTTGATTTTTATTGAAATGTTTTCAATTTCTCATTTACACGCTTTTTATAGTTTACGAAATTTGTTGCAAAAATATTATATCGCATATCAGACAGAATTTCGACAAGTTACGTCAATAAAATAAGGATGTGTCTGCTTTCCCGATCGTATCTATATTTCGTAGCGTTACAAAGCGACATAATGAATCTCTTAGAGTGCTCCTTCGCGGGTGTAATCGCGTGTACTTGAAACGCGAAAGTACGCAGGTTGCCGATTATACCGAGCTAATTATCATCGGCGTATCTCGCCCTAAACGACGACGATGCATACACTCGTTATACCGGCGCGCGAATTTGCGCGCTCGTTTCGTAATGGGAAATTATGTCAGAATTATGCATCGTGCACTCTCAGAGGCCTCCTTTCCATCCTGTAAAACCGATAACCTCGAGTAGCTCTGCGACCGCGCGTTTAATGAAACAACATCATTAATAAAACGCGACATACTCATTCGGTCATTACAAAAATGAATGTGTTTTTTCTTCTTTTTTTTACAACAATGGCAGATTTGCAAACAAATGATCGATTAAAGTCCTTGCCATTGTGAATTCTCTAAAGTAGATTTCTCTCTAATTTTATAATTACCTATTCTTTAACAATTTTTAGTCATATGGTTTTCTCCAAAATAAGAAATGCTTTATGAAATCTTATTTTGTTTTTTCTTCTTAAAAATATCTTCTATAAATTATCTCGCATTTAAAATTTCGAAACTTCAGATATATTTGATAACAATCAATTGATTAAATTGAGCCTTCTCTAATTTCATAGCTACTGTTCTTTAAAAATTTTTAATTATGTGTTTCCAAACTCTTTCAAAGTAAAAAATGTTTTATGAATAATAAAACCTTATTTTGCATATTAAACAGCAACATAAATTATCTCGTATTTAAGAACTCCAAGATTTCAGAGTCGTTGCTTCAAGTTTAAAAAATCGAAGCTTTGAATTCACCAGTAAGTAAATAGCGACGAAAGCGAAGGCATTTTCGCTGTGAAACGAATCGCACTGAAACGAATTTTGTGCTGAGCACTAATTGTCACCAACGATAATGCGATACGAGATTCCTCTGGAATTTCATGTAATTAAAAGGAAGATTCAGCTTCCTCTTCCCCGTAAACTGGCGATGGCAAAGGCCTGCGCCGATCGTTATGCTTATCTGTTAGGTATCTGTACGAGCATCAGCGCGATACGGACGACAAATATACCTCAAGCGTGTCTTAGGAGAGTTTCATCGATGTTTCGCCTCATTTCTTACCTTTCGTACGGGTACCTCGCGACGATCTTCGTAACCGTTGCATTTATCAAGGCGGCGATACACAGTCGACGAGTACTAGTTAGCATTACCGAAGAAAAATACATTATTAAGATAAGACTCTCTCGACGATTTATGGCAACGTGTTCCTACAAAGATAGTTCCGTATTATTAATCACGTATGTTTTTTCAATTTCTTTTATTTTTCTCAATCTTGTTTTTTTTCTACGTTAACCTTAGATGAATTAGACAATTGCACCAAATAATAAATTGAATAGCTCGAATTATGAGCTGCGATACTCCGAGCATCCACTTTTTATTGATCGCTCGTTACTGACGGTGTCTCCTTGTATAAGCAAGTTAACTTAACAAGACGGATTTACGTCGATGGGGTCGTATCTTCGATTCTTGGAGGTAGGTTAAAATCTAGAAAAACTGATTCGATCAGCACGTACCCGCCATATACGCGCTTTTTCATCTAAATGTTCAAAAGCCGCGCACATTATCGCGAGTCAACCCGGTTTGCAGGTACACGGCGTGCCTTTACCGGATTTAATTATATGACCGCACTCGTTGGTGACCACTTTGAAAAGTCCACCAGCGGCCAATTACGACTGCGAAAACCGCGTTTTTCATTACACCCTGTAAGTGGTCCCTGTATGCAACACATTGTCCGATTTTCATGAATCTGCAGACAACAACAGTGGCGACAACGACAGTGACATTAATTAAATACAGGATCGTAATTTTTAACTTTTGTCGGACCGTAAAAGCGGGCCCCGCAACGCGCTTTTACGATCTCGCCGAAACGCGAAGCGAAAATACGCTCGTTGCCGAAGTTAACCCACTTCACATGCTCGCAACCCTTCCTGTAAATTATTTATTTCACGAATTTTCACCGCATATGAATATAAGATAAGTCTTTTGAGAATTTTAATGACAAATTATCTTTCTCTCTTTGAGTATTTTAATAATAAATGAATTGTTAATTTTGTCTCATATTCCTTTTTATACTGAAAACATGTTTATCGCCAAAGTTAACCTACTTTATAACTGCAACCCTCTTCGTGATTATTTTGTTCACGAATTTTCGCATATACATTCTCATATTCTTTTTTTTATACTGAAAAAAAAGTATTAATAATTAAGCTAATTAGATGAAAATTCTTAGAGTAAATTTTAGTTCAAAATAATTAAATCTCACTGTTGAACAATAGTGACAGTATTTTCAGTCTTGTGGAGTGAGATGCCACTTCAAAGAATTTAGAGAGATCTTTAACAGACTTTATAGACTTTTCGTAATGCAAAGCGATTTTATATTTTGACCATACGATTTTCCCTACGCGATTGCGTGGAAGGATCGATCTCCGGCGTCATACTTATAAATAAATCGCGCTTTATCGTTGCATATTCATACACGCACTGCGGTACTCCGGGTATTCGTGGGCGAACCGGATCGGAATATGTCGAATCGGAGCCGTTCGTGGCCAGAAAATATGCATTGAAATCGCCGAGTGTTCCATGCCGCGCCGCACGACCGGCCCGGATCAGCAAAAATCAGCGCGAGCGTGTATGCACGCGCGTGCACGCGGGAGATAAAAAGAGGCACACGCTCGGTGGTTGTGCGCACGGCCCACGCACGTAACACGCTGCCTCAGCCACGTGCCTTCAAACGGTCGAGACGATTATTTTCCTGCGGCTGTGTGCTGTGATTTTACAACTTTTCACGCACGGCTATAAAAATTGTAATATCGACAACGCGTCATGTGCGCAACGAGGGCAGGCGAAATTTTGCAATCTGCCAAATGACCGTCGTACATTACATAAGCAGGGAGTAATATTTTATTTATATATGCAGATTTCAAGGGACGTAAAGATTTAAAAAAACGAGGTTCGGGTTCAAGGTTTGTCCAATTCTCGGCAGATATTAATTATAAATTAATCTTGAAACGCTCTCGATATTGAGTAATACAATATTGCTATTGATAAATTTTATGTAAATTTTACGTTCGAGAAAATAGGTCACTTTTAATTAACGTAACACAAGATTTTCATACATTTTACATTTTTAATGACAAAACATTTATAACCTAAACTTTTATAAACACAAATAACTCGCTTATTAACTAAAAAGAATAAATATGGAAAGTATATATTCCAATGCTTCGATCCTCATAATACTTTAGTATACAGTTATAGATATTATTTTTTTCTATATATCAACAGTCACAACATCCCAGTTAGAAATAATTGGTCAATTGATGTCAAATCGACGTTGATCGATCAATTATTTCTGGCTAGGCCAACTTCTTGTTCGCTCACTTGCACGTCAAACGATAATGTTCTTTATGATTAAATAAATTACAAAGAGCAATATTTTTTTAATTTTCAAATTGCGAAAAGGATACGAAATAAAATTAAATCTATCTTGTGTTGTCAGTTTCTCGTTGATCCAAAATACGAGCTACTGTCGCAGCTACGAATTGTAATCGAAAGTGCCTTCCTTTGCACTTGACGCTCCCAACACTCATGGAATTATTTCATCCTTATTGTTTATCAAATGTTAAACAAGGATAAATATGCTCGCGTGTTACGAGTACCAAGTGGAACCCCGAATCGCATTCGCGAATCGAGACGCGACGGCAAAGAAGAATGCGTGCATCGAAACGGGACGATGAATTAAAATTCAACGGCCAACGGCGACGGAAAACATCGACAAGAGGAAGGAAGTGGTGATCGTTAGTATTCAAGGCTGGCCACGATCGAACGGCCGCGAGCAGGAGCATGATGGCAAGGAGGAAAAAGACGAGGAGAAGGAGGACGAAAGAGAGGGATCTCTTGAGCCAAAGAACTCCGGTGACCGAGTGTTAACGTTAACCGCCCGCCACCGCTCGGAATTGATTCTTGCTCGCGCGATGCCCACGCATAGCGAATTAAACGGGACATCTTCTCTTCCTTCCGCGAGCGATCGTGCCTGGAGACGCCTAATTCGATTGTCCGCCGACACGCCGATTAACGTACGAGTATGACGTACTCGTCGCGTTTCATCCACGTCTCATCTTACCAATTATCTCTACTCAGTGAATACATCGTGTAATAGAAGATCTATAATTTTGTTGCAAATAACGTTGATTTTTCGGAGCTAATGTCAAAATCTTAACCCAATTACTGGTGCTTGATCTGTGAAATTCATTCAATTTATGTTGACTAAAAAACACTAATTAATTTCAAGGAATCAAATGACATAACTTATACTATTAGATGAGCGATTAATAATAATCGAATCTTTTGAGTTTAATTTTTGTTATTTTTTTATGAGTGACAAAATCATTTCTGTGGTTGAATTGTTCAGTTTTAAAGGAAACAAAAGTTCAATATTAATGAATATTTTAGTAAAGAATAAACTAAGTTTATTCTAAGTCGAATTTTGTACATTTCTTAAATTAATTGCTTAACTTTATTATCTTAGTTAAAGTAACGATATTTTGATTAAAAATAACTCAAATTGGTCTGAAATTTGACATTATAAATTTAATATATAATATGAATATGTATATGTTTGCGAATACAAAATTTATTTTGAATAAAAATAAATAAATTTGCAGATTCAATTGTAACATAAAGCATATGATTGAATAGATCCATTATTCATCGTTAGCTCCGAAAAGTTAATAAAATTACATCGTAATTAGCTTTAACAATATTGCAATTTGATAATATTTATTTCGTACCGATATTCTCTCTGGTTTTATAATTAAAAACAAATTCTGATAAATTATTATGTTTTCATAAATTCAAACTGCAGATAATTTTAAGATAAAAACATAAATGCAATATAATAAATTAATTTCAATTTATTGCTAACTAATTACAGGAATTTTATTGAGTTTGCAAATGAACTCGTGTTTAACTTGTTTTTCTCTCGGCTTGAAAAATAGAATGGCGGAGTTTGACCAGATTTGTTTTTCTCGCGGCTTAAAAAATAGGATGGCGACGTTTGACCAGAAAGATCCAGCGATAGAACGACTTCACGACGAGACCTCACGACGTTTCGTCACCGCGACGGATATAAGCGAAATAGCCCCGCGTGTCCCCGCAGGACAATTCCATTGCCCACGCGCTATTGTGGTCGCGGCAAATCGGTCGGCCACCTGGCCCGATCCCCTGGCTCGTCATCGCACAGTGGCTTTCCTCCTCTTCCGTTCACCGTCTTTTTCCCTCCTTTCTATCCGCAGAAGATAATCGCCGTGCCCCGTACATCTGAGAAGAAATCTGATGGCCAGAAGAGATTGTCTTTTGCATTATAGTTTACAGAATTATGATTACAGCATGTCCTTGTAGTATCGAGAGAGAATATGATACTCAAAATATAATGCATTTAATTTTCGTCTGCATCTTTCAATGTGGATTTTTTTTTTGCATAAGCGAAATTTCATTCTCACTCCGAAATAAAGGAAGGTAAAAGTCGGTTTCCTCTTCTAAAATATTTTTTGTTAAAAAATGATTTTATAGTAGATGCTGAAAAGATAATCCTGAATTTTTCCATATTTTTCGAAAACTTGAAATATTAAAAAAATAGCTTTTCATTTCTTGATTTAAAATAAATGCAATTTTGAACATGGTGAACAATTTTGACGAAATAAGATTTGAATCTAATTTTGAGGTTCAAATTTGATAATCCTAATCTCATTGTAGAGAGAGAGTACTATGAATGTACTATTAAAATGAAAAAAAAAATCAAACTTGGATCATTCATTTTTATTTTATTCAGAATTGTACCATATTCGATATTTTATATCAGTTTATCAGTTATCCTGTCTTGATTTTATTCCAATTTGCTTCATTCAACTCATACTTTATTCAATATGTCTTTCTGACACACAGCATCTTTGAACGAAGTCTTTCTTGAGGTATCATCGCACGGAAATTAGAGCGAGCCGCTTTCGCTCGGCTACTTAGAATTCATGTCACTTTTAAGCGCTTAAACCCGTCACGCCGATGCGGCCATGACGGCGATTTCTTTCTGCCGGCCACGGCCGCGCACACAATTTCCCACATTAGCGGCGTAATGACGGCGGCAATGCGGCAACGGCGACGGTTTGTCCCCGAATCGCACAACGTAGTTATTACCATTTCATTACCTCCCGGCGAAAAGGCGGCGAACGACGCGTAAATTACGCATCGTGACATAAAGTACGACCAATTTGCCGCTCGCCCGCGTGCGTATGTACATACACGCATGCACGCGTGCTCTTATTCACGCATTGATCGGGACGGACACCTGCGAAGGACCTTTTCTCGGACATCACAATTAATTGTCGCGACCTTCGCGACGCTACGCTCGTCTTCAACACCCAGAGCCGATAATGTTAACCACCCATCACGCACGATCTCGATCGACGCGTCTCTCTGAGGAAGTTTCAGTTCCCGTACAGCGATAAAAAAAAGGACGACAAGGAAAATAATTACCGGCCTGCGAGTAATTATACGTGCCATGCGGGAGGGGGAAGCACACCGGGTGAAAAAATGACGCACTCTCGTTTCTTTTTTTTTTTCGTTATTTTTCCGCTTAATCTTTTTTTGCGGACACTTTCACGAGTTTCGCGATTGGGATCAAGATGGTAGAGAAAAGGGGAGAGGGAGAGACTGAGGTGCGATTCGCGAGAGTGTTCCTTCGGCGTAAGAGCCTCGAGTGCGGCGTATAGCACCGTGCTGATTACGCAAAGGGAAGGGCTTTGATTGAGGCGAGATACAAATTGCTAATTATACGTAATTAGACCCAGTGACCCACAATGGGCGACCGGGCGACCACCCGCATGCCCTCGCGTGGTGCGAAACACGTTGTAGAATCATGCCTCGCCTCGCTTTACTTTCATTGCCTTTATTCTAGCAATTTTCACGGTAATATCGCGTAGCGTTTATCACATTCTAACGGCTACAATATTTACCATTCACCTGCAACATATTCAACATAGATTACAATGTTTGATTTTGCAATTCGAATTCAGGAGAAACTATCTCACTCTATGTGTCTCTGACACGGAAAGAACGATTTAGCTCAAGTATCTAAAAATTTTTGAAAATAATTTTGTTAGACTGTTAAACTAATTATACATAGTACGCTCAATAAACAAAACACAAAGTTGTTAAAATGTCAAAATTTTTTGCAGCATTTATCATGCTTGAGAGGCCTATATAATTATTTTAATAGTTCAACAATATTATTTTCAAATTTATGTAGCCAAATTTTTAGAGAAAACTTTAAAGATCTCTGTATGAATGAAGTAAATAATAAGTAAGTAAAGAGCCAATACCACCGAGCCTTATTTGTTTAATAATAAATGATATTTTTATATGTAAATTCTAAACATATTTTTTAATTGTATAAACTGCGCATTGTTCTTTATAGGAATTCATAAAAAATGAGCTTCAATTCATGAACTGAAGCTGAAATAATATCGTAATGGATTTAAATCGATTTAATGATGCCATTAGCATCTTAAAAACCTGTAAAAAACTTATTGTGAAAAATATTCTTTTTTTTAAATAATTTTATTTAAATAGTAGTAATATTGTGAACATATTAATATATACTCTGAAATATTCTAGAATTTATCTTAATTTTAATATATTTGTTAATGAATTAATTTCAATTCTACGATATATAGAACATTTTAATAATTAAATGAAGCTGAAGATATTTCGTATTTGCATATTTATTTATAAGTAGACTAGCGTCGAGAGAGAGCGTCGTTCACTTCAAAAATTTTGCATTCAAGCGAATATTTTATATGTATAATATAAAAGCAAGCAAGTTATTTCAAGCATATCCCATCACATTTCATTATAATCATCGTTTAAAATTATGCATCGCGTCGGACAAAGATTGCATTGCAAATTACACAGATCATTGATTTATTTCTTGCGTAATTACATATTGGGGGACCTATGTAAGAAATAGTATTCGATTCCGCGATCGATACGCAAAACCATTTAATTTAATCATAACATAGAAATATCTGATTTCTTCAATTGATGAAAATCGGTTCGAATAATCGTCGCCGCGCTCATTCGCATGCACCATTTTCTCCTTTTATGAATTGAAATTACCTTTCGCGTTTCTTCGTTGATAAGAACACAGACGCAACTTGTTCGCATTAAAATTCAGCCGTAAAATTAAACCGCGCATCCTTTCTCCTCGCGCGAAAACGAATTTCGCCACCGAGTGGCGACAGATAAGCTGCGCTTCGCGCTGTGGCGTCATAAAGAGACGATTATCTTAATTAACTGGAGAATTGTTTTGACCCACGCGTTTTATAGCGCACTGCCCACGTGCACAGGCTCGTGTCAGGGTTTGTGACGTCGCCATGAGCATTGAAGTTTTCAGAAATTCTTATTAGAATCTAGCGTTTTTCAACCTTCTTCGATTCGCGGCGTTTAAATGAGCCGAATTAAAAATGTGAAAATAGCATCTAATTTCAGTTAAATTTATTATAAATGTGTCGATTTAACATAAAATTTGCTTTTAAATTGTATCGAAATATTGCGCTTCTTGTAATACTTTCCTAATTTTTACATAATATTTGTGTTACCTTTTAATATATTCATCTTTTGTTAAATTAACATAAAAATTTGGATGGACATGTGAAATTTAACATGAAATTTTTTACCGTGCAGATCTTTTCTCTCAGGCATCGCCAAAATACGACATTCAAAAATAAACAGAATTTTTTAATTGTTATTTTTTTATTATTTCAAAAGTGATTTTATTGTAACGATGATTAAGCTAGAATATTCTTTATATATCTGGACAATAATATCTGTTCGTTACGCACGTGCCATTTTATCGCAAACTCATAATTTCTCCGAAGAAATCAGAGAGTTACGTTTCGTATAACGAAGTTTGAAAGCTGTTGTTGTAACGTCTCTTAATAGCCTGTGATCAACACCAGCATCACAGCAGAGGAGGTGGTGGAATTAATTATCGCCCACTTTTTACATCGCTTTACCTATCGTTGCGCAATCTAATTAAGCGTTCGATCTCTCGGATTACGGGTTACGAGTTGTGCAAATCTTCAAATAATTTCTCGCGAAATTATTGACGCGTATACAAGTAGACGGTGCAGTGGTTCCTTACGAAATTGTAAGGGGGTTACGTCGCATCGTGCGGTTAGCCTCCGCCGGGAAATATATATTTTATTCATGACTTGTTTTCGTGCGCGCAGAGAAACGGGAACGAGCGGAGGAGGATGTTTACCTCAGATGAGCTTTACGGCCCGTCGTCGCCGAGGTGCCTGCGTGTCCACGCGTTCGAGTCGCGATAATGATGGTGCCGGGAACGCTGTCCTTGAGCGGCTTAAAGGCCACGTAGGTGGTGTACGCGACACGCGGAAGATGGAAAAGCCGTTCTCCATGCGCGTGTAGGCGAAATGTATCAAGGCTAACGCAACTGCTCTGTCGACACTTGTCGACCGATCGTGACGTTTAAATAGATAAACTCCACGTGACAAACGATCGCCATGAATGAACTCTCTTGAGGCTGATTTCTCGATGTCTTTCATGCCGCGCTGCCCGGCTACACGTACGGCGAATTTGACGAAACTGGGTAGTGACACAGCCGTGCGTTTCAAATCCCTGATTAAGCGAATGGACACTTGGTACACTTGGAAAGATACTCAATGTTATAACCCTTTCTTTATACAAACGCAGAGCAATTTTGAATATGCCTTCGTCATTATATCTCTTGTAATTACGTCAGTTACATCTCGCGTATATCGTGTCTCCTTTCACATTCGTATACGCTTCGTGCACCGTAACATGTAGCAGGAAAGTAGCGTGAAGGTATACCCGAGATATTTTCGAGCGTCGTGATTGAAAGACGTTCCACGGGTACGGCGCCGGGGCTTGTACCGTGCGGCGAAACATATCTTTATTACTTCAGCTGGATATGTTAAACGCGCGGAGAGAACAGTAAATTGTCGGCGTCAGATGTCTTGTTGCTACTGGCTGCAGAGAGAACGTCTTGTATTAACGTCGCACGCTTTAACGCTCAAGTATTTCGTTACCCTTATCCAGATTCCATTACGTTAAACAGTAGTAGTGTATACACCGTCAGCCCGAATTTACTCCTCAAGAATGATGGCTCGTGCTCAGCATTCTTGACCGTTCAGAGTCGCAAAGGATCCGGTACCACCTACCTCTCCCTCTCGTTCTCTCTCTCTC
>NW_012130089.1:2525215-2531611 GCF_000143395.1 Atta cephalotes
CTCTCTCTCTCTCTACTACTACTACTACTACTACTACTACTACTACTACTCTCTCTACTCTCTCTCTACTCTCTCTCTCTACTCTCTCTCTCTCTCTACTCTCTCTCTCTCTCTCTCTCTCTCTCTCTCTCTCTCTCTCTCTCTCTCTCTCTCTCTCTCTCTCTCTCTCTCTCTCTCTCTCTCTCTCTCTCTCTCTCTCTCTCTCTCTCTCTCTCTCTCTCTTCTCTCGCAGAGGAGATGGGAAGATTGGTGTAAAGGGGGGAAACGGGAGGCAAGGGCCCATAATGACTGTACGGCGCAAAAATTCGCAATTAACTTCTGGCAGGCGCGGTGGTGTCGCGTCGGCGTAATTGGTTTTGCAGAAAACTTTTACGTGTTTTCGCGGCATTTGCATAATGTGCGAGGTGAACACGGCCGATCGATCGGTTAATTTAAATACCGAATGCAAAACGCAGCTGCCGCCACCGCGGCGCGTACCGGACGCGTGAGCATCGCCTCCATTAGCTTGTAATTATCGTTACTTATTGCTGGTAAACGTTGATCGGGAGGGGGAGAAGGGAGGACCGGTCGACTGACCAGCGATACCTGTCGATGCGTAAGCTCATAAATCCTTTATCAGACCTCGATCCGGCCGCTCTGCAGGATATGATTAGAATAGAGCACAATAACATTCCATAAGAAGATTAAAAACCTGATGTACAGGAACTAATGATGTGATTGTTTATTCGTTAAGCAAGAAGGATTCATGCATTTGAGCGAATTAGCCGAATCAGAAAAGATTTTAATTGAAAATAGGTAGATAAATACACTTAGAGAAAAAGACATGTTGGTAGCAACTACAAAGATGACAACTATACAAATTTTATAAATATAATACATAATTAATTAAACCATTTGAGTTATTGCAACTCTAAAATAGTGTATTCAACTACATACATTAATTCTACAACTAAAACTTATATATATAAAACTTATATATAATTGTTACTTTTTGTAATTACTATCATCATGTTTTTCTCTGATTGTAAATATAGATAAAGCATTTTCTCTAAGAATAAAGTTCTAGCAAATTAAAGATGCGTCTTTGAGTCGATTAAATTAGTTCATCGTCACTGTATTCTTAGATACTGACATGAATGCTGATTGGCTGTCTAAATCACGTGATTACAGAACCATTTTACTTGTTTACTAAGATATATAATATAATAGATCAATCAGACTATCAGATCATAATATTTTTTAGACTTTTTATAGATAGTCAGATATATTTTTAAAGCTAATCAGGTATACTCTTCTATGAAATTTCAGATTTTCTAGAATTCTAAAAACAAACAAAAAGGATAACATGCAAAGAAAAACAAATAAAATAAGAGAAAATAATGCAAAAGATAGAAAAGAAAAAGTAATAATAAATCGAAATGTTAAAAATATCAATGTATGAAATTTTTTATTAATTTTCTAGTTTTCTAGTTTTCTAATAATATTTTGTTATGAGTATAACTGGCACAAGCAAGTTTAGGTGTGATTTTTAATACAAAGTGTCGTCAAAATTATGTCCCACAGCTCTCTCGAATATCTCAACGAGAAAAACAAAAAGGGAGGAAAGCGGCACTCTCTGTTCACCGACACGACGAATATCGCGTTCCTCGTCTGAAATTCGGTGTTGCGGTACAACATCGCACCGGTGAGTTTTGTGAGAGTAAAGCCTCCGGGGATATATCCATACCGCACTGTGTCGGCATGTTTCGCGGTTTGGGATCGGGAGAACCCAAAGGCCCGCGTCCGACTCTCGACTGGCAAACCAGCATAAAAACAGCGGGGGTCAGAGGGGTCAACACCGAGGCTCTCTGTGTTCCCCGGGGCTTCTCTTGTCATGCGATATGTTGCTCGTACGTTACGATAGTGGCGTTAGTGATCTCGAGGCTCTCTTGTTTTGTCACTGACAATGCTTCGCGCGATGCCTTTGTAGCCTCGCCTCCGACTTCTCTCTCTTTCTCACTCTTTTTGTTTCGGAAAAAGAGAGAGTACCGTTCAGAAACAAGAGATATAATAGCGAGAATTCCTCAAGACACGTTCTGTTGTCCACGCATTAGAAATCGTCCCAGTGAATATAAACGTTCATCAGTAACACGATCATTGCTCGCGCAGCATGCGTGGCGAGTGCTCGTGTATTTTTGATGGGTACCTTGGGAAAATGCCAGAAATTCCTCGCCCGACGGTCACGCGAGCAATTACTGTTATCGCTCATACGTATCGCTCGGCTTCCGGGGTTGCACGCGAGATAATCGACCATTTTGTCGCGCTAATAAAGACCCGGTTCTACGACTCGCGTACAAAGTCACGATATTAGCGCGTATCAGCGAGTGCCATCTAAATGACGTTCTATGATACTTAAGGCTATGTTCATATCTATTTACGTTAGAAGCACCATCAATCTTTCGATGCGCTTTGCATTTTGAAGAACTCGATTTTAAGAAAATATTCGAAGAGCAAGTCTTTTATTTATCAAATTTTTCACTATTAATAAACAAAGTGTTTAATTTTAGTTCCAATTAAAGATTAACAAAATTACTTTCAGGAATTTAAATATTATATTTAATAATACTTTCAACATTCCTAAAATATTCTATTAAATGAAAAACTCCAAATTTCATTCCCTTTCTGCACTTGTTAGCAAAAGAAATCAATATAAATTTAATAATTATTTTATTTTCAAACATATCAAATTTGTAGTAAATTATAATATTTCTGATGTAAAAATCATCAGGGATAAAAAAAAGTGTCACTCAATTTCATTATGAATATCAAAACACAATACGAAAACTTTGAAACTTATATCATTATTTTTCTTGAAAAGTAAAAAGTTTAATAAAAGTCTGCACTCATTGCTTATTTTTAACGTCTATTTTAGGCCCTTAAAAATTTGGAACAAGTGTACTCAAAACGTATCTAACTATTTCGAAATCAGTGAAAAAGTGAGAAGAAGAAAAAACTTATTTTCAAAAACAAAATTGGATTCGTGCTGCTTCTGCAGTCACCAATTCATTTCTGAATCGTTTTCTTTTTCTCTTCGTCTAGAAACTCACTTGTCAAAGAGAACATAATTTTAACAGTTAAATTGTGACATCTCGACAAAAAAGAAACAGCATGAATCTAGCGGATCATGCCTGTTGCGTTTTCGCTTCGACCGACACCCCGTAGACACCTTTATATCTATCCAAATATCCTGTTCAAGCATATATATTTCTCTTGGATGCTACGAGACGCGAGAGATACGATGTGGTAACCGCATAAGAGACCAATGCGAGGGAGAGCCCTGGTACAAATTTATCTTTGTTCCGAACTTTCACGCACTGACAGCAACGCCGATCCCGGCGTTCTCAAATTCATTGTCAGACATGACACTGGCGTTATCCAGACGATTTTTTTTTTGCTCTCTTTCATCTCCTCGCGTCTTCTGCAGCCTTTTCTTCCACCTATATACCCGCGAAAGCCTAGTTGTAGCGATAATCGACCTAAAACTCTTTTTCGAGTCTAAAATTGCCACCGAGAGAATTTGAAGAAATTAGTAGAAGTTTCTGGATAATTCGAAGAGATTAAAATCGAATCTTATATAATAAGAATATTAAAGAAAAATGAAATAAACGAGCAGACAAAAGCAGACAAAAAATTAATACATGATAAATTATTTTATTCACATTAATTAGTAAATCCTGATATCGAATATTATATTCAAAATATAGAAAAAAGAAAAGCGAAAGTCACTAAAATCGTGGATTATACTTTCCAATTAAATTGCTCTTCATCGAGTTATTCTGGATCATTGGAGGTTCTCGTATGGCTATTACGTATGTTTATTTCTCAAGTAAAAGGAACATTGTCTCAGATCGAGGACGGACAAACGCGTGCGCATCGGTGGAGTAAAGTATACCGGTGAATCAGCGCATGCAAAGTTCACTGCATCGTGGACGCGGTGAACTAGCGGTCGCGCACGAAACGGCGAAAGGGCGGTCGGGGACCACGAGAGAGAGGAAGGAAATGGGATGGAGGACCACGAGAGAGAGAGGATGGGGGGGGGGGGAGAGAGAAGGAGAAAGCGACCGGGGATAATAATAAAACGAGATATCTCGTACGTGGGCGGTCGTATTGTTAGCGCAACAAGGTATGCGCGGCGCTTCTGTGTCCGCGCGCGATGCACATTCGTGCGCCGACTGCGCCCTTAATAAAGGATACGCGTGTGCGTGTCCGTTGCGCTCGCGAGCGCGTTTAATAAGAGGAAGGTGAGCGCGCGGGCACCGAGCTCTCTCGGCCTTATGTAAATCGGTCGGGCCCATCTGCGCGGGGGCCCTCTCCCGCGCTAAAGAGAAAGAGGGACGTGGAAGCCGCATGATGGAAGAGAAGAAGAAGAAGAGGGAGCAGCACGAGCTGCTGGCCGGCATCAAAAGCAATGCCGCCACCGCCACCGCCGCGATAAACACGCATTTATTCCGGAGTGTGCTGCATACGCGCGAGGCGTGGGCGCAGCTCGTGCGGTAGCGCATGTGCGCCGCGATAAGGCCGCGTTCACATCACGTTCAACCTTAATCTTGCGTGTGCCCGCATGGAAAATCTTCAATCGGCACTATTCCTTTCCCCTGCGTTTTCTCTTGTTTGGAAATTGGTCCTCCGAATCGATCATTCTTAATACAACCTTGATCAAAAGTATAATAAAGCACCCTCACACTGAAAAAATGTTTTAATAAACATTTGTTTGAAATAGTAATTACATATTTATTAATAATTAAATATTTACTAAATGTAAACATATATTTATCTGGCAGAATCTGGCATTAATTTGGTTTAATATTTTTTTATTGAGTAAATATTTATTTACTACAAAATTTAATTAGTACTGAAAAATAAGACTAAATTTTTTCCTCGGTGCCTAAATTAACGTAAATATTTTATATCAAAGAAAAGATTTATTTTTATAATAATTTTAATATTTTGTTAGTTTTCTGCTTTATTTTGTTATCGCTTTTCGCAAGAAAATGTAATAAATTGAGAATGGTTTACTTGTTAGCCAAGGCTGTAATTCTTGTGGTTCCTGGAACCTTGTTTGTGAAATCGCAAATAAATTGTACATTACTGTTCTATATACAAGGAATTTTTTTTACAAGGGAAAAAACCATAGAAGACGCGTACTTTTTCTTTTTCTTTTTTTCTTTTCTTTTTTTTTTATGGAGTTTTATTCGATTTTACTCCAATACTATACATTTTGTGTGAAACGACATTAAGATCAGGGCGCTATCGCGACTTTACATTGCGTTTGCATCCTAACCGCTGTAGAAACGTGTGCTGGTGATTCTTCCACGGCCAGTAGATAAGCAGATAGTCAGATGGGTGTACATGTACACGTAGGTAACGCTCAGATAACAAACGAAGACTCGAGATGAAAGCTAAGCAGATGCTTTGACCGCCGCACGATTTTTTCGCTTGAATCGGCCGTGCTGACTTTGTCGGTTTTAAATCCGAGAAAAATCTTTGTACTAAGATCTAGTTGGTATCAATTTATCATACGATAGATAGGAAATGAATCAGCATTACGATTTCATGAAGTAATGATTACATTTGAATTACTGTAATTGGGAATCATCTTTCGCAATTTTTGAAGATTAGAGAGAGAAAGAAAGACAGAGAGAATTATCAAGATCCTCTTGCTTTAATATTTTATATATTAAGGAATATTGATTTTATATATAATGTATAGTATAAATAGAAAGTTTATAATGAATATAATGCATATAAAATACATATACTATAATTTATATGAAAAAAAATCATTCGAATTATACTTTTATCGAATCTTAATCCGAACGAGGCACGAATTCGTTGCATTTGCTCTTCTCTGAAAGATTAATAGGTCAGTTTCCTTGAGACGAAGCGTGACTAAATAACCACGCGTCTCATGAGTTACGCAGTGCTCTTTCTTCGATCGTAGGCAGTTGTTTGTAACAGAAAGAGAAAGGCCTTGACCCATCTAGTAAGTCGAGGAATTATCCGGAGCCCACGAAAAGTCCTTCGATCGTTTTTGTCTTTTAGCTGTTTCTCGCTCGTATTTTCCGTATTCAACTTAGCAGACTTCTATTTGCATTACTTCATAAAAAAGTTCAACTTCTAGCCATCATAGTAATTGCATGTGATTACACAGGATATTAAAAAAATATGTGAATATCTTATGACACACACACACACACACACACACACACACACACACACACACACACACACACACACACACACACACACACACACACAAGAGAGAGAGAGAGAGAGAGAGAGAGAGAGAGAGAGAGAGAGAGTAAGTAAGTAATAATATATATATATAAATATATAAGTATAAGTATATATTATATA
>NW_012130089.1:2531631-2535437 GCF_000143395.1 Atta cephalotes
AGTAAGTAAGTAAGTAAGTAAGTAAGTAAGTAGTAAGTAGTAGTAGTAGTAGTAGTATAGAGAGANGAGAGAGAGAGAGAGAAAGTTTTTAATAAACATAGATTCCAAAATCTTTTTGAAATTATAGAAAATGTAGAAGTGATTTTTTTTATATCAGAAATCATTTTCAAAAGCCATGTGTTAGATATCAAAAAAGCAAATAACCCAATCCATTGAATTAAATAACATTTTGTTATTTTTAACTTCCATCTGTGTCAAAATGTAAATCAATCCATTTTTACGATTAGTTTTAATATAATTATTTATTTGCAATAAAATTATTTAATCCTTATGATTTTAAAGTAAAAGTCTTATTGGCATCAATCTCGGACGACGCATGTCCCAGAAACCGCGGGACAAGCGGTTTCGGCGTTTCCCGTCGAGGATGTGGTGGTCACCATCGCGTACCAGTACCAGTCTGTAAAGTGACGGTATCGTAAATTGACGTTACCAGTTTATCGGGTGTCGCGCAAGATGACGGTCAACGCGTAATGGAAGCTCACGACAAAGATACCATCTCGATAAATCGCATGCAGTGGTGAAAGCGTGCAGTTTTTTGGGCGAATTTTCGCGATTACCTTCACGTATATGCATGCGATAAATCACGCACGACGCTCGCTTGCCTGACACCGAGAAGGTAACTTTCGGAAGCATAATTAAACGACACGGTGTAGGCGGTGCTCATCTCTTGCGGCGATTTCCTTTTTCCTGGTCCTCTTGTTCTTTTTAATTGTTACATAAACGCGCATCCGATGTAATATGCGGTACTAACAATTTTCATATTAAATTCCGTCGACAATCATCCTCTTGTGATCTATAAATACGGAGTAGAGCATTGAAAACAGCATAAACTAAAGTTGCGTTAAGATCGCACATTAATTTAAATTGTTTACTGGCGACTAAACCTTCTGCACGTTGAGAGATTGTTGAGTCTAAGAATATCACACAGAAAATGCATAAATCTATTTAGATTCTGTTACGCTTATCTTCTTTATATTGTACAATTCTTTTTTATGATATCGATTTTTTTAAATATATTACGGCGCAATTTTTAATCGCTATAACTCACATGAATTTTACATGAACTTTTCCGTCAACAATAAGGATATTCGAAAAATAGAGCAAATTTTTTTGTTCCAGATTATATAAAAATCAGAAAAATTCTGATACTTTGTAGAGCTTTAACATCGAGTTTTTACCATAAAAGTCAGATTGTATTTTATTTATTTTTACAAATTTAAATTTATGTACAAAAATTTACAATCAAATTATTGATGGTGTTTTTAAAGTTTAAAAATCTTAGTTGGTAGCGAAGAATTAAAAAAAGACAATAAAATATTACTATTTCTACCGACGATTAAACCTTCTATACATTGAAGGCACAAACACAATAAAAAGGACAAGGAATAACAGATTTTAACCTATCAGAAATCGGATACATCGATTTCAAAACATAGTTTTTGGTTAGATTGAAATCTGTTCTTATCTTCTGTATACAATTTTGTGATATCGAGATTTGCGATGGCAAACCGATTTTTGAAATAAGTATATTACGATGCAAGAAAGGACAATGTAGGAACGAAATCGCTATTTCATACCATCTGACATACCACACAACAGCTTGTTCAGCAAGCCTTCGCGGTGGGCATGCGTTCTTCTCGCAATGTCCGATTCGCAACGGTGAGATAGGCGCATTCGACCCCTTCGACAATGTATCGGCGGTAGTTGTTGTCATTGGCAGCTGGCCAATTGCCCCAACGCCAGCTGCCAGCTACGGTCTTATCGCGATAGCGAAGAATTAATGCCGCGGTTCGTAGCCGCGGTAAATAACCCGTTCATTAACGTCGCACGCGTTTCCTTCCCGTCGGGCAGGAAAAATCAACAAAAAAACAATGCCGCGCATGGCATGCCAGACGCATTCTGATCGGTCTGAGAATGCGCCCGTTCGCGAGGAGTTACTCGTTAATTAGGTCACATTGGCTATTGACACTTCTAATTAAACAAAATGCGATCAACCGTCTACGTGAATCGTTAACGGATAATATACGAAACTCGGTCACTTGTCACGACCTAGGAAGTCGCCTTATATCAATAATTTAGAACAGGGACAATTGAGATGTTATTTCGTGGAAATAGACAAGACAAAACGAATTCTGTGAAGTGGAAATATTTATTCTGCAGTTGAGATTAAGTGAAGGTGAAATGAAAGGAAATATCGATATTTTTTTCTGTTAATTAAACGTTGTTAATTAAATGTCTTTAATTAAACGTTCACAATAAAAAATATTTTATATTGTATTAAAATTAATCTTGTTAAAATTTTTGTGTTGAATTTTTATATTTAATATATTCAAGTTTATTTAACATAATGTGATTATGTTATTTGAATAGTTTGTGTTAAAATGGTATTCAACAATTCTTAGTGTTAAAATAGCACAATTTATGAATAAGTAAATAATTAATATAAAAATATTACATTTTGAAACGTAAATTCTAAAATAAATGAATAAAATATAAAATTTACATTCATAATATGTTAAATTAATTTAACATATTATGAATGTAAATTTTATTGAAACATATTAATTTAACATATTATATAAATATTAACTATCAATATATGTGTTTCAAGTTTCCTCGATAAAGCTCCTATTAAGATCAATTAATTAATGAAACATCATATTTCGCATACCTGCGCTAACATAGGAACTCGCGGAATGCTGACTGGATTTTATTCAATTATCGTTGCGGTATCGATTACGTGACCGATGGAATTTTCTCTGGCGATGAAGATCCACCGGTTTCCTACTTCGCTTAGAAAAAGCGGAAATGTAATGGAACGAAAATTAGAAGTGCAGAAAGAAGATATATGTTTTTTTTTTCCATGAATATACATGAAGACACATTTAGAAGAAAGTATCTATATAAGTTAGGATATTTTTCCTTCAATCAAAATGATACTACAAAATACCGTGAAATTCGTACATTCTTAGCCTAACCTGCACATTTTTGTTACATTTAATTACCTAGCTAATTTATTCTTTATAAAAATTCAGATCTTAATCGTTAGGTCGCTCGAGACACGTGTGGAATCGATGCTTAACGTCTTTCGATCGTGCGAAAGAAAGTGGGAAGAATAAAGGAAGACGTCGATAATAAGTTCGTTCGACACGCCGTCGAATTAACGATCGACAAGGCGGTGATTCCTTTGGGATCGCGTTACTTCACGAAAAAGCCCGCGTCGCACCGCAGCTGTCCGCCCGTCTGTCTGTCCGCGATGCTGCTTTATACCTTGTCCCGCTTATTCTCGTATTCCTCCTCGCTTCTCAGCACTCCACTGCGAGAGTTCCCTTAATCACTGCCCTCTCATTAGTAGGCGTCAAAGGCACCGACGACGCGGCGTTCAAGAGAAAGGAAGCTCAAGTCGCCTTTCTTCGCGATTCCCTTTAAACTTCGATTCTGCCTTTTTCTGTTGGCGATCGGGGCCCCGTGAAACCGTGAGGCGGGCAGACACCGGGCTGAAAGAATGATCTCTTCAAACTTAATGAAGCGTAGGAGCCGCGCGAAAAGTCCTGAGCGGAGTGCAAAAGTGCACGCGATAAAAAGGTGTACGGCTGTAACATTGTGCTTCACAGTTTCGTACCGCCATCCTCGACTAAGCGAAGTGTAAACCGGAAGTCTTCAAACAGATGGACTAATTTGTTTTTACGAAATATAAAGTATATATATATATATATATATATATATATATATATATATATATATAT
>NW_012130089.1:2536185-2540255 GCF_000143395.1 Atta cephalotes
TATATATATATATATATATATATATCTCGTACTTTTGTTACAACAATAACTTAAAGACGGTTATTTTTTAATTACTTACACTCTAAATTATTTGGAGTAGAATCTCATTCCAGAGAGTGAAAATTGACCCAGTCTTGTAAAAGAGTGGCTCAATTTTTAATCTTTAAGAATGAGATTTCATTCTTTGAGAGTGAAATTTTTTACTCCAAGTTTTTAGAAAAAAAGAACGGAAATATAAAGAAAAAAGAAAGAACATACTTTTAAAAAATATACTTTTATTTTTCTACAAGCACTTATTACATCAAACTTGCATTTCAAAAATAATATATTACAAAATATGTATTTCAATAATCGAAATTATTTAAATTATTTTTATTTATTTTTATTTATTTTTTGAAAACTTTATTTTTTGAATTATGTCATTGTCGTAGATAAGCGAGATGTATTCAATTTATATACTTCAAAATCAAATAATAAAAAAACTTTTTTTTAAAAAGATATATATATATATATATATATAAAATTCCGAAATATATTTAGAAATAGAAATTGCGTGAAATATTTAATAATGCGTAACGCACTTTCGAGATTGTTATATTGCGTATGATTTACGTATGGTGCATAATATTAAACGCGTTTCCGGAGATTTGTCACAATAGCGCCGCTATTTTCCTCTCGGTCGCCCACGCGGTTACGCCCCGCTTTACGATTTGGCTCGTCCCGAGTCAGGCGAGTTCGCGAATTCTGGGTTGGGACGAGTAGCGTCTTCGAATAGTCACAAAGAGAAAATAAACTTCCGTCACTCTCTTCCCTCCCTCTTGCCTCACCCTACTCTCCCTACTCTCGTAGATTATGTGGCCTACTGTACGGAGTTAGGAATCTATTCCGAGAGCTATCCCAAGTCCGTCTACGCGATGCGCGCGCGAACGCCGCCGTCTTATTAATGCAGCGGCGCTTCTCTTCGCTCTTCCGTGAGTATATAGTACACTTTTGACGATCAACGGAGCTAACAGCTGCGCCCCGCAAAGACTATTCCATAATAGAAGGTCCATATAAACTCAGAAAACCGTCTCGATCTTCCTCGTCTTCGAATTTTCCTAAAGACGACAAAAATAAACGTTTAACATTATTATGCGTTTATCATTTCCTATAGAAATAAAAAATAAAATAAATAATTAAAAATATAATAAAAAAAATTGAAAAAGCTAGAAACAAAAATTTTTGCGTAGTATATATTGTCTTTTGAATACAATTCTGTTTACAATTCTTGTTTAATTTTTGTTAGATTTAAGAGTTTTATTTGAGCAGAAAACCTATCGCGTAAATTTAGATTGCCTCTTAGAATGAAAAATCATCGAGATCATTATACCGAGAATTGTGAGAGTGATCTCGAGCGAACCAGGAAAGAATTGCAGGCTTTCGTAGTCAGTGGTGAGAGCAAGAATGAGAGAATCTCGAAGGCAGCGAAAGAAGGAGAAGGAAAGGGTCGACCGGAATAGCCAGTAACAAACAACTCGCAAATCCTCGCCGTCAATTTAATCTCGCTGCGAATCCCAGAGAAAATGTTAATAAGGACCTGGCTACCACCTCCGCCACCCTCTTG
This sequence comes from Atta cephalotes, assembly GCF_000143395.1. Taxonomy (NCBI): domain Eukaryota; kingdom Metazoa; phylum Arthropoda; class Insecta; order Hymenoptera; family Formicidae; genus Atta; species Atta cephalotes. The sequence goes on from NW_012130089.1 coordinate 2,537,789, forward strand.
CGCTCGGCAGCATCTCGCGGTACGCGTGTGCTAGCACGCGCAACGACACTTTATTTTCGCGCAAAGATACCGCCGCCGGTCAGTCCCGACCACGTGGAAATTGTGTGCAAAGCAAGCTGCGTCCGCTGTCCATTTCTCTTTTCCCGTCTCCCGCCGCTTCTTCTATCTCTTCTCTTCTGCTACCCCTTTCGGCCTTCCACCCTTGTAATTTATCGCGGTTATGCGGCGGACACGCACGGCGGAATCTGTACCACGGGGAATAAGAAGAAGAAGAAGAAGAAGAAGAAGCAGAAGAAGAAACAGAAGGAGAAGAAGAGCAGTTGCCCGAAGGATTCGCAATACTATCGTTTCGCCTCGATCATCCGGCCTCCACCTTCGCTACTCCATGAGCAGAAGAAGTGATGCGATGAAGAGATCGCACGGTTCGATGCAAAGGAAGTGCACTTCGCACAATACATCGATTTTCGCACTCGCCGTTCTAATGGCTTTCAGAGGGCTCGCAGAGTGGCTGAAATGGAAACGCGGAATAATCTGATTCGGTGAAATGTGTATGTGAGAAAAAGCACACGGAAAGGCAAAAGAAGAGAGGAGTAAACAAGTGAGAGAAGTAAGACAAACTTGGTTACTTTCTTTAAAATAATACGTAAATATATGTATATTTAATTTTTAATATATTACTCTCCAAATCTGAATCAGTGAATAGTCACTAATTACCAAGTGACATATTTTGCACTGATAATCAGTGAAGTTCAACTAAAGGAAGAATGTTTGAGCATTATATAACTAAAATATTGATATTTGCACGTTAATTTCAATCTTCCAATACCATATTTAGTGAATTTCAGCACTAAAACAAGATTAGTTAGATCACATCATAAAGATTAGTTAGGTTAGGGATCTCGCATTTCATTCACTGATTACTAGTGGCATACTTGACTCTGATATCAGAATCAGTGATTATCCACTGATTCTGATTTAAAGACTATATATCAAATAAATATATCTTGTATAGAGATCCGTAGACAAAAATTTAGGAAATTATATGGACTTGTTTTACTGAAAGTAACAAAATGTACGGCTAATAGGATAGTAGAATAATAGGAAAATTTATTTGAATAAAAATGTTAGTCTCTTAAAAATAATTCTATTTGGTAACAATTAAGTTGGATTGCTTGATTCTGATATAACATTTTTATACACGTAAGAGTTAAATAATTATTTTGTGCGAGTGTGCCTAGTCGACGTATTAAAAGTAACATAACATCCTCTCTAAAATCTTTAGAATGGAATTTAACTCTAAAGAGTGAAATCTCACTCTTAAAAATTGACGATTGAGCCACTCTTTTTCAACACTGGCTCAATTGTTACTCTTTGTCATTCTTTAGAATTAGACTCCACTTAAAGATTTTAGAGAATCAATATTATAACTTCGCACTCAATAGTGTAATATAATACATGACATTACATAACATGATGTTACATTGTTGAGTGTGAAATTCCCACATTGCTGTGTTATATTACTTTTAGTTGATGTTGACCGAATAAATAAGTGTTGGAGCTATCTTGCGCACGAGCGAATCATACGACACGCGACAATAAATCCGACGGATAAATTTATTAACTGCCGCACCGAACGCATTGTAGCAAAGATTATTTCGTCCAATTATCAAAGACTCGCTAAGTCCTGTGTAGGCGAATGTAATGTAATTGGTTCGCGCAACATTACAGCGCGCGTTTTACGCCATGACAACTTCCCGAGAGCTTTTAGCGCGACGGATAATGCAGTAGCGTTATAATATTGCGATGCCCGTTCGCAACCCGGTAAAATTTAATTGCGTAATAAAAAGATCGTCGATGCAGGTTTATTGGTAACATCAGGTATAGAGCAAGCTTTTATTGCACTACTGTTACTCTCCGCGCGATCAGCACTTGCTTATCTCGCTCATTCAATGTCGAAATATATTGGCGGTAAATACGTTTTTTATCATGGCGGTATTTTAAGTGCCCTCTCCTCATAACATATTTCCACCGCGAGCCTCGCGATGAGATCATTTTCTCTAGAGAACCCTAATCAGAGTTTGAATATAAGATAGCAGCCTATAATCGTCCAACATTACCAAAAATTTACGTTAATTTTCTAAATTTATTTTTGTTAAATATACATAATAAATTAATTGACACTTAAAGAATTTATTAAAATTTTATTTTTGTTTAAATTATGTTAATATTACCAAATGTGTGATATAATTTTTCTTAATGTTTATACACTCTAAAAAATCGATGTGGATTTAACATGCTGTGGCTATACAATTCTCACTGTGTTGATGTTAATTAAAACCACACTGATATTTTTTGGAATGTATACATATAAACGTGTTCAACACTTGCATTTAAATTACAAAATTACATCATAGCGAAATAGCGCATATCTTTCCTTCTAGAAACGAGGTAGCTCTCTCTCTCTCTC
>NW_012130089.1:2540275-2564249 GCF_000143395.1 Atta cephalotes
TAACTTAAACTTTAAACTTAAAACTTAAACTAACTACTACTAGTACGAAGTAAGTACGACGTACTACTTCTTTCCTTCTACGTAACGAGTAGCTCTCTCTCTCTCTCTCTCTCTCTCTCTCTCTCTCTCTCTCTCTCTCTCGCATGATTTTGACGAAAAATATCGAACCTCTTGTTATAACCAGACCATGATTAGAAGATCTTTAGTTTTCTTTTTCATCACGATCGAAGCGTTGTTTCTAGCATCACGCATTCAACGGCTTCTTCTACGGCTTCGTCATTTCATGACGGCGTCACCCGTTTTAATTAGAGGAAATTTTTACAAGCTCGTACATTACGAGACTCTCCAAATTGTGGCTGTCTGGCGAAGACGTGCTGCGTTACATCCACAATTAACTGGTACTATGTACCAACCCTCGCTGTTTACAAGCCTCTTCACGCCGTTTCCACGCAGTACGACGTACGGCCATCGATTCTTATCGCGGCATAGAAATCTGGCTCTGGATATCGGTCAAGTGCCATCAAAAATACACAGTTGGTGCGTGAGAAAAGATTTTATTCAATCTTCTCCATTGCGCAACTTTAACTGATCCACTCCGTTTGTTAAACAATATATGAAATGGCACGTAAGAGAGAAAGTTTGCTTGCGTCTTGAAATAATCTGCAGGAAAGTCGCGTTACTTGTTTGTGAAATAATTTTACTACAACGAATGAAGAGACGGTGTTATTGCCGTTTGACTTGACTCAATTAAAATATAATATTCAAATGTAAAGGAAACATTACGCGAAATAAAGATGACTATATAATTGCATTGCTGATGGAAACACACGAGCATTAATATTAACGCTGTCACATCGTATAATTAGAATTCGTAAATTAAATATATACAAAACGCGATCATTAAATCTCGCGTCTTATTTTCAGAATATGGTGGTTTAATGCTTCATCACAGAATTTATTTCGCTTAACGATGTCTGCGAATTTACGATCGCTGTCCGGATCGCTTCTTCGGACATCGCAGATGATTCAGATAAACCTGTGAAAAATGCCGAATCACGATGTTTACCAAAAGTAACAAAAAATATTTTACTATCTGATATTATTCCAGCTTCAGGGTTACGTTTTCTGATCGGTTATTTTCAAGATTCGCGCGTGGTTTGAACAACTGGAAATTGTATTGAATGAAATTTTATTTAACTCTCTCCTGAGTTATATGTATGTGGCGTCTATTGAACCTACTATGTAGTGATTGTTTATATAATAAAGATCCTGATAAGTAAAAATAATTTAACTTTCACTATATTAAGTTTAATTTGTTTTTATATTAAACATATATTTTTACGTCAATATGTGTACGACAGCTTTAATGTGCATTGAGTGGTCCACTTGAATTCGTTGATAAAAATATTAATAGGCATCAAGATTTAGCCTCAATCGTATTTGACTTTTTCACTTATTTGATGGAAAAGATTGTTTTAATAGTTCGCGATACCGGATATTCACTACAATTTGGCCTTTAGCGTTCCAGGTTCCAAGTTTCAACGATTGCCGCTGATACAAACGAATGATCATCGATCATTGTTGTCTACGGAACTCCTACATGAAATCGCACCGGGGGTACATAACTATATTTATGTAACATCAGCGCGCACAACGTTACTCGCGTGATAATGAAGCAGGAAGCGGTTTAGGGAGACGTGCGTGGGCTTTCGTTGATCAAGTTGCGCGCGAGCGCGCGCAAGCGAAATGTTATTCCGACTGAAATTTGCGAGCATGTAGTCTTTCGACGAGTGTCTCTTGAGGTGACATCAAGATTTCAGCGAGTGGCACTTAAGAATCGAAGCCGGACGCCGGATTAAAATCGGACGACGAAACGAGGAGAACATGCGACGCGCATCATTAGACATTAGTCACAGGCATGGTGTATATGTTGATGGGCACCCCAAGCCCTAATATCCATTGATAGAAAGATACGATACGGTCAATCCGAGCGATTTGTCACCTCAACTCATCACAAGTCCTATTTTTTTAATCCGGCACGGCGAAGTCCGATCGCGGCAGCTTGACGTGGCTTTTTGATTTGCAAACTGAGATTAGCTTGAACGATCAGAACGTGCATATACATTAAGTACTTACGATGATTTTTAATGAAAGAAAAATCGGCTGCTTTATGTCGATATGCAGAAGAAGTACATAATCGATTATTGATAGGATATTGAAGACAGTCGAATATTTAACGCATAACGCATTCTAAGAAATATCGATATGGATTTAATATCTTGTATTTTAAATTCATGATTGATATAAATTTCACTGGGGTTGTGAGTCCACACCATGTTGATGTTAACATCGGCACAGTGAGAGTTATATAAATATCGAATGCACTGAGAAAAATATTTGATTAAATATCGGAAATTCTGATTCGATCCATCAGAATTCCGATTATCTCGAATTAAGATTTAATAGATTTCATCAGAAAATTCTGATTTGTCCATTTAAATCAGAATTCCAATTAATCCAACCAGACATTTCTCTCAGAGCGTAGTGTTAAGTTCATATATTTCCTATATTTTTTAGAGTGCGGAGATACACAGGCGATCCATATATAGTCCATCTCGCGTTCGCGGAGATTCAATAAACATAAAAATCTAGCGTTTTATTGCGAAAGGACAAATGAGATATCGCCACCGGCCATCGAAATTAGTAGGCGACGTAAACATCTTTATGAATATTCAGTATGTCGCAATAATTTCGGAAATGCTAGACGTACCGCATATAGGGCCCTGACCGCGAAATCGTCCCCCACAGAATATCGCTAGTCACGCGTGGCCCTCTGCCTGCGAGGCTCATGGGATCAAACGTGGGCGAAATTCAGAGAGACGTTGTTTCGGCAACCGTCGCGTCGGATCCCAATTCGCTGCGTGGGCATTCCGTTCAGAAACAACAACGGAGCGATTCCGAAACCAACTTTCCGATTTACAAAATACACATCAGTGGGCGAAGTTGGAGCCAATCGCAAATGGGAAGGGACGGGGAAGCGCGATGTATATTTTGCTAGCATATCCGTATATTCAGAATCCTGCTTTAATTCTGCAACGATCGCACAAGCGATTGTTTTCGATTACACCGCAACTCGAATATTTTTTTTTTAAGCGTAGTCACATTGAAGTTCGTGGAGCTGCGTATAATTAATCAATCATCCTCCCTAACGGAAGTATCTATTTTATGCAGCCATTTTTCTTTAGTATGGGAATGTAGAATTTCAATCATTTAGGTGGAATAAAAATAATGGGATACAAATAATTTAAAAATAGATTAGAGAGACAAATTATATTTATTTGTCATAATTGTGTTTAGAACTACATACTTAATAATAAATAATTGTATATGTACATATATACGCAGTTTTACATGCGTATGTATAATAGAAAAATCGCAAGTATATATATTAGCTCGAAGAAAAAAAAGTTAATGCTATAAAAAGAAATGTTTTTAATTTATCAAAATTCATAATATGATCTATATTTTCTGTTATACATATTCATCATCAAACTATACCAAACTACATGTGTACACTGAAAAAAAATATAGTCAATTTTAATAAATATTTAGTTGAATACTGCCAACTAAATATTTATTAAATATAAAGATATATTTATTTGATATAAGAAATGTTAATTTGATTTAACAATCATTTTTTTTATTGAACAAGTATTTATTTATTGTAAGTAAATGTTTAGTTGGCAGTATTGAACTAAATATTTATTAAAATTAACTATATTTTTTTCTCAGTGTACATACATAATTATGTATTGCAATTATTTAATACTAAGTATGTAGTTCTAAATAGAATTATGGCAAATAAATATAATTTTAAGTATTTATTATTAATGTAGCGTACATATTAGTACGCTTTAACCTTTCATCGTCATGTATCTACAATTGTTTCGACATCGCGAATCAGATTTATTGTTTTAACATTTATCTTTATTATCTTTAAGATCGATTCTTTCCCAGTTGCAACGGCAACTGCATTTCTGATCGCAGCAAGATACTAATGAATGCAGAAGCGAGGCGTATTCATCATTTAAGTACCCATCCTCATCACTCGCGCAACGACACGTTTAATCTTTTCATCGGCAAACCGTTTGCATCGCTAACACGTGGAAACTATGTAAATATGACTTTTTCATTGACTTTCTGCCAAGAACTCGCTACTGACACGCGTACACAAAACAAGAATCACCACTTAAACGCTTCTCGCAATAGAAGGGTTATTATATTAATACTTAACGGGTTTTCCGTACTATATTGTATAGTACATAATTTATTCAGCACTCGATTGAATACTGTTCTCAAGAAATCCTTAGTCGAGGAAGCGATATCGATAGGTGATGAATTATGATGAATGGAATATATACAGTATTTTTCATTTCTGTATATTTCGTTCTATTTAATCAAATTCTGTTTAATTGTTTGAACTTGTTTCTTTCTGAAAATTAAAGAATTTCTTTGTATTGTTCTTTATATAAGAAAAGAGTTCATTTAGAAACTACGTATAATTAAAACGTATATAATTAAAAAGAATTACATAGTAATCTTATGCAAGTAGTTTTAAAAGTCGCAATATTTAAATAAGTCACAAAAATTCATTCATAATTTATAATTAAAAAATGATTATCTCAACACTTTTTATTACAATATTATATAGTCAAATAACCTGTCCTTAAAATACATATTAATTGCTACGATGTGATCGGACTGGTGACTGGAGCTATTAAAATTTTTCTTGTGAGCGCTCATAAAAAATAAGCGTTATCTGAAATAAACTTTATTAATATAATACAAATATTTAGATAATAATATAAAATAAATACTGCGCTATTCAACATATGAAAATATTAAGTTTTAATGATAATTAAAATTCTATTAGCATATATGCAAAATTGCGGGGCAAACAACGCATAAAAATATGAAATAATTTTGTAGCACTCTGCGGAGCAGAGCTTTTTATCGAATTCTTGAAGCTGACTTTTCACGCTTTCAGTCAAATAACTGTCCATTTAAGATTCCATCCGGCTTCCACAGAAATTTCGACTTCCTCAAGCGGCACCCGATCATCAGGGCCGATCAGGCAATCACGTCACGTGCTGTGTACTCCTTGCTTATCGTGTACCTTTTTCACCTCCGCCAACGAATAATTACGTTATGGCCGACGTCGTTGTGCTGGCGCGATGAGTTGCCGCGGATGACACTCATATTTACGGGCTTCGTTTACGAGCCGCTTTTAAAGCACCTGAGGCTTTTGCTTCCGGTTAAAAACTCTAGTAAGAGGTACTATTTATACAACCATTAGCGTACAATCTCCGTCTATGTTTCTATAAATACGCGGCATCGCACGGTGCAGTAGACTCATTTCGTCATCACTCGTCGACGCGCGACGATTCTCGTAAAATCCTCCTGACAGTAAAACCTGGCTCTCGTCTCGAAAGTGTCTTCCTATCCATTCTCTGTCGTGTTGTCGCGGGAAAGTCCATAACGCCGCGAACGACTTAAAATTTCATTTTTAATTCCACGCCAATCACACGGAGACCAAGACAGAGGTCATGACGAAGGTTAAAAACGTGTCTTCGTTATACAAGCAAATCCCAATCATGGAAGTCTTTAATAAAAATATTGCAGCTATAGAGGGAGACTTAACATTTTTTGATTATTGAAATAAAAAAGAAACAATTACATAAGAGTGCGCCTAAAATTGTTTCTGATTAATTTATTCAAATTTAATTCTTTTTTTTTTAATTTATCACACTTTTTATTTTATTTTATTTTAATGAACAATAAAAGTTCTTTAAATTAAAATAAATACAGAATTAAAATATAAATCTTTATACACATATTTATTCATTCACGCGATATTAAAGATGGCTCAATTCGAGCCGAAACATTTAACTTTCTGCATTAATTGTTTATTATTTTATCAAATATAACAGCATATAATCGTCTGTGCTAGACTGTTATTATTATCATATCCCAATATTATCATATTGTATTTATATTATTCTCATAAGAGAAAAATTGATATCTCTTACATCTCTTCATAAATTTAAAGTAACGTTTAGCCCAGATATTTTTGAAAAGGAATGTTTTGAACTTTATCTTCTTATGAGGAATGTGGATATATGCCGAAGAGTATTAATAAGGCATAAGCTTCGTAATGCAGTGATCATCTGCTGTAATCATCCCGCGCCCGAATGGCTAAGGGCGCGTGCCCGGTTTCCTTTAAGTCGCCTCTTCCACGAAAACTTGCACGGGACCATTAGTTCCGCGTCCCCGGTTATAGTTGCGTCACAGGAAACTAGAAAAGAATTATTTCGGAGAGCGGATCTCGCGCGCGACCGTCGTTAATCGCGGTTTACAGCCGGCCGGGATCCAGTTCCGTGGTTCCGTACGTGCGGTATTCTCGTGCGACATTAATCGCTGCGACATCTCTCGTCGCACTAATATCTACCATCTCTTATCTAACAGTTGTACCTACATATTCCGTGTACCGTTACTCTCTTGCTCTTAACGCTATTAACACCCACGCATCATCATGCATTTCCCTTAGCTTTTTCGCGTATCGGCGCACTTTCTAATAGCTCTGTATCTCTCTAGCTTCATCTGATAGGATTTTTTAAAGCTTTTTTTAAATTTTTTTAAATTTATCAAAAAAAATTAAAAATTAAATTAATTGAAATCTTCATTTTTTGGAAGAAATAATTTCTTTGTTGTATAAAAATGTAAAAATTTATGATTACGATTAATACGTATTGAATTGTTGCGAAACTAAAGAAGATTGTTAAAAATAGGAAAATTTTAAAAGACAAAAAGTTTCAAAACGCTGACTAGTTTTATAAATTATTGTAACATATGGCACTCTGAATGAATATTCTACAAATGTTCAATGATTGCGGACTTGGCAGCCCATGTCGGTTAATAATAGCATTCATGATCGATTTGAACACCTCGATATACTTTCTCCACGTTCAAAGTGCTAAGATCAACCTGCACAATTGATCCGCCTATGTGCCATACAAATAGCTCGCATAAAAATCAACGACTGTAAAGCACTGCGATGCCAACCATGGGCTCGTTATCAATCGTGCGCGGTAGACCGTGCGAGCTGACTCGAGGCACGCGCCTGGCGGGGTCGTAGGCCGCCCTACCTCCTCGTCTCGGGTCTTGTGCCCCTCATTTTCCTGCTTCTCTTCGAGTAACATTCACAAGAGAGAATGAGAAGAAGTAAAGACCGAGGGAGGTGACCCCACTTCCATTCGGTGCCCGTAGCGGGGCCCGTGGACCCAGTCCTCCCACTCGATCGCTTTTACTCCCTTCCTCGCAACGTTCTCCTGTTCCCTCTCTCGCAAACAATTCCACCACTCTGACCCACGATCAGCGACGGTCCCCCTTGGCCCGCCTACGTCCCCCTTGCGCCGCTACGGTCCCTTTGCACGGGATGCGACGGCAGGCCGACTGCATTCGCGATCTCTCTTTCTCTCTCACTCGCTCAATTTATCCTCGTTCGCTTACTCCTTCGCTCTCTTCTTGCGCTTTTTCTCTCACTCAGTCTAATTTTCTTCTCATTGTCTTCGTTGTTTCTCTTCATCCTTCTCATTCGCTTGCCTCCTACTCTTCCCCTCCCCCTCTCCCTCCTCTCTCTCTCTTTCTCTTCCTCTTCCAACACCCATGCGATGCGGCCCACACGCGCACGCGAGAGTCCCGCGTGCGCTACACAACACACATGGCTGGTCCGGCCACTCTTACTCGCGGAGTGTGCGGTCCTACCTCCTGCAGGGGACCGTGTCACGTGGCCCCCAGGCCGCAACGGCACGCAGCGCGCAGCACGGGCTGTGCTCTCTCGTGAGCCGCGCACACGACACCAGTCAGAGACGAACCGAGAGACCGGATCGACAGATAGCATTCTCACTCCCAGGAAGCGCGTGTGGTGCTTTTTCCCTCCCTCTCTCTCTCCGATTCTTTCTTTCTCTCTCTCTCTCCCTTTCTATCTCTTTTTCTCTTGCACTCTCTCCCTAAACTACTACAACTCTGTCCTCTCTTCCTCCCTTTCCATCCTTCACAGTTCTTCATTACGTGCGCGACGTATCAGTCCCCTGGGACCGCTTGTGTGCGCCCCCGCGTTGTCTCTTCCATCTGACGTTTCCACAGCCACGTGCCAATTCTCCCAGTGTTGTGTGTTTACGCACCGCCGCTAGTGTCGTGAGGCCCGTGGCGGGATCGTTGGAGCACTAGAATATTTTTGTGGCACCTCAACAGGTGAATACTCTAATAGAGCGAGGATTCGTAAACCAGTCGTGAGAAGTGCGCAAAACACGTTGTCGCGTCTGCCTCTCGGCATCATGCCGAGATGAGAATGAACGGTAGTGTGAATCGGCCGTGCCGATGGTACAGTGCATCGTCGTTGTGGGATGTGCAATCGGTGCTGTGTGTCAGCGTGTTACCGGCGACGTTATCATTGCACGAGGAACAGTGCAACAGAGATCGCGACGAGGTTCTTTCGTTAGGACGACCGACGCTCCGACTGGCCTTCACGGATGAAAATGAATGGTGTGCATTTTCTGCTTCACTCTATTATGAGATCAATCAACACAGCGGGATCGATCGTCGTCGGCCTCTGTGAATGCGTCGCGCTCATACGTTAACGCGTTAAATGTCCCTTTCAAGTGAGGCTTAATGAAGATCGACGATGGCGGTATTGAGATCTACCTCGACATTTGGAATTGTGCTGATGATGACAGTTGTCGATATGTTCAATTATTAAAAACGTCATTTGACGTAACGTAGATTGATATTAATTTTTAATAAATAATATATATTCTTAGGTAATTGAGAGATACAGAGATCATTTATCGCTGCTGTAAAAAGTGCCCGCGACTAATTAACGTACACTGAAAAAAGAATCCGACTGCATTAATTGGAATCCTGGAAAATGACAAATCAGAATTTTCTAATTGACTCTATTCTAATTCTAGTTGAGATAACTAGAATTTTGATTGATTAGAATTTTCTGATCTTGTCCATTTTCAATCAGAAACTTTTCAATGGACTGACCAATCACACTTAAAAGTAACATAACATCAATGTTATAATTTCGTGCTCAATAATATACTGTTAGGTAACATCATGTGTTAATACATTTAATTATTGAGTGTGAAATTAATAAACCGATGTTACTTTTAGTTAGTTTGTGTCGATTAGGATGTCGCTAACGGCGAGGAATGTTATTATTAACTATAGTCACGCCACGCTCTCGTTATGAATGAAAAAAAGAACGGCGCCTGGCAGATCGCGAAGTGCAAATCGAGCGTGCCATCGCGCCTCGCCTCGCCGCGTCCAGCTCATTGAGAATTATAGACTTGCCAAGATCGTTGATGGCTTTGGTCTTTGTGAGGATGACAGCGGTGGCAAAGTGCCGTCGGACGTCGAACACGCCAGGTGTGCTAATTGTATCTGATCAGTGACTCGTGATCTCTTCTCGCTAGGGTCTCTATAATCCGGAAGAGAATATTATTCGTGGGGAAATCGATTTTCATCGTGATAAATTATTTATCGCAACAGCGCATAATAAAAGATCGGAGGAAGCCTACCGCCGAGACGTGGCCGCGTTTAAAACCGGCGAACATTTTTACGGCGTCAACCTCGTTGGCTGTAGCGCCAAAAAGGTGCCAGCAATAAAAAGCGCGTATTAAAGCTTAGCCCGTGTCCGCATTTGAGACTCGTTAAAGAGGCACGAAGCGTAAACTCTTCCCACCTCGACGATCAACACAGGCCAGATAAAATCGGGCCAGAGCGTAGTGGACCCGCGTGGACTTGGCAGTGCCAGGCGCTCGTACTTTGGATTTGCGGGGACCAACGATGAATTAATGGGCCGCGATAATTACACGGTGTTCATGTCGACACACGACATTTTCAATGATGTTTCTCTCTTTTTTTCTTTCCTCCCATTTTTGCTTTCTTTCTCATTGGACAGTTGCATTCTGACTGAAAACATGGCGCGCATTAATGAAGCGATTCCTATCGGCACTGGTCGAATCTGATAATTAAATCAAGCATCGGTCAGATATTAATTGAATCGCGATCCCTCGGATTCAATCTACCTCGTTTCGCAAACACGTCCGACAGGCCGGAGCTCGTTCGCGACGGCTCATGACGATCCGGTGCATGCGCATTTCACCGTCGCGAGATCGCACCGTCGATTGCAGTCGATTTGGTCACTCGTACCTTACTTCGCCGCGATATTGTTCCGACCCTTCAGCAAGCGGCCCGTCTTTCGATCTGCGCCGGAGCGTATTAACGGTCTTGTTCAGATAATGGACAGATTCAATAGTCTCCATGACCGTCTGTTCTTCATTCAGTAAATTAATAGCAGAGATATGATCGTGCCAGTCGTCGTATTTGGGATTGTCAGTCATTCACGAAAGCAGGAGTACCGGGGAAAGTAAGAAATATAATGCACCGTCAAGATGAAAATATTACGTTTTTGTGTTTAATATTTAATATGGTCTCATACCTTTTTTATTTATTTTTTTTAATTAAGTTTTTTTACACATTATTCTCTGCATTAATTTTTATTTATGTTGCTGGATGTTTTTAATTACGTCTAAAGTCCCTTCAATTCTTCTTATCATGCTTTATTATCTTATTATGTTGTGATACTTTTTTATCAAACTAATGAAAACCAAGTATAGAGTCGAAACATTTTGGTTAATAAATTAATTTATTAATTCTTATTGCGTAACATCTATTGTTGCTCATTTTTGTCGTTATTCTTCTTATCTGGTTATAAAAATATTTTGTATCAAGTTAATGAATTAGAGAATTTCGGAAATATTTTTGAATAAAATTGATTAGAGATTCGTGTCGTTAACATTTTATTTTGTTGTTCGCTACGTTAGGTATTGATTAGATCGTTACGGAATATTTATAATATTAAAACGTTAGGAACTCGCTGATTTTTAACTTCACCACTAACGTTACTTATAATTCGAATGGATTCAATTAATTACTCATACGCCAATGTACGGTGACACGTCTGATGTTTCGATGACATTTCTTGAATTTCAATCATTAATTAGCAAGTAGTAAAGAAGTATAAGAGATAAACCATGATAAACATTGGAATTATTTAACACTGTACATTTTGCTTAACGCTTATCGATCGTTTGGAGGAAATGTTTTATTGCAATTTGACTTTAGATAATGTATCTATTAAAAATCGGATTAGGATGACTTACTATTAGGATAGATTAGGATAAATTTTATTGAATAATATGTAATAATTAATCAGTTAATAGCGCAAATGCGTAAACAATTGTACAGTAAAAGTTAAATAGCAAAAGTTTATTTTGCACTTTGCAAAAGCACTCATTACTTTATGTCTACATTAAAAATATTTAGGGAAATATTAGGTCTATATATGAAAAAAAATTTTTGTTGATGTATGTAAAAATTTATGTAGACATAGATGTGAAAATTATTTTGTCAGTCCAATAAAAATATTTTCAAATCTATTTCTAGCTGAATTTTTACTTTGATAGAATGGTTTTTTGATAGAATGGTTTTTTCCGTATTTCTGCGCAATTTTTTATTTTTTTAGCAGAGAAACCGGAACTTTTCACGTATTTTGGTTTCGTGAGAATTATTATGCAAATATCAATCGTTTCAAAAACAAAAATATATAAAAGACAAAGATGTGACGAAAGGGACGCTTCATGCAATAAACAAATATTCAGGAATGTCTTATAATTAATTCGGAGCATTACGTCGTTTATCGGAAAAGCCTGGGACGTATTAATCGGCAATTAAAGTCGTCCTGTCGTAAAAAGATATTACGGCCATGGTTATGCGATATCGATATAAAATCGACGTCAATATCGACAGTTAAAAATATCACAAATCGTGATTCGGTTTCACTGGCTCATTCAGATCCTCGTCTCTCGTCTCACGCGAATAAATTCGTGCGAGAGGGGCCGTATAGTGAAAGATCGGCGCGACCAGATAAGAATCGACGGTACTCCGGGGGCTGATGGGTCCGTGACGACGAAAAGACTCTTTGGAAATGCGTGTCGAGGCCGCCGCCTCGTGGGAGGGGCTCCGACTATTTCTCTCTCCGGTGCAGGGGGTCCGTTCCCTGATTTCTCTTTCGCAACCCTCTTCATGGGGCCGTAACCAACATACCACGGCCTCTTGTTTATCGGAAAGCACTCGAGTCGTCATACAATAAAAACGTCTCGTAAATTAGCGCCCGGTGATTGTCACGCTTGAAAGCCGCCTTCGTCTTATGGTTGAAATTAATGCGCGCGAATAACACTAAAGATATTGACGATTTAATATTACTATTATCTGTACTCACTCGACGTCGATCTGACGTATCTTCTTAATTTAGATTGGCAATAACCATTTGAAAGTTGGCAAATTTTATTGCAATCACGCATTATGCTCACTTGCTTTTCTTCTTATACATCGCTTGAACATTCCTCTATCATTAATTTGCTTTCTTATAATCTTCAGATTTTATTCATGTTTATTTATTTTTATTTAAGTTGTTATTTTTTCTTCTTAATTTAGATTAGTGATAACGGTTTAAAATTGGCAAATTTCACATTATATTTATAATTATGCTTTACACTTGTTTGCTTTATTTATATCTTTATCTGAAGTTCTTTCTTTATTATTAATTTGCTTTTTACCATTTTATTATTCATTTTGGCTTATTTTATTTGAGCTATATTTTTCCGTTAATTACGTTTATGTTACCTTTTACCTTATTACTACAAATGGAAAGCGTTATTTTTCCATTATTGAAATTAGTAAAGAAACGGTACTTCTCTCTCAGTATTCGTTTTTTCCTCACTAGGTACTCAGCTAAATATCCGGCGATGGCATAAAAACGAAAAATAATAGAACGCGCGAGGTTAAACGAGGTTCACCATGGCGGCAAGGTACGCTCCTCATCTAGATCTGCCACGTTAATTTTGTAACTTGATACGTCATTAAAGTAACAAATTGCGCTATTAACCTGGCCACGGTTAATTAGGAGAGGCGTTATAAATGGCAGAAAAGCTCCGTGAATTAATCAATGCTCGATCGAGTGCGATCGCGCACAGCTTCCGCCCCATCGTTCTCTTCTTCTTTTTCTTCGTTTGCCTCCATCCGTCCCTTAATAACCATAAGCGCAATAAGTAGGTTGAAAATGGAGATGAAATAATTTTGTGGATCAACCCGCGGGAGTGTAACATTAACGAATGGCCGGCAGCAACGAGCGCATTATGATAGTAATTACGCTAATTACACGGCGTGTACCGCCTGGCTAAGATAAAGGTAGCCCGATAAACTTGATTATAATGACATAATTCCTCTAGAATGAGTTAATTCGACGACATTATCGCGATTTTGACAATTACGTACAAAAAAAGCTCGAGGAAATTCGGTAATATTTTACACATGATATTACAAAAAACAATAACTATAATATTAATTTATACATGAAAAAGACGGTTTTGTTAAAGTATCTAAAAATATAGTTAAGTACAGATCTGAAAATAAATTTATTGGATCATCAAAATAATTATCTAGGATGATTCAACTTGTTTTGCAGCATTGAGATTTCTACAAAATTCCAACAAAATTATTTTTAGATTTATATCTAAATTTTTAAATACTAAAATCATTCTTTCTGTATATCTTAAAAGAAATCAACAAAGCTGTCGACGAAAAAAAAACTGTTTCGACCAATTTTTTCTAAATATCAAGTGTAATTTTTTCAATTACAACCAAGTATTTTTTTCGAAAATATTACGTCAGTTCCGTGTATGATGACCTTTTTCCCGAATATTAAATCTTTTTTTTTTCCTTTTTTAAAGCGGTCATTCGAATTAATTACTGGTACCGTAATTAAGAAGAACTTTACATAATGATCGAATAGTATGGGTGTAACGGTGCACAGAGGAATATTACGCGTGGGCGGTTATTTAGTGTGTGGACAGTACGGAGCCGTCTTTAATAATTTCGGCGTTAATTAAATGCCAATGCGTGGGTGCCGGACCAGTCCGCCGGAGGATCCGACTTGGTTTTGTCAACTTTCACTGCGGCTCTTCCATCACCGATCGTCTACCGGATGCGTCTTTATGACCTTCTCCGTTACACTAGTACATTAAATGACATCGCAACGATCATCGTGTGCATACAGTGGCAAATTAAATTTCACCTCGCGCATCAGTACCGTGTTAATCGCTTAATAATTCCTCGTGCCGGTCCGATATCAATTTGTTGACCGGGAATTACATCGAAGGTTCAGTACTTACCAATTACACGATACAATTACAATTTTGCAATTTACCGATCGATAAATGTATATGTACCTTCACGGCAGAGATTTCACTTATCAGAGGACCGTTTCATGATTGCGCGTCGCAACCATGTTTAAAACCGGCAATGAACGACCAACGCGACCGGACAGAAATATTCAAAAACTTATTCACCGGCGGTGAAATATTTTTTGTCTCGCTTTCACCTCTCTCAATTTTTCTCAATGAGAAGCCGTGCGGAGAACGCTCTGCCTCTCACGTTTTCGAAAGTTACGCGACGCTCGCCCGCCTGTCCGCCGCGCCGGTCCGCTCGGCTCTTTTCACGTTGTCGGTAATTTTACCGTAATTTACGATGGCGGAATGAATCCTCGCCCACGCGCCGAGCAAGAAGTGAACACAAGAACGAGTTCGCGGTTCAACTCCGTCGCCTCGATTCTATTAATTTGATACGATTAGACTGCCCACGATTCTTCGCGCTAATTGCCCCGAGGAGGGCTGACCCCGATGAAGAGCGGTAAGGAGTTATCAAGGGGATTAATTAAATTGAATCAAGCTTAATTAGCCGTGACCGCTCGTGACTCCTCGAGGTGCGATGCGGTTCGCCTAGGGCGCAGTAAAATGACAAACGGGACGACAAGTTCAACGATAAATTGAATATTTGCCACGCCTGCCATTAATCCTCCCGCGTGAGGAGAAACATGCTTAAGTTGAGAGGAAAGTAATATCCGAATAATTCGTGTAAACTAAAGGAATTTTTTGCATAGAAAATATTAAAATTCAGCTGAGATAAATATTGCTTTGAAATTACTGCAGTCAACTTTATGTAGTTATCTAATTAAAGTTATTTAATTAAATATATGTAAAGCATTGCTGGATAATTGATTGTACTTTTGTATAACAACTCTTACAGAAATTAAATACTCTGAAAGAAATTACTTATTTTGAGAGAGAATATTAAACGCATTGTTGTTCAATATATGTACACAGTACTCCAAACCAGAGTAATTAATTACACTGAGAAAGATGGTCTAGTCTTAGATTAAATAATAATTCTGATGAAAAATGGACGAATCACAATTTTCTGGTTAAGTCTAGGATAACCAGAATTCTGATTGATACATTTCTGATAAGATCTACTAGAATTTATATTTTTATCAGAATAATTATATTAATTTAGTTATCTCAACTAGAATCCCAATAAATTTAACCAGAAATTTCTGATTCATTCATTTTCAACCAGAATTTTTTTCAGTTTACTGTCTTTCAGCAATAAATTAGTCGATATTTTCTATAAGCATTCATAACGACCAGATAATACATGTAAATTGAGGGAACTTTTTGCTTTGAAATATACACTACAATTCATGTAGGACGAGATAAATCTTGTTTTAAAATTAGCATAGGTAATCTTACGAAATACTGATTGACTCCTGCGTAATCACAGTAAACAATCTTTTTTAACTGATTTAACTTATTCGCGCTCGTCATCGTACACGAGGATACAGATCTCTCAACTGTGATTCATATAAATTATGAAAGAACATAATGCTCGCGTAACAAGCAATCCAAGGAGTTAACAAACGCGCGACGTGTCATTCAGTTATCGTGACATTATAGGTGGGACGCGTGTCTCGAGTCGAGAATTATCCATTAAAAATGTCATCAGGGCATAGCAACATATATTGTAACCATAATTCATTTCCCCGAACCGTAATACCGAAGCGATATGCAAATGAAGATGATCTAACTAATAAAAAAAAAATAATAAATGTCACGCCACGTCAATGTTGCGGTCAGAAAGACTCGCGTGCGCGCACGTATGACTGCTGACACATTAAACGGCGATCAACAGATCGAACGTGAAATCATGTCCTCGAGAGTATTGTATATCCGAGCCTCTTGTCGCAGAGAAAACGGGCGTGAAATTCGGACCGCGCGCGGTGCAAAGAGCAATTGAGACAAGAACATGGGTGAAAGTGTTATGTCACGAGAGACGATTGTTTAAAAATGTGCGTGATTAAGGATTAACTAAACTGTTGTATAAATCTCGATGTCGCAGTAAGTTTCAAAGCGCAGCGTGCGATTTCATAGAGGCTGGATCGATCATGTAAAAGTTAATGGGCGTTGCGAGGTGTTGAACTGAGATTATCCCTTCGAAGCTGACATTATTTGTAATACAATTATTACTGACAATGAGATCTGTGCGACTCATTTAATTTATGTTGAGACTCTTATTAATTTCAAGAAGATTTATTAATTTCAAAATGACGTAACTCGTATGAAAAAGAATAAAAAATTAAATCTATTTTAAAAGCAATAATTTAAAGAATCTCCGTACTAATACTTATATGAAAAATAATCGGGTCTCAGAAAAAAATAAACTAGGTTTTTAAATTTATATAATGTAATCTTACAATATGATGAACAAAGATATGATAAACATAAGATTTCAATAATAATATTATATTATTTTTGAGCTATAGTGTCAAAGATGTAAAACTTGTGTTCGTAGAGCACATTTGAGTATATCACAATTTCATTATTAAGCCTTGTATCAATAACATTTTTTGTTTGCCATATTATAGCTACATTATATGTGAAAACTAACTCATTTCATCGAGATTCAATTTTTCATACAATTAATAGGAGATTGTTTGGAGATGTGACCACAAAAAATATAATTAGATCCATTAGACTCACCGTCAGTTCCGCAGGGATATAATTGAGTGGATCTAATAGATCCAACCGTCAGCTGCGAAGAATTAACTCTTAGTACATATGATTGGATCATTCATGTCCGGCGCATTTCTTTTCTTTGAAATACGAAGAGCACCTGGCTAAATAATGATCTCTATCCTTTTCTTCCTTTTTACATACATAACAAATACTGTCTAATGATGTTAAAGTATATGTACAATAAGACTTAAAGTATATATAACACTTAATGATTTGTTACTACTTGTATACTGAGAAAATAAACGAACCGATGTCCGATTGAAAATATACGAACCAGAAGATTCTGATTATATCAATCAGAATTCATCATCTGATTATCTTAACTAGAATTCTGATAGATTTAATCAAAAAAAATTCTGATTCATCCATTTTTAACCAGAATTTCGATTAATCTAATCAGACATTTTTCTTAGTGTAGAAGTAACGAAAATTAACCCGAATGACCCATCATAAAATGGATAAAATCATCATGTGTACTAAGACTTAAGAGGCAACACTTCTTTTATATGAAAATCGTATTTATAAATTTGAAGATTACGTGTTATCGCTTCGTCAAACACCTCGCGATGCTCGGCACATAGAGTGTCGATCGTGAACGAGTTAGCGATTCCTTCTCATTACAATCGACTCTCAACCGGCATGAATCGTCGACTTGCAGGAACCGATAAATGCAGGAGCATCGTTCATCGTTTCGAGGGATGGATCAAGAATAATCATTTCTCATCAGCCATAACGAAACAATCGCTGTTCGACGATCAATCCGCGAGTTCCGTGATAAACGTGCGACTCACGTAAAAAAGAGAGTCAACCCGTCTCTGTGCACGCATTATTTGTCCTCGTCTTGTTTCTTCTGAAGAATTGTGTTTCGTGAAAAATGTGGGATGAGGATGTTTCACAGAATGACTCGCACGGGCAGCGCGTGAGGTGTTGAACGCCGCAATATACGTCCTGCCGCGTATGATAAGACGGAAATATAATTTATCGTACGTGCAGCATCACGTATACAAGCACTATGGTTACCCTGGACACTGAGCAGAAGCCCGAGAGGCAGCACTGCGGCCGACGTATGTGCGCCATTTGCAGACGCATCAAACGAGATAAAGGTAATGAATGACACGATTTTTATCTTAATGCTGCATCATGTCGCGAGCGTTTAGTGCGGCGGTTTCACCATACGAAGTGATATCTCTCTGGAGGCGCATTTCACACCTTTCCTCGTCTCTCCTTTTGTCCATCTTTCGTGTGCAACGTGCATAATTGGGATCCGCGAGGATGACCCGTGAGACGGGAAATAAAAACCAGACGATAAGGTCGCTTTAAAAACGGCCCTCGTTATCCACCTGACCTGTTACCATCGACAATAACTCGGCAGACAATTCCGCACTCGTTCCGCACGGAATTTTAAGAGCCGTTATTAAAGCGGTTAATTATTTTTTCCCTTGCGCAATAATTCATAGCGTGCATTGCATAAAGGCGGGCAGCACCAGTCAGGAACAGGGAATGAAACGCGTGACAGAATTGCGTTTCGCGCAATTTATATAACGAAGGAGACCCGAGTATTGTAGAGGGAGGAGGGAAAGAGAGAGAGAGAGAGAGATTCCCTTCTCCTCTCTCTCTCTCTCTTCTTTCCTTCCGATCTTCGGTTATTACTTTTCGAGTTGAATTGTGCGTTCACCTGTCACCGCTCGCGGTATAATTGCGCGCGACGAACGCGTTCCATGAAATATGATCGGCAAAAATAACACAGGACCGGACAGCATTCGAGGAATCCACGGATGACAGCATCTGACAACGTCCTTGCGACGTCCTGCTTTATTTTTACGTGGCAAAAAAATCTGCCGTTTTACATTAACAGTCTGCGTGAAAAGGTAATGCCGTTATTACGTAAAAATGTAAAGTGTATTGATGGCCAAAGGAATTAATTAGGTTCTGTCGGAGCAACTGTTATTATCGTTATTATTATTATTATTATTATTATTATTATTATTATCATGTTTAATTGCGTTCACTGTTTCTCTCTCTCTCTCTCTCTCTCTCTCTCTCTTTCTCTCTCTCTCTCACACACACTCACTTCGTCATTTCCAAAGGGGAAATCGGGAAGAGGAGATGACAGGACGCTTACGTCGACTTACACGCATTACAGTTACGAATATGTATCGACGCAATTCGAAACTGGTTCGTCCTCCTTCGTTGTCTTCTCTTTGCCGTTGCGTACGTCCTCGTTTCATGCAAATCGCTAATTAGTCGAAACACCTGAAATTCCCGTGTGGGATGCGTACATTCTCTCTCTCTCTCTCTCTCTCTCTCCCTCCCTCTCTCTCCCTCCCTCCCTTCCTCCCTCTCTCTCCCTCTCCCTCTCTTTCGGTGCGCATTTCGATCCCCATGGATTATTCATCCCCGTGGCGTATTCGTGTTAAGGTGACAGACTGACTGACGGACTGATGGAGGAAGGAAGCGAAGGTACGAAGGGAGGTACCTCTTGCGCCTCAGGGTAATGGCTGTCCGTCTTGTTCGATCTGTCAGTACGAGAGAATCTCCCGGCGGATAAATGGCGTGAACATTGAAAACTCGATCCTGTAGTTATAATTATTTTCCATCTGAGAGAAATAAATTCTATTTCTAGAAGGCGAGTTAACAGAGTTAATCATTTTACAATTTTTTTATGCTCATTTTCTATATATTCTAAAAATTGATTCACCCCGAAATAATCAACTAAATGTTTTTTAAGTAAACAATCACATACATCTAGGATGTTTTTAAATTCCAAACGAAAATCAGTGTTATTATTTACGTAATCAGTGTTGTATGTAATTAATGTATTATTGATCGTTCTACATTGGCATTTGAGATTATTATATATAGATATAGATTTTCTAGATATTTTCTGAAATATATAAAAAGAATAAATAAAAAATAGGTAAGAGTTTCTTAGTAAAAAAAATTACTATTTAGTTGACTTTATTTTCTTGTTGCTAGGGTGTAAAAATCATCCCAGGTAACTCTATTCCCGGATTAAATATTATATTAAAAAGTTATTGTGTGATTAAGGATGTCAGATGTTCATTCTTTCCAAAAAATGATTGGAATTGAAAATTTATACTTTCCATATAAATATGAGTACTGTATACATATGAAACAATTCAATAAGGTTCAATATTCATATTTAACAATACAATTTTATAGTTTAAATAAACATTTTCTCAATTTTATCTTAATTATTTTTTAAAACTAAGTCTTTTTTTTTAATAATTTTTTATTCAGGTTCTAAATTACCATCAAATTTTTTGTATTATACTTTCAAATATAGAAAAATCTGTAATTTCTTAATTTGATCAAAAATACATGCAATACATCCTTAAATTTATCAACACTGATCGTTGAATTGTTCAGTCATAATTGCAATAGAACAGAAGTAGTCGCGGGTCAAGTCATCTGAAATCTTCTCGCAACATTCGCGCCGAGGAAGGATCCCTCGAAGGCGTGAAAGGGCGCTTACGAAATCGTGCGAGCATGAATGAAGAAACGAACGGCTGCGCGGTTTCATTCATCCGCGACGCGCACGCAACCAGCGTAATCGTAGTCGAATGAGCGAGCAAAACGCGTTCGATTTCACGAGCAACCTTGCTCTATGCTTGGGCAGTTATGGCAGGCGCGACTAGGCCGGGAGGTCTCGATTATGATAAAGCGCGTGGGCTCGCCTACGCTCGCCCTTCGCTCGTTCATTCATAAAGTCAACTCTCACCGCGCGCGAATGTGTCTTTCGGTGGCTCTCATGGTTATATCTCGTTGCTCGTGTCGTCCGCCGAGCGATATTATTTCATCGAAATCCAGTTGAAATTCATCTAGAAAAATAGAAGCGCGTCGAATAAAAAGAACTAGACAAGATAATTTCCCTTTGAAAATTCCCTTCGACAACTAATTACCCTTCAATGCTACTCTCTCTGGTACAATCAACTTTTTAAAGAATTATTTTAATCAAAATTTCTGATTACTTTATTGCTTCCTATTAAAAATACATATATTTTCTTGATACTATTGTATTTCTTAGCATTTCGAGTGAAAATTGTTTTACAATACGTTCATTTTATGCAAGTTATAAGCAATGGAAAGTTGGATTGGATATACCACATACATAATGTGTTGCGTCAGCATCAAAACGATAGTGGCATTTTTTGAAAGGTTGAAAGTTTTTGAATGAATACAGTGAATTCTATGAAAATTCTATAATATACTGCGAGCTTTCTCTATATTAAACTACAGAAAACTCTGTAGTCCGATAAAAAAAGAAGGCATACTAATACTTGTTTTTTTTTATTCTTTCCTTTTTGTGATCATAAATTGACATTAATCAGCGAATCTCTAACAAAAAACATTACAGAAGAATATTATTGTCTAACAATAAGAATTGGAACAACCATTCCATTCGGATGGCTTATTATGATATATTATATAAAGCTCATTGGTTAAATATCCAATATTTGCGAGATTTCGATAAAAATGTGTCTAATCTAAAAGTCTATCATGTTGACGTAATAAACAGACAACAATTCATGTTGATCTGGTAGAATTGAATTTCGCTCCTCCCTCGCGGCTCGCTCGATATCTCAGAAGGAGGCGCCGTCTTTGAGAAATATTCTTCGGGATGAAGCAAGCGACCGATCGCGTTAATGTATAACGTATAAGTTCCTTCGCACATGGGCCCCACGGCAGCGTTACACTCCAAGTCGATTGTAGATTTCCAAAGCGGTCTCGGAATCGGTGCGCGATTATGCGACCAGTATTTCTAGAAACGAGCCGACATATGTACTAATTATTTTTTATCATATCGTTTGTGCCGTTTGTCTTTGGCGAAGCGGCTGAAATAAGAAGCCAGATAATACAAAAGAAGTATCTCGTACGAACTCTCAAAGATATCGCAACCGGGTCTCTCTATGAGAGAGAGAGAGGGGGGGGGAGGAGAGGGAGGGAGAAATACGAAAGAGAAGGAGATAGAAACGAGGATCATAAGGAGAATAGGGTATACGATACCTACACCATCCGAGTATCGCAATCGGGTTTTCAGCGAGCGAGAAGGGGCGGAACAAGAGGAAAGCAACGGGGATCATCATCGGGGATGCGAGGAGGAGAAGGAGGAACGAAGAGGACGGCGCGAAACGGAGAGAACCAGCTCAGCGTGTCCTGATATCGCGAACGCGAGCGAAGTATCTACGGAGAGGCGGAGAAACAATTGGCATTCTGCACGCACGTTCGATCGAGGGACGAAGGGACGAAGACATGGTGGCAACGATGACGCGAGAGGGGGTTGCGGGGTGGATGCACGGTGGCATGCACCTGTGCATTGCCGCCATATACGACACGGAGTTATGGCGTTTTTCTCCACGTACGGTCGCCGTACGATATGTGCGCTACGTATATACGTACGTATACGATCGTATCTCAACCGGCGAAGCCAACTCCATTTCTGGAACGGTTCGTGTTCGTCCGTCCATCCGTCCGTTCGTTCATACGTCGCAGAGCCTGAGCGCGAGCGCGATCTCAAACCGCCCCGAGAGATAAATTAATTGTCCGCAAAGTGTGTGCGTAACCGCGTGCTCGTGCTCACGCATGCACGCACGCGAAGAAAAACGCTAAGACGGAAGATGCTCGTGTTTATTAGACACGCTAGATGAGCTTGCTCGACGCCGTTTTTCCGCGGAAACGAGGTCTTCCTCCTCTCTCCGTAAAAACTGCCACTTTTTCATGAGAAATGGCACAGACACATTGTTGATCCTCGTTAATGCGCCTTCAACACGAAAAAAGACGGAATGTACATTGGAAATTTGTTGTAAAGAGTGCGAAACAAACTTGGGCCGTGTTTCGATATATTTTGTACTGAAAATTTAAGGTTTACTCTCTAAGTTCTTCGAAGTGGAATTTTATTCTAAAGAATAAAAACTGAGCCAGTTTTGAAAAAGTATGGCTCAATTTTCAATTTGTAAGAGTGAGAGTCCACTCCAAAGATTTTAGAGAGTAGAATATATACTTCAGTACTGACAGTATTGGCAGTATATATAATTTGGCCGAGATGTATTAGGGAGATCTAATTTGCGAGTCATCTGAATTCATCAAATCCTAAAGAATTCCTAAAGAATGATTTATTAGATTATTGTTTCCAAAGTTTTCATCAATTTAATGTCTATTCTTCTTAATTATTGTGAAGGAAAAATGAAAAGAACAGACTTGATACTTTGCCTATTAACATAAATTATAATGCCATTATTATTGAGGTCGAATCAATCTCTCCACAGCGATCGCGACTCTCAAATCTGACATAATTCTTGAGAAGTATATACGAAAATATGTAAAAAACCAACATCGTTAGTTCGAAGAAAACAAATTAATATTCCCTGTCACGATGTTGTC
Source organism: Atta cephalotes (assembly GCF_000143395.1). Classification (NCBI taxonomy): domain Eukaryota; kingdom Metazoa; phylum Arthropoda; class Insecta; order Hymenoptera; family Formicidae; genus Atta; species Atta cephalotes. The sequence goes on from NW_012130089.1 coordinate 2,563,777, forward strand.
ACATATTTTTGAATTGGTGCCAACGAATCGATTAAAAAGATAGTTTTATCAGAGACAGAGAGACGGCCACGTGTCCACTGCTTACCAAAATATCAGTCAGCCAGCCGGTGTGCTCGAGCAAAGTGTGTATGTATCTCTACCTGGCGTGTGCCTCTTCTCTTCGCGGCATAAAGTCGGAAAGTAGTTGTGGGTGTAACCAGTTTCCTGTGGGCTTAGCTGTCAAGCCCACGTGGGCCGCCCACGCGAGTCAGATATATTACTACGCCGCAAGAGAAAGAAGACGGCGCACGCGAGCGCGAGCGAGGCTACGAGGGGGGGAGTTGAGGAGAGAGAGAGAGAGAGAGAGAGAGAGAGAGAGAGAGAGAGAGAGAGAGAGAGAGAGAACGACGTACGACGTACGAGAGAGAGTGACGTCGACGCGACGACGTACGAACGTACGTACGTACGGTACGGACGGACGTACGGACGGTACC
>NW_012130089.1:2564269-2594744 GCF_000143395.1 Atta cephalotes
GAGAGAGAGAGAGTGGCAAACCCTTCAGGAATGAGAGATGCGGCTTGCGACACAGGAAACAGTTTCACCTGGAGGGGCATGCGAGCCCCGCGCAGCATCCAGCACGCCAGCAAACGTGAAACTAAACGCGCGCGGACGGACACGTGGGTGGGCGCGCGCGCGAGTTTGCGATGCATGCATATCGCTTTCTTGACGACCCGCGCTTTCCACGGCTTCAACGAGAGGCTCGGTCGATGATCAGCAAAAGGCAACGTTTTACAGCGATACACTGGGAAAACTACAGTGCAGCACTAATGCACACTGATATCCGTTTTTACCAATGTAGATTAATTTTAATCTCAATTCAACTAACTCTTCATCTTTTTCTAATTCCTAGAATTAAAAAAAGATGGACAGTTAGTTGAACCGAGATTAAAATTAAATTACATTGATATAGAAAAGAACAGTGAGTACATTTTTTTTTAATACAAATCAATTCACATTTTAAGTCTTTTAATTACATATTCTTTATTATCATGATAATCTTGTAATCTTAAAAGGATTAAGTTCATTAAGTATTCATTAACACTGAAAATATATAAACTGATTTGCATTCAATTGTATCAATGTTGCAATATAGTTTTCTCAGTGGAAAACACTATTAAACTCCTGACACGCGAGCAGAACGTCGCTTTGCGAAATTCTACGACGTAATCCATTTGTTTGGAGAAGATGCAAAATTGCACTGCGATATATTCGTAACACCACGAGAATGATAGGAATAACAAGATAATGATATGAATAACAAGATAACGAAATGAATAACAAGAAAATGATACGAATAACAAGTTTTTAATCTTTTATCGACCAAGTTGGATTTTAAAAACACAATCATTTTGATATATTGTGAATTCTGGTAGATAAAAATTTATAAAAATCTATAAAAAATTTAAAAAGATTAAAAATCTATAAAATCTATAAAAAATAGGTAAACTACAATCCAATTTTTGTTATAGTAAAAACTCATCGCTAAAAGTTTCACAAGAATTTTTCCAAATTTTTAAATAATCTAGAACAATATAAAAATCTACAGTGAAACTGAAAGATTCACGTTGCTATCGGTGCAAATGACCGACGTTAAACATTCTTACTAGAAAAAAAAAAAATTAATTGTAGAGCGTTTGAAAATTAGGAATTTTTTCCCTTATATCCCTTTACCTTTAATATTCGTAGTTTTGTGTATTCTGAAATGTAACACGGTCCCACCTTTTAAGGGATAATGACGATTGCGCGCTATTGACTCTCTCTTTCCGATCGCGCGCATGTTCCTGTAATAATACTTTGCGAAATCGCGCAAGACAAAAACATTATATACATCGTGATCGAGCTCGCGATGTGATACAGAATAATGTTTGCCTGGCAATTCGTTTCTTGCAATTACTAATTAATATGCCTCAGGGGCCAACTTTCGCCCGTAGAAATACATCGCGTCTCTCGCTTTTGAATGGTGGCAGGTGTTTATCACGCAAAAACGATTGATTTACCAGTATGAATAGTCGAAATGCAACGGACGAATGCTTGAAACAATACCGATACTAACACCCATCTTGTTGTCAGTATAGGCATTGTCGGCCCACACGTAATAATTATCGTAACACAAATGTCGAACGATTTCTCTCGGTAATTTCTGAACTCCTCCTCCAACCGATTTGTCGTCCTATCTAACCGAAGTTGAAATCACTAGAGTTAATATAATTCTCTTCTAACATTTGAGCGATATTATTTGAAGCTCTTGATTAGGAAAGACTTAAAAATCATATAAAAAAAAAATTAAGCACTCAGTACTTCTAATTTGTTTCCCAATTCTAATAAAATTTCACTATATATTCAATATTGGAAAAATGTCTCTTTATATCTCGGAAATCAGATTTGATGGAAATATTTTGATGACAAATTTGAGTTGGCAGCCTAAAAACAGACTTCATGTGCTTTTGTACAAAAACTTTATAAACTAGGATAATTAATATGTCCCAAGATACAGCCTCTCCTACTTACGTTCATGAAAAATTACTATAATTACAAATTACAAGAAACAGCTTGTTAATAAACATTTATTTTGCATCTGCAATGTTAATTAAAATTTCTCAAAAACATGTCTCGCGCTTATGATATTAATTGTGCGATGAAGATGACAATCATGAAATATCGGGAGTAATGGCGAAACTTTACAAGCTTTACAAGCTTGAAGTACGACGCGCCAGACGTCCATTCGGCACCTCGTGCCGTCGTTGTTTTCCAAGCAGAGCGAAAAAAAGGAATACGATATCAAAGAAGAAGAATAAAAAGATTCAAACAAGAAAAAAGAAACATCACAAGCTCAACACATTTATGTTGAAAACGTTTTAATCTACATATATAATGTAAAATGTATGGGATCTAATTTATTTAAAGAGATTTTTTTGACGCTGCAATTTTTATAAGATTTTTTTTTTTAAACAAACTTACGTCACTTTCTAGACAAATGTTCTATGCAGAAAAGTGCGAAATAACGGCTTATCATTAAAGTTATCGTAACTTTTTCGTCAAATGCAACGCAAATCTTCACGGCATCCGCTCTGCAAAAAAAAAACAAAACGAGAACATCGAGAAATGCGGCCGTTGAAGAAAAACAGCGGAAGAGGAGAAAAAAAAGGTAGAAGATGTTGTGGGAGGAGATTGCGAACAGGATGGGAAAAATGCGAAAGAGGAAAAAGGGATGCGACCTTCTTGTCGATTGATATAACGCCACGATTTGCGTAATATACTCCGCCATAAAACTCCTGGTGATTTATCCCGGTAAATAAATAGATTTCAGTGTTGTTAACCCTGTTTTTAGGAGGAACATCGCGCGCACGCATGCCATACACGCGCACACACGCGTCTCTCTCATCCTGCGTCCTCCTGGCTTGCGTGGCCCATCGCAAGCGTGTGGTGCAACATTCGATGCGTGGGTCGTGGGAGGTGAAGAAGTCGCGGGAAGAAACGCGCTCGCGCGTGATTAAAAATACTGGTTTCCTCTCCTCTGAGACGACAGGGGATGAAGAGGCGAGAAATAGAGAGGGAATCGTGATATTTAAGAATTTCGAGCAGAATTTACGAGCGCCAGACGGTCGACTCGGTATATCCTCTCTCTTTCTTTCTCTCGGTTTTTTCTCTCTTTCTTTCGGAACGAGCGACATAGTAAATGGTACAGATACGGCGAGATGTCGGATGGACCGATCGTTTCTAGCGAGCTGACTCCGGAATTTTTTACACGCCCTTCGCACGCGATGCCCTTCGCTCGATCCGGGACTCACGCACTCCCATATTAAATGTGGAATATGAAGATAAACCAAAGGCTCGTGGAACTACCTGAGACCAGAGAAGTTACATTTCAAAATAAATTAAATCTATTCTTTAGAATATTTCTGAAATAGTTTTGAGCAACATGCGATGCACATATCATGTGTGTAGTATAGAAGCACAGATAGCAGATCTTGAAGGAATTTCTGTGATAATTACTTTATTTCGCCGGAGCTGACATCAAAATCTGTAACATAGTTATTGGTACTGAGTCTGCAAGATTCATTTAATTTATATTAACCTTTACAGGACGGGAAGCCATTATAATGGCGCTGAAACAGTATCATATTTCGAGATAAGAAATATTATAAAAATAATGAATTATAACAAATCTATACTCAAAAAAGAATAAGATTTAAAAAATAAATCCGTTTCCCTAAGTGTTAATTAAAGGCATTATATTTAATAAATTTTTTCTTAATATAATCTTAATTTCAAAGAATCGAAATAGCATAATTTGTAATAAATAAAAATAGCATAATAAATTAATAAGTAGATTTTAATAAGAAATTTAATAAGAATCTAAATTTGCAGATGTAACACACAAATAAAGAAAATTAAATTGTGACATTTTTGAGAAAGAGATTTAAATGATAATTAATTGTAAGAATTCAATAGATCCACCATCAGCTCCGGAAAGTTAACATGTAGTTTAGAATTGCAGGAAATTATTTCAAATATTATAGTACAATTATTTGTTACCATGCGATTGTATCGAAATGCACGACACATGATTATAAGTGAAAAATTAAGCCGACAAACAATAAATTAAATAACGGAAAGAATCCTATTTTCGTTATTCGAAACAAATCGAGCTCGATAATATTTATATTTAAATTTGCAAATAGATTTTCCAGTTCTATAAGAAAAATTACGCGCTAAATTTGTCGGATTTGAAACGCAATCGTAAACTGAAAAAGCTGAAAATAACATTAAATTACACAATAACGCAATTACATCGATGATCAATTTAATAATGATGCTAATAAGCATCATAAAACACTGCAAAGAACTTATTACGAAAAATATCACCTCAGTATTAATACGTAATATGCGATATAAATATTAATACCTGTGCAAAGAAATAATTGCTCTATTTTAAATTCTTCCATGCAGTTCTAAACTACATATCAAAATAATTCCTATAATATTTTCTACAAAGTGTTTCATTGTATTTCTAAAAAAAAAAAAATTAAAAAATCGATACATCTCATATTTTTTTAAAAGAAACGATACATTTACTCGCGATAGGCACGATGCTGATGACCAACAAAGATAAAGCCGTTTATACATCAAGGATAAATCGATCGTTAATGCGCATAGAAGTGCAACATGTCGCGCTCAACGCGCCCGGATCTCGTAACAATAAACACAAGGGAAAAATGTAAATACGCGCGTCATTATTGCTCCTCGAGGGGGACATTACGAAAGAAACAAGTGCGCACGTCGATTAGAAGGCGTAGCCGGTAGGCGGAGCATGCCGAAGCCGTGTTAAACTTACATAGAGCGCTAATATACACGCGAAGCGGACGCACGCGAGTTCTATAAGTCACTTATAAGTACATACATGCGTGCGTTTGTATGCGTATCGCACGATCGGCGCATTAAACGGCGTCCCTCCCGGCTACCGCGCGCCGCGAAACGATCCATGGCCGCGCGGTTGGAACAGCTGGAGGAACGTAGGCGCTGCTTCCCGACGTGAAAACGAAATAAATAGCACACTGATTATCCCATTAAGCGAATTAACTAGCGGGGTAATTATAAGCATATTACACGCCTCTCCTCCCTCTCATTACGATTGCGAAGATATATGAGTTTGCGCTGGGCGTTCGTAATTTGTCAAGGACAGAATAATTGCCGTGTGCGTTAATTTGTTTGTTGCGTGTATTTTTGCTGATATGAATTTTAGATGATTAATAATTAATTCACTGCGGTAATGTTTGTTGCAATGGACATAATATAATTGGATATGAAATATATTTGTTAGTAATATCACACAATTACAGTATTATGTCATATCATATTTCTGCCTTTCTTTCGTCCTTTATCATTAGTTTCAATTCTTTCAATTCTTTCAATAGTTTAACACTATTACTTTAATATTTTGCTATAGAATTTTTTATTTGTTTCCAAAGAAACTTATTTTAATTATTTTTATGTTATTATAATTTTATCATATAATATTTCATATTATCATATTACATTTCTTCGTTTCTTCCTTTTTTATTTCATTATTTAATTAAATTTTAATTCTTTTCACATTTAACATATTTTATCTTCTATATATTTTAATATTTTCTGTATATTTTAATTAATCCCGAAAAAACTTTTTTTTAATTCTTTCATTATCTATTATTACTATCATTATTATTATTATTATTATTATTATTATTATTATTATTATATAATTATAATATTACATATCATCACACTGTATTACGTTTCCATTTTTTATTATTAATATTTTATTAAATTGAATTAAAATTTTTTATCTATTTACATATTTAATACCAGTTGTTTATCTATGTACTTCATTTTACTATATAATTTTATTTATTTCCGTATAAACTTTTAATTATTTGGTCATTATCATTTATGCGATCGTGCGTTCGTAGAAAAAATCAATCGAATCTAACATATAAATAAACGTGTTTATCATTAATGCGATCTTTTGTCCGTCTATGCCATGTCTACATCCGCAACGCTCGCATTGAATAGGAAATAACACGCGGGAATGTCAATTAAATATAAATATGCTGTAATGAGCGGAATATTAAGTGCAACGAACGTCAAACGGACGCCATCGGGCGTTCATCAAGACGATATTCACGGTTGTGCCTTCGCAGTTCTTCCCCGCTCTTTGACGTAAGTGCACAGGCGTGCATTCTCCGCCCAGCTGTGCTCGTCAGAAAACAATGGCGGGAAACGCGCCACTGAAAAATTCAACCGGTCGCCAATAAATTCGTCGGCGAATTCCAATTAGTATTCTAATAGGGAGGCCGACCGTCAGTACTTGGCAAAAATTAAACGAAATTAAAAGAATTCATTAATAATATTAATTTCGTGTCCGGAGTAAAAACATTATTCTTACAAATGAATGAAGAATAGACTTTTAGAAATTAAATCACTTTATCCGTTTGCAATTTTAATTAAGAGAATTTTTTATTCTGTTTTTCATTATAGTGCACGTAAATTAAACATTTCCGAGGTAACGATTCTTCAAAAAACTTCTTGTCTCTTAAATTACGAGAAAATAACGAAAGATTAAAATAGTTCGCATAGAATGACTACAATGTTTCCATTAAAGGTTCCGCAACCGCGTTGATAAAGTGGCTGGTTATTTGAAGAATGGAATATTCCATGGTATTCGAGATGTTTACGCCGCTCATCTCTCGAAAATCACGTAGGCGGAAGAACAAGAGTGAGGGGGAGGGTCCTTTGGTTTCTATTTCGAAAAAAAAAAGAGAAAAGAAAAATTGTCACGTGCTGCCCTGTTTAAGAAGAAGGAGATGAAGGAGAAAGAGGAAGAAAAGATCAATAAAGCGTGGAACAAAGTGAGAAAAAAGAAAAAGATAGAAGACCGCAGAGTGGTGGACAGGAGAGATAAGCGTTTGCACGGGGAAAAGCGAGCCGGAGAGGATGATAGAGGAGAGGAAACGACACAAGACAACTTCTCTCGCGATCTCCGGGCTCGCAGGTTTTATTTATACCCAAAGCTGCCGTATTATTGGATCACCCCCGCCCGACGTAAACGTATCTTACAACATATCTTTCTATTTCGTGAATGTCCGACTTCTATTCCACCCACTCAACGTCCCGGTGACGACATGGCTAAAGGGATTCTATCAGACTCGCGATGACTTCATTAAAAATTTTATGTGCTTGCGAAATAGAAATTTTTTTTAATTCCGCGTATTTTGGTGAACATTGCATGCTAAGTGCTAAGTTCTTACAAATACAAGTAATACAATAGATGCCTTCATATATGATGTATATGATTTAATTTTCTATGTAAAAGTAATATATAATTACATAAATAACATAATAAATAACTTAACTATATTGCATGTTTGCAAATGTATAAATCCATGTACGTATGCAGAGTATTAAACTAAACTATATATATGAAGTCACTTATTACACTTGGATTTACAGTGAACATGAGATTACTGCGATAATCTACGGTTAACGTTTACCGTAGGCAAATCATAGAGGGTGAGGGCATTCAACATTCATAGAGCTTCACATTTAACACACTAAAGAGAAATTTCTATTTACCAGAGTTTCCATCCTATCAGAATGCAATATCATGTGGTTGTAGGAATCTCCAATAAACGCGTCACAATTTAGTAAGATATATTGCAAAAGCTCCCTAATATTCATAGATCTTTCTGAATAATATCGATTTGATAATTTTTGCTTAGACGCTGCAAATTGTGCTATTACTTATATGTAGAAATGTGATAAATAATAAAATGTTATTTTATCCATCTCCATTATACACTGAAAGAAAAGATTGGTTGCTGCAACAATTTAGATAGTAAAATAAGGCATAATATTTTTACTATCTAAATTGTTGCAGCAACCAATAGAACGCCATATCCTCCGATCGTAGAAATTCTCGATAAATGCGATTTATGTATTGACATCGCGTTTTGTACGCTTTCTTGCGACACGATCATGGCATATAGGATTATCGATGCTGGAAGGTGGTGATTTGTCGAAATTAGTTGAAGATCCGAAAATTGGGGTCAGAACAGTAGGAACGAATTCTCGAAGACGTAATATTTATGAGGTGACCGAAGGAATTCGGTGTTTTCCGGAACTCTTTAACACTTTAACACCGCGCTTAGGATTCCGGTCGCGCTGATTTATTTGCCGGTCGTCTCGTCGTAAAGCAGGCGCGTAAGGAATGTGTTAGCGAGATAATCGTAAAACTGATGACAGCTTTGGGTGGTCTTCAGTTATGTTTCACAAGTCAGAAATCAGGATCGGAATAATTACTTGTCTAATGTCGACCGCAATTGTATATTTCGATTTTTTAAAGATTTTTACTAAAAATTAGTTTTTATTATTACTTCTATAATACACGAAAAGAATGACTTTTTTGAATATTCTAAAAATTTGAAGATAGATATATATGCTGAAAATGTAGAAATGGATTTACCCTATGCTAATGTTTACATATTCTCTATGTTGATATGAACAACATGATGTGGATTTAACACTCTTAAGGAGATCCTAAAAATTAATTATTATAAACATCGGTTCGTTAAAAACGAAAAAAAATTTTTAAATATCACTTATTTTTAGCATACAGCTGTTATCTGATGATAATATTTGCTACTAGAATGTCAAAACTGTTTGCAACATTGGTTATCACATTTCATTTTTCCACATAATTATTTTGATGATTCATCAAAATTAATTGCAGATTATATTTATATTTAAATTTGTAGATACTTCAGCAAAATCATTTCTTCTTTGTACGATAACGCAAATTATAGAAGTAAAATCGATAACAATCCTTATTGTACACATTATCAATTAAATGTTATTAAGCGTTATTCTTATAAATAAATCAATTATTGCTCGTTGAATTATCTATCGTGAATTCGTACACAGAAAAAGATTTTGTTAAAAGATCTAAAATTTAACGCAATACAGATCTGAAAACAATTTTGTTGGACTACCAAAATAATTATGTTAAATTATAAACTAAAAAATTATGAGTGCTGCAAAATGCTGCAAAAAATTTTGAGATTCTAGCATCAGTTTGAATTTCCAACAAAATTATACTTTTAAATCTGTATCCAGCAAAATTTTAAATGTTTCGTCAAAACCATTCTTTCCATGTAATCGCGTTGCATCGCAGAGGGAAGATACGGCCGAAGCGAGAATCAAAGTGGTAAAGGCTGTATACCTCGATGCATGTGGGGATAATCGCCTCCCCCAAGGAATGCACCGGTGCAAATCTGCATTCTATGGATGGCGCGAATGCCTGCGGCGGCACGTGGTTCCCATATCTCACGGCATCCGGAAACTTTGCAATTAACACGAGAATCCGACGCGGCCAATGCGTGGGAGGCCGATAATGAATTTGATTCAAAGTGAGCACCCCCGATATATCCGCACGCATAATGCATGCATGTAAACGCTCGTAAATAGACTCGCGTTACGAATCGATAGAATTTCCATAAGGAGGTAATATCGATACTCACGATAGTAGTATCGTGAGTTTTATTGCAATCGTAAAAGATGTCTGCCGCAAGATTTATTGTGTTTACTATGTAAACATTTGGAAATACTGGAATATGATAGATAGCAACCTTAGCAATGTTCCGATGCATTAATCATTCGTATATTTGTACACGCAAGCTCCATATAAATAATTACAGCTGCTTCAAATTGATAGTCCTAATTTTTGCGAAAAAAAAATAGATATAATTTTCTCTTTTGTTAATTTTTTAAATATTATTATATCAATCCAATAATATAGGTATACTTGCTTTCGAATATTTTAAAAAGACATTCAACGCAACACAAAAAAAATAAAGTTATTTATTTTAGATGTCTAAATTCGTTGTTCTGAATATTTTTACCGATGTCTATTCATAAGTCGCGTTTGAAAGTTATCTTCTTGAGAGTTTCGCTTCCCGTTCTCTCATACATATTGCCATTAATTACGATGTATTGAAATTCGATTTCGCGCGGAACTCGGAGGATGCTCCTCGACCCCATGGGGTTAAGAAATTAGTAGTGGCACAGCGCGCTGCCTAGCTTACGAAGCGAAATAACAACGAGTAGCTCCCAGAAATGCGAAACACGATGAGAATTCACGTAAGCGCGATCGTCCACGAGCCACAAAGTCGTAACCTGCAGTGCCACCGGTTACACGGAACAACTATGCACGTGCGCAACTATGCACGTGTGCTATGCTTAAGAAACAGGGAAAGAGAAACAGAAAGAGAAGGAAGGGAGATGGGAGAACCATCGTTTGGTTCAGCATATCTCTCGGTAGCTAACGCCACTCTGGTCATTAGTATCTATCTTCTCCGCGTCTATCCTTCCTCTGGTGTTCCGATCTAGATTTGCTCCACTATACTCTGCTCCGTTTCTCTCGATCTGCGATTTTCTCAAATCTTCATTATTTATTATCTAATTATAAAATTGGAAATCAAGAAAACTATGCAATGCAACGAATCTTTAATTGTATTAATTTACGACAATAATTGTAATTTCTGGAATTTTTGAAAATTTTCTAAAAATATACAAATCGAATGGTTTTACTGAAGTAAAAAATTTAGCTATATCTGAAAATAATTTTATTGGATTATAAAAAATATTATTTAAAAGACTAACGATATTGTTGACAATACTATGCGAAAAGTTTTAACATTTTTGCAACCATTTTAAGTCTAACATAATTATATTTTAATAGTCCAAACAGAATTGTTTTTAGATCTGTATCTAGCTAAATAGATATTTTAGCAAAACTGTTCTTTCCGTACCTGAAATAAAAATCTTTAAAATTTTTTAAGTAATTGTTTAACTTCGAGGTTTTAATCCACAAGATTTCTTGACAATTCATAAAACGCGGCCACAATTGCGACATCACAGAACAAAGTCGAATGTCCATAAAGAGCAGCAATGTCGTTACGACATTGTTGAGTTTGCGCGCCATAGTATTATTAAAGAGACTAGATAGAGTGGAGAGTTGGCAAACTTATTTTGTAGCAACTAACCTGATTTAATTTAACGGAATGGACTCGCTAATTAGCACGAATTATTATTACGATGCGATAATCGCGGAACGCGCCGATTGGCAATTGCGATCAAGATTCAACGAATTATTATAACCGTAGGTACAAAGTGCAAGCAAACTCTATGGAATCTTATCAACGTACTTTAATCGCGATAGTCTTATCCCTTAACGAGAATTCCTGATCGGTATCCCCGTTATCGATCCTGGAAATCACGTTCGGAATGTAGCTGTATTCGTGATTACACATTTTATTGCACAAAGATAATATTAGATGCACAGACGAATGAAAATACTAAATACTAAAATACTAAAATACATGAAAACTTACGAAACGAGAAAATATTAATTTCTAGACGATTCTAAATGCGTCGAAGTGGAACAAAGAAGGCGGAGCGAAGAAACAAAATAAATGCCAAAGTAAAATCGGCTAGAAAGTAAAAGGTACTTATTATAAAGAACGGAGGACGGACGTTAATAACTACGATAGCATTTAGCTAGTAAGAAAAGGAAGTATAAAGGATCAAATTCCATTATAATTTTGTCTTGCTCGACACGTATGTTGTTTACGTAAGGAATACAAGACGATAGATCACTCTGAAGAATTTGTCGCATCGCGAATTTAAGTTATTCCATGCCAAAGTACAATGTTGCCCGAAATCTCAATAAGCATATCTCAATCTCGAAATAGTAGTTTAAATGTAACTATCCGCAAGGAATTGAATCATTACTCATCAACGTCGGTGTAAAGAAAACAACAGCAGGAAGCAATGTCACAAGTGTAATTTTCATTCAACGCTGACTAATTCTAACAAGACGCGAGAGATCGAAGGAAAGGGGGAGAGCTGCCAATTTAACATTCGTTGACGATTCAAGGGAACCTGAACGAATTACGAGTTCAGCAGCAGCACTGAAGTAACAAATCCCACCGCGGATGAGCCATTATGCTCAAAGGCAGTGCGCCAGGCATTTCGCCGGCACATTGGCTGCTTTGAATTCAGATTGCACGGCCATGCGGCCTCCGCGTTTTTGTTCTTCCTCTTTCGCAGGCAATTTATGCAATCTGGCCCGCGTCGTGCGCGTATTTATAACCGCCGGCCCTTTGTGTGTTAATTTGTATTCGGGTATCTTGCGCGGAGGACGAACCATGAATCTTCTTGATCTTTTTGATCGATCCAACGTATCTTTGCATTTTTCCGATTTACAGGAAAGCGGATTTTAGACGATATCAACCTATGCATAATTAAAAATTTGATATTGCTATAACTAAATATAAAAAATCTATTCAATTTTTTTTCATAAAAATAAAAGCATCATTTAAAAAGATAGCATGTCCAATGTATAAGATGTCTAATATTATTTTTTTAAATATTTTGTATATATATTAATAAAATAATAATGCTAATAAAAAGAGAATCAAATTAATGTCTTTCTTTAATTAACATCCTGTTATAAAAATGATTATAAATATTATTTTATCTTTAAAAGGACCAAAAAGATATGTGATATGCGCAGGATAAATAACGTAGCGGGAAAGATCCGCGCCACAAGTTGGGGCGAGTGATCGACTTTGATCTCTGCGGTTTTTATAGAAGCATCTCACGTCACGACTTGAGCTTTCGCGGCTGTCGCAACTCCTCCGCGGAAATCCCACAGAAATTGGAGCGAGATGTTGCTGAAAGATGGGAGAATTTCACGAGCGAGCGACCTCTCCGCGTCGCGTCTCGCCGAGGTGCAACGCACTCGTTCGAATAAAAGTTCCACGAAGAGGAGGCCGCTCGCTCGAATTGGCCCCTAATTTCTTCCCCATAACTAAAGAGGTACACTTTATGACTGGCGGTTCCCTTTTTCTGTTGCAGCGTTGAAGGTGAAGCTCATGCTGAGGCGACCCATCAATCAGTTGGTTGCGCAAGGCATCATGCCACGTAAGTGTTGATCCGCTTGTTTATTACACCGTTTATATACATTTTTTTCCTCTCTACGCCACGGAAAATTGCGTCTATACGACTCAGGGCTGTTAAAACTCTCGCTGATGCTCGCGATGGTTGTGATCAACGTAACTTTCGTTACGACCGTCATTGAACGTCATTGCCGGCTAGTCTCTACGGTCTTAAAAACGTCTTCGCTCACATCGATTGATACACGAGTTAATTATCACGCCGTTCTCAAGGATACGTAAAAAGTATAGGACTGATATCTAGGACACATCTAGATTGTGGTAAATTGCTTCGCAACAATTAAACAAATTGACAATTAACTGTTGTTTTTTGTGAGTTTTAAAGCGAAACAAATTAGGTCGTTTTTAAGTCGGTCAATTAATTTTGTAATAATTAAATCAGGCATTCTAAAAAATACTTAATAAGATAAATGAAGTTTTTAAGAGAAATTAAGTTTTCTTCCCTAGAAAATTACAATAATTTGTATTTTTTAAATACTATTTCCTTTATACTTAAAAAGTGACACAACTAAAAAAACGTAATTTCGAGTTATTATCATGAAAGAGTTAAGTAAATATTGTCTTAATTAGAAAAAGTGAACAAAAAAATATATTCTTAATATGATCAAATATTATTTATCATTTTAGTCTATCTTAAAAAAATTACTCTTTTTGAGTTATGACAATTTTAATAATTTTTAATAATTTCATTCAAAATTATTAAAAATTCACAACTCAAAGAATGATTTTTTTAAGATAGACTTTAAGATAAAATGATAAATAATATTTGATCATATTAAGAATATATTTTTTTGTAGATATCATTTGGTTAGACAATAATTTTCTGTCAAGTTGAAAAATAATTTTTCCTCTTTTCTGGGAAACTTAATTATTTATTATATCATTTTTAAAGTAATAAGGAGTAATATGCAAATTAATATAATTGTTTAAAACTGCTTATTTATATAGTCTGCTGCTTATTTGTATAGTTAGAATATATTTTAATAGTCAAAGAATATTCAATATTTTGTTTGCGTTTATATTCTTGTAAAAGATGTAGTATTTTCTCAACGTTATTTTCTGCATGAAACAAACTATTCGATCATTTTTCCTCATCATACCGTGGACTAAAATGAAGAAGCAAAACTAAAAACATTCGCGCGGCGTATGGCGTGCTCGCATCCGAAATCCTCGAAGCGATCAACAGCAGTCTAGTTACGCGGTAGATTTACGATGGATACCAAATGTTTACCAGAACGAAAGCACGAGCATCCAGTAATTATTTGGGTCACACCCTAAAATATTGCTCTTGTTACCGTGCGCGCGTTGGCGCGTTTATGGCGCCCGGTATATATCGTCGGCTTGATGAAAATACGCGGTTTGATAGGCCTCATTCGACTTTACGCGTAAAACCGCGTGTGTGCACATTGCATTTCCATGCCGCGCGCAGGGTTCATTCATCTGCGACTTTCTGGGGCTTTAAAGTTAAGCCCCGTATACACATTCGCACGCCTGAAAATAATAGCCGTTTTCGCAGAAGCTACTGATTACATTAAAAATTCATTACATTCAAAAATTGATAGGTTCCTGTGAACCGTTTTTCTGAAAAAGTTTTTTCGCTAATATTTCTTTTTTCTTTACTACTACTCGTTTTATAATATTTAAATAGCGTTGTTCAACGCTATTTAAATATTATATAAAATTGAAAGTTTTAATTTTTTTATATCATTTTGAAAGATATTTTCAGTTTCATATTCTTTACTTTTTATTATATATTCTTAGTTAGCAATTTATTATTAATAATTACTAATAATTAATAATTATTAATAATTATTTTATTATTATATTATTTATACATTTCTTTTTTATATGTTATCTTGAATTACTTTAATTTATTTCAATCTTCACTTGCATTTCCTAAAATTGTGTATTTCTTAGCTAGGAATTTATTAATTTATTATTTCGTCTATATATAATAAATATATATATATATATATATATATATATATATATGCTATTATTTCTTATTATTATTTTAAGTTTAGACTTTAAAGTAGCATTATGCTGATGTCTCACCTTTTGAGATGCATTTTCTCCTACTTTATTCTATTCTGTATATTAACTCATATTACTCTCATTATTTACACTTCAGTAAAATTATTTTTATATTTTATACTTATGAGATTACACATTTAAATAAAAATTTAATTGCTTCTAAATTTTTTTGAGTTATATGAATATTAGAGACACTGAAAATTATTCATTGAAAAAGTAAAACATGTGGAAAGTTGTTCATTATAAATGCTAAGAATGCAAAATTGAATGTAATAATGCATTATATGTTTACGACGATATTAAATATCTGCCAAATTTGTTGCTTCGCCACAGTGAAATATGCGCCAAATCATACATCATCATGCGTATTGCCATCGCGAGTATAACGAGCAAATATAAATACAAATAACTACATGTTTTTCTTCTGGGATATCAATCGTCGTGTAAAGACCGCAGTGTTTCTTGCTTTTCCGAATCTTGAGCCTATTCCAACCGCGAAAAGCGATGTTTATTGCGGCAAATTAACGATGCCCCTCGGACAGTTTGTCTGAGATTAGAATAGACATTACAAGGACGTCTTTGAAACATATTTCAAACTTCTGATATCTCATTCGCGAAAGGAATAACAAATTACTCTAAAAAATATTAGTGTGCATTTAATCCTATGCGGCATACATTTTTCTATTAGTCCCATTTCAACGAAACTTGATAGTTTTTTAAATAGATTTTTAAAGACATTAATGTATGATATCATCACACTTTACAGGGAACTCAAGTACTATAAAAAAAATACGTAAAAATTTATTAAAAAAATCATAAAAAACTAAATAGAGAAATATTAACACTGACATAATATAGATTTAAAATTATTTCTGATTTTTTATGGATGTTAAAAAAAAACATTTATATATATGATGATAGATATTATAATACATTATGATGGTGAGTAAAAAATAGGAAAACTTAGTAAACATAGGAAATCAATCGTTTTTACGATATAAACAATTTTGTATATTAGTATCATAACTAATTCATTGATTTTTGTCGTGTCGTATGTGATGTGAAGATTTACTTAAGTATTATATTTACAAATAGCGTTTTAAATGTTCTGATTCAATTTCCATGTACGATTCAATGAAAAATTTATCGGGAATCAGTAATTATTGATTACTTAAGTTAACATCAACCAGCAATTACAATTGCCATTGGATGAGAGATTATCTCATTAGATCTGTAATTCTCTCAAATAGGCCTATTTATCAGTCTTATTTATCTTAATTTCTTTCTTTTCACGTCGTATGCAACACATAAAAAAAGAGACAAGAAGTCAGTTATAATACTAACATACAAAACTATTAATCTCAGAAGTAGTTGAGCTTTCAATCTATGTTCATTAAGGCTTTTTTAGTCAGTAGGATGTATTATCTACCATATAAATAGTTTTTTTTAACACTTTGTGTCAATACTATCATGATATAAACTTAAAACCCATGCTGTTAAATCCATCATGGCGTATAATAATCACAGTGAAAATGGACATAATGTTAAATCCGATATTTTTTAGAGCGAGAAGCTTCGAAAAGGAAATGATGCCATTCAATTCACGATTGCACTGAGAGAACAAAGCAAGAAACATACGTACTATACATACGCGAAAAGATGTAAATTATAGATCGATTCATAAGCGATCTTATAGTATCCCACTTTAGTGCGATTCTCTGCGCGAGAGATCAGAAACCCCTACCTCCCATTACTTTTTTATTTTCTCTTCGTACCTTCACAAAAGTACCGTAAATTCTCCGTAACGAGCTGAAGAGTAATATCCGACGAGGAACGCGTTGCATCTCTCGCGACCGCGACGACGAGCAAGGGAATTACATCCACGATTAATCTCGAAGCTGCTAAAAAAAACTGGCGACGGGGAAAGAGCCGGACGGCGTGCCCCGTTCCACGACTGGCTGGATGGAAACTTACGGCACGCGGTTAAAATACCAGGGCGCCCGTGTATTTTCACATTTCCGCTGCCGACATCGGCAACGCGACCGTAGGTGGGTACGTGCCTTTTATTCCGCGTAATGACGTCCACGTCTGCATGCGTCGCACCGACAGCATCCGCGTCCGGAAATAGTGATAGGGACACATTTCGGGGATCATTTATCCACCGATTTAACGATGTTGAGGAATGCTGGAGCCTGAGGACGCGTCATGTTAACACCAAAATGCTGCCTTTGAGGACCATCGTTCCGGAAATTGATGCCTGCTGCATGCGTCACGTTGTGTACTAAGAAATTCGACGTTTATTTGACTCTTCTTCTTTCTTTTTTTTTTGTTTTTTAAAAAAAAGTCCATTTGATCAAAAGACTGAAAATTGCGATCTAAAATTACGAATGAGAAAGTAATGACAGCCCTGTTTCGACTTCTTTCAAAGCTACTCGAAGTAGCTTTCACCGAGACGTTTCAGCGCAATGTCGCTCTTAAAATTAATCACGCCCAGATGGGCGAGTAAAGTACGATATAAAAGACACGAATGTTTTTCCTTGCACGCGCAGCGTTGAAGACGCCACCGGCGTTTCACGAGCAACGGAAGCAGTTGGAAAGGGCGAAGACAGGCGATTTGCTGAAGGCAAAGATTCAGCAAAGACCAGGCAGAGACGAGCTGGTTCGGCAGCATATCCTTGAAGATGTAGGTCACGTGGATCCGAGTCTGGCGGAGCGGCAGCGAATGCTGAAGAAGGCCAGGCTAGCCGATCAACTCAACGATCAGCTCAGTCATCGACCTGGGCCGCTCGAGCTCATCCAAAAGAACATCCTTCATACTGAAGAGCCCATCGAGAGGGCGGTCAAAGGTATCTCGCGATAGCCTCCATAAAATAATTATATAAGATACTCAAACTGATTGCTAAAATATCAAAACTTTTTGCAGCATTACTCATCAGATTCCTGCATAATTATTTTAACGATTTAACAAAGTTATTTTTAGATCTGTATTTAGTTAAATTTTTAAATGCTTCAGCAAAATCGTTCTTTCCGTGTACATATCAATGTGATTTTTCATGACTAAATTTTCCCCTCCAGAGGGTCACATTCCCTTCAAGGCCACCTGCGAGGGGCAGGTGACGAAACCGCAGCACCCGGACCACTACATCACTTTCGAGGATGATTCCCAGAGCTCGGAGGGTGCGCCTTCACCACAACTGGAGTCGCGATCATCGGATGTTCTGGAAACTGCGGCCGCTTCTGCGGGCATCGTCACAGTTTCCTTGAGCATACCGTCGACCGGCGGTGCCGTTGTGGTCTCGTCGACGTCTCCCGTCTTCCAGCAAACGTCTACGGAATCGACGATACAAACATTCGCCGAACTTTGCAATACCGTTGTCGGAACGCAGCAGCAACAAGGTCAGCAGCAAGTTCTACACGGTCAGCAACACACGTCTACGCAGGTAAAGTTTTAACGCAGGAAAATAATTAATGCAAACATTTATCTTCTTATTGGGTTATATATCGACACATGTTATTGAGCTCTATCTCTCATACCTAAAATAAGTAGATTTTCGAACTTAATCTCTAAACGTTTAGGCGGCAATGAAAGCATTAATCGAGCGTGACGAAAATTAATCGCGCAATTCCCGATGGCAATTCCGATATTTAGGAGGTCGCCATAATTATGTCAATAGCGATCGATACCGCGTGTCGGTTGCATTGTGGAAGTTTGAAAAACCACCTTTCTCTCTTTTAACAGGCGAGCCAAACGACGAATGGCCCGTCGACGACCCTCCTACCATTGGCGCCGGCGCCGAGTCCGATGTCCCTGGGCTCGACGACATCCAGCTTGAGTCCCCTGTCTAACATCTCGATAGCGTCGCCCCCGGCACCGCCGCCGGCGGCGATCACCCCGCGGCCCCAGCCAAGCCCGATAGCCGCCACCGCCGTCCCCACGTGCCAAAGGAGCGACGCCCCCGGGAAGGACAAGAACAGAAAGAAGTCGAAGACCAAGAGCCAACCCAAGACCCGCACGATCAAGTTCCACGAGTATAAAGTAAGTTCACTTTCAATTTATTGTGTCAACATTTCGGTGACGAGAACAACTGTGTCATTCTGTGTGACTTGCATGAAGGAGAGCAGCGCGAGGGCATACATCGTTTTTCTTTTATCACCGTGTTGCAAAATGATACTGTTGGTTCTCTCGTCGGGAGATATCGATTTTATTACGCAGGGCATTATGTCTTCACAGAACAGCTATTGAATTGCGATGGAAGTTATTAAACGATATTTTCAAAGTATCGAGATTCTGACATCACTGTTCACGATTACCAGTCCATCGCGTGAATCTTTAAACGTAATAGATATTATGTAAGACAATTTACTCTTAATATTTAAACTAAAGTAGTTTTATAATAATACAATATTAAATACAGTATTAAATCAGCGGTAATTTAAATTGATTTCTACATTATGTGCGCGTTCAAATTGCTTTAATCCTTAATTTCGTAATTAACTTATTAAAACGATAAAATATTCAATCTATAGATTAATATTATTATTGAAACGGAAATTTATATAATGTTTCCTCTTTCTCTCCCTTCCTTATATAATTTTTTTAAATATTTTTGTTTAATACATCGAAATTATCTGGTTTAAGCTTAAATTACTCGACACTGCTCAATTATTCGGTCACAAACTCGAGCCAAAAGATTTTACCGGAAATACTTCTCTCAGTCGCGAACTAGTTCGATAAGCGATGAAACGAGAGGTGCAAAGTAATTTTTAATCCGAAGCATGACCAGAATATACACAGAGGCGCGCGATAATTATCGTGTACCTGGGACGACCGGTGGTACTACAAACTAGTGGCGGAGTGCTCGCCGGTCAGCGTGGGCTAACGGAGAGCCGCATTTCGGCGTGGTAGCCAGCGGGGCAAAAAAAAAACGAGACAGACAAAAAGCATGACATGAGAGCAAGAAGAGGTGGTCGTGTAGAAGGAGGAGGACAAGGTAAAAACGAGCTCGGAGCATGGACCGTGAATCTCGGCTCCCGTAGGCCGCCTCAGAGAGCAGCGAAAAAGCGTAGAGAGCCCCGATCTCTTGGGGCCTGGAGGAACCTCGGAGGTAGATCGTATCGGGTGATTAACTCTCGCGATCTCCCCAGAGCGAGGCTCGAAGCCCCACCTCGTTAGCTCTGAGTAATTCGAACGCTAATTGCACCTAAGAGTGGAGAAGTCAGGAAGTGGGCTGCGCGGGGTCTTCTCCCCCAGATCCTGATAGACGCCGAGCCGAATCGAGCCGCCAGGCCCCGAATAGCGCGCGGGCCCCAAAACATTCGAGATATAGCGTGGCCAGTGTGAAAGCGAGCCGGGAATGGGCGTGCAAATGAGGGCGCAGAAAACATCTTGATGTATCATTTATCACTCGGCCTGGCCTGAACCGGAGAGCTACGTCACCTATCTACCTACCTTGGTCTCCTCTTCACCGGGCGCCAGACAGTGATGTCAGGAAAATATATCTCAAATCTGTTCACGGATCGCGAACAACGTTATGTAAAGCGAGATGCATAAAGGCGGGATTTATTCGGGTTGCGAATCGTGTATAACTTATTATAATAAATGATCAAGCGCGAGTTGCATTTTTTATATTTTCCTTACGTAATGATAATCTTGCTAGGGACCGCCAAACGCACAAAAGACGCCAGTGTCGTCTAACACTTCCGGTCTCGGCGGCGCGCAGCCCGGTGAGACCAGTTATGAACTACTTCTGCAGCAGCAACAGCTGTTCCTCCAATGGCAGCTCGAATGGCAGCATAAGGTACTGATGCACGCATTATAACACGCGAATTATAGAAACTTTTTACAAGCGAAAAGAATTATATATATCTATCTCATAATTTCAGATAAATAATTTTTGTTTATCTTTTTTAAAAAACTTGTACCACTTCTCCCAAATATTTGCTTTTCAAATTAATAAAAATAGTTTTAAAAAATCTTTTTTTTCTTTTAATTTAAATTTAGTATCCTCAAATCATTTTGCCGGCCGCGCAAAAGCCGCTATCGCTTACAAGTAGCGGCGCGAGCGATGCTGGTAGCGTAAGCGGAAGTAGCGCGAACGCTGCCAGTCCGGCTCCGTCGAATTCTTCGAACAATCCTTCGGAACAGCCCCCACTGAGGCCTTTGGGCAAACTAGAAGATATGAAAGGTATATTGAAATCGCATTAAAGAACGATCGGTCGCAAGTATCGGAAAATAATTTCGTGTGTCGCGTTTGCAGTGAGCGATCTAAAGGTAGAATTGAAACGACGGAATCTGCCAGTGTCGGGCTCGAAGCCGCAATTGATCGAGCGATTAAAGCCCTTCACAGAATCCAGCAGCAACTCAATCTCCAATTCTACTGGACCACACGTAACGCACATGGGTCATATTCTGATGGACACTCCTGGCCCGATGGCGACGGATGATTCCAGCTCTCAGATTAAGAGTCCGAGTTCTATTGTAAAGGATGAGCCGAGTAGCCCGCGAACAGCCTCGCCCCACAGTAGCGAGCACGACGACCCGTCGAGTCCGCCAGGTAAAACGTCATCTCGATATCTCTTCGTTAGAGCGCCGCTTTAAGTTTGGTGCGTGAGAGGCGATGAGATTTTCGAACGAAGCTGTTGATTTGAGAGACAGCACACGTGGGTGTTTTTACGACACAGTTCATGTTTCAGGAGATGATATCATCAAGGTGCAGAGGAAACGAATAGAGGAATTACAGCGCGAGCTGTATAAGTCGCAGCAACAGCTTCAACAGATTCGTCAGACACAACCAACCACGGTGCGCGCCGAGAAATTAGCACTTCAGCAACATATACAAAATAAAATGCAACAACAACAATTGGCTTTGCATCTGCAGCAGCTTCAGCACTTACAGCAGCAGCAACAATTACAACACCAGCAGCAACAACAACAGAGCCAACAACAAACGCAACCGCAACAAGCTACGATTCATCAAATCAACGCGAAAGCGAGTCTTGCAGCTTTTCTGCAAGCGCAACCAAACAATACCACTGCTATTCTTGATTCTGCAACTCTGACCGCGATTAACAACAAGAAAAATCAGTCTAAAAACAGCACTACTGTCCAAATACCTACGGCTATCGTCTTAAATTTGGCGAAGCCAACAAAGCTGAATGGCTCACTTCTTGGTGCTCTCGTGGCGCAAGCGCAGGTTCAACAGCAGCAGCAACAACAAACAACCACTACCGAAGACATCAAACCACCGCCACCGCAGTACGACGAAGCTGCTAAGTTGCTGAAGGTACGATTATTTTAACTCTCCTATTATAACTCTATAATCAGTAATAATAACAGTTGTAATGTCCAAATTCTTTTAACACTGTATAAATAACTTTCTCATTTGTCGCGTGTTTTTTATTTACAGGTCAAAATCGAACCAGTCCAAAAGAGTCACATAAAAAGTCAAGTAGTTGACGATGTATTAGAGATTCTGATCAAGAATGGCGAATTACCACCAAGTGCCGCGCAAGATCCAGCCACTCCCACAACTCCAAATCGCCAGCTACAGCCAAATCTGGTCTTCACCACGCCGGCGGACAGTCCAACTCAATCATTAGTTTTTACGGCCGCCAGTCCAATGAGTCCGATTAGTCCGATACCGATGGAGGTGTCTCAGAGTGGTTGTCCAAGTCCATCGACACCGGCACCACCGCCACCACCGCCATTACCATTAACCGCATTCTCCATTCAGTTACCTACTGCACTTCAACAGCTGCAACAGGAAGAGATTACCCCCTTCGGCACGGACCTTTTAACCTCCGAGGCCGAGTTGGACGCCGCAATGTTACTCAGTCCTCAATCAGTGCAACAAGCTTCTCCAGATCCTCAACCATCACAAGAAGTGATTCCCGATAATGCAAATTTGGATCTCAAAGTATGTTTCCTTAGAGAAGAAATTTATTAAGAAGAAGAAAACTATTTTTTGACGTGTTGATCAAAATAATTATGATATGATTAAAAGTACAGATGGAATTAGCAGTTATTCAAATTAATATTATATTTTTCAGGAACTGGAATTGGACTTGGAAACATTGGATCCAATGGACTTCGTTCAACTGGATTGCGACATGCCGATGGATATGGACGATCCTGATTGGTTGGATTCCCTAATGCCGCAATCGCCACCACCTTCAGCGACAATGCTATCGTCCAACCATCAGTCTAACACTCCATCCATCAGTCTCTCATCCACAGATATCTATGACCCATTATTAGGCAGCAGTCAGTACTCGTTTGATCTCTTTAACATGGAGGACTCTGACTTCAAAATGTCGTCCGACTTATCTCCAATGACCTGGGATAAGGTAGACTTTGCGACCTAGCCCGAGATACTCTCTTACAATCCGGCGTTATGTACTTAATTCTCGGCAGGTAATCAAAAATATAATTCGAGATAGACAAAGAAAAGCGAACAATGATTGCGTTGCTTGAGGTCTGTACAATGCATTTTATATAAACTATTTCGTGATATTCTTGTCTCTGATGCATCTTGTAACCGACGTTATGTGTACTTATACGCACGCGTCAAGACAAGAAATGTTGATTTCGAAAGTATACCTACTTTAAAAAATAGGTACATAATCGCGCGGATCGTTATCATAATTAATAATTATGTACGTATAAAAACGAGAGAAGGCTGTCGAATTATGGACCAGTGTTTGACACACGTGTCATCTTTCGGTCTTCTTCAATCAATGAATACTAACGCATGTCATTCTTTTGATTGATGGTCTATCAGAAAATAATTACATATATATATATATATATATATATATATATATATATATATATATAAAATATTTTTCTTCTTGGAACTAAAATTTAAAATAACGATATGTGTGCATGCCGCTCGTATATAAAAAAGAAAAGGATCTAAAGTTCCAGGACCGAAATCAACTTTCAAAATTCTCCCAAAGAGTCAGCTTACGACAGGTTTTTTAAGCTAGTTTTTACTATCCAGTCGTGTGTTGCTTGGGTTTTAATAACTGCGAGAAATAGCGTGTGTGTCAAATCAAGGAGACGAGAAAACATTTGCGTATATGATCCCCTCAGATAATTCTCTATTTCCAAATGCCTGCCCCTCTCCCGCAACCGTAATTAATCTTAACTTTGCATAATTAAACACTTATAGAATAACTATCTAATATAACAATAATTATTGTAAAGATATGCATACATACGCATATATACGTACGTATACACATATGTAAAATATACTTCTACGTGCGCCTGACGTCTACGAGTCGTGTAACGTTTGAATACGCGAGTTCGGGGGCCTTCCAGCGCAGCTATACATATTTTCTAAGCCACAGAGCATGTGATGTTAGGAATTACGTTTTATGAATTATTGCGTATTTTAATCAATAATCATAATAATAGCAATGAAATCGTAGGAATGGCTGCGCGCGCGAGCTATACAATCGCCACCGGGATCGGTTACCACGGCGCGGTCCTTCGATCTTTCCACCGCGACTAATCTTTTTGTTGTTTTGTGACATTCCATGTTTCCAAACTGTATGAACAAGAGAGATCGAAGCCACGCGCGTCGCGAGCCGCAACCATTACGCACATCGCACGACAGGCGATCACTACGTAATCGAAGGATTCCGTCTCGGAACATTGTGTGTCAGATGAGAGTTGCTTTATGGGTTAAAAGAATGTCGTTCTGCCCTGTTCTAAGACGTTCCTCGGAGACCAAGCGGCTTCGGACTTTAATGTAACGACGAGGGACCGCAATGCCGATCTCGGTAACGAGAGCTTGTATGTATTGTGTACGTGTGTGCGTGCGTGTGTGCGTGCGTGCGTGCGTGCGTGCGTGCGTGCGTGCGTGCGTGCGTGCGTGCGTGCGTGCGTGCGTGCATGTGGGTGTGTGTGTGTGTGGGTGTATCTTAAAGAGCGTAATTGCTTGCCTGATGAAACACAAGGGAATCTTTAATTGTGACAAAACAAATGATGTTTTTGAAAAGTTACACAAAATATTCATATTTTGAATAGATATATGAAAAATATCTGAATATTATATTTACTTCTATTAATTTTTCAAATATATACTTGTATCTAAACTACTTTTTATACAGAATATCCCGAAATTCGTGGATAATATTATTGCAGCGTGAAACTTCGTGTCTATGTCTCTATGAGATAATAAGTAACGAATACATTAAAGTTACAATTTGAGATTTTCTTAAGTGAGTACATGTGGTACGTATTAATGTTTATGGACAGCGATGGTGCTAATCGAAACCCCAATACGCAGCGATCGATAATTTTTCTAAAAAAGAAATAATAAAATAAAATAAAACATCGCGGTTGTTTTGATTCTTTTTTTTAGAGAAACACTTGTAATGATACCGCAACGTTCTGAATTTTCCTCGCAACCAACGTGCCTCGAAGTGTTGTTTTTTCTTGTGAGCTTTTTAGTTCCACGCGGAACTAGCGTTACAAATAAAGAGAGAATGCCGTATTTAAGTTGTTAGTTTTTTGAATGTGAGAAAATTAGTGAGGTGTGTTCCCACATTCTCATTAGCGAAACACGGTACATTGGTCCGCGATCGTCATTTCCTCTCCCGCATTCACCAGAGAAAGAGCAAACGAAAAAAATGCAACATTCCAAACATATTCACGCTTCATGGAGAATTCTAAAGACCTCGAGGTACTGCCATGTTCCGTGTGCGCGAGAGCCCTGACAGAGGAGGCAAGGAGCGCGATAGTGCGTCCGTAACGCATCGTCGAATCCGTTTGAAACACGCGCGGAAATAATAAAGTTGGAACTCAGTGCATTTAATTAAAGGAACCGCTTCGTCTTCCTGTCTTCTTCCCTCCCCTGCTCTAACTCTCAGAGCCAGTTGCAGAAACATTCTTTTTTTATCAAATAATTACTAGTAAGCGTTGATTTAGCGTAAATCTTATGAATTTCATAATTTATTTATCATACCAAGAGAATCGATCGCTTATAAATATATTTTGTAAGTTGCACAGCATTCAAGGTACTGTTTTTTACTCGTAGCAAATGGCTCGCAAGGCATCAATCAATTTGCAGCGTTACTGCAGATTTGTTATAAAGGCTGCTTTTTTAATCGCGTTTTGTTAATATCTGCATTTAAGATATCGCTAACATATTGCTTCCTTCTATCTTAGACTTTTAGAAATGATAAATGCCTATCAAACTCGTCTCTCACGAGAAACGGAACATGGCATCGGGGTGAGAAACGAAGGTGCCAAAAAGAAAAGTATCCCTTGCTACAAGCATTATGTAGAAAATCGTCACACTCGTCACCATCCGTTGCCTCATGACAATAAGGATTTTATTGTTCTCTTGTAAAATACTGTATATATAAATGTGTAAAATATAATGAAAGAGATTGTGTGTGTTTTGTAGTAGCGAGCTTGACATATAATGAATTTATTTAAGGTAATTAAAAGGCAATATTAATTAAAAAGATCATATTATATCATAAAACATCGCATCCCTATCTTATCGAACTCGCGTCGCAACTCGAGCCACCATTTTTGGAAACGTTGCAATCGCGAAATTATTTTAAGTTTAAGTCGAGTCGTTCATCATGATTCTGCCGATGATTGATCTGTCAGGCTGTGCGAATCTGGTAGTCTGTCGTGTGTGGTGCATCTGCAGTGTATGTGCGTATCCGTATGAGTAATAAGTCTTTATGACTCGCGAGTGCGAACAATGACGAAGTAAAGGCAGCCAAGCAAGGTGTAAAGTATGTAAACCGATTGCATCTATACATGTATACATAGCTTCGTCGAATATATAATGAATCGCGCAGTTGCATCGACAGAAAAACGATGCAGTAGTATCGCACGCACACGCACACACACACACACACACACACACACACACACACAAACACATGCACTTACATAAACACATAAAAACACACGAACACGTATACATACATTTGGTATGCGCATTACGTGCGCGCCCGCGCATGAGGAGTGGTATACATATAAGTTTTTTGTTATTAAGTATCATTGAATATATTGTAATGATATACTCTTAAGTAACGATCACGTAATTATTGCTAGAGAGAGTGTTATTTATTTTTATTTGTTGCGAATTTATCGATTGCCTTCCATTTGAATAAAATAAATAAATATAAAGTTATTCGCTAAAATGTTATTTCATTCTTTGCCTTCTCATCCTTCCATCTCGAATTGCAATTCTTGAAAATGTGGAAAATTCTTAGAATTTTAGAGCGCAATCTCTTCAGTATATTCTCCTGACAGTTGCTCTTAAAGAACTTTAATTCGAAAAGTTGAATTCTCGAAATTGTGATTCTTGAAAATATTAGAAAATTCTTGAAATTTTATATAGTATATTTTTTCTTACGGATTCTTATAATACTTTATCGATATTTTAGAATTTATTTGATATTAACATTCAATTTTTATCCACGATATCTATGCATTAAAAAAATTTCAAAAAATAAATTAATTATATTTGCAGTAATATAAATTAATCCTATACTCAAAGAATATGTACATTGTAAATGTATAAAAGCTGAATGTTGCAAGAATTAATGCATAGTTGTGCTACGTTATAATTATAATTTGAATTGAATATAATTAGAATTATAATTTGATTAATAATTAAATATTTAAATGTTAATAAAATATTTAAATATAATGATAGAGTACTTATTAATTTCAAAGGATTTCTAAGAGGCCCTCCACCACTTTCGTCAATTCTAATCGGCGATCTTCTTTGGATCAGGAACTGAAATAACATGTTATTTAACACTGTTATCATTTTTGTAGTAAATTATTAAATTATCGAATGAGCATAATGCTTATTATCATGATACATTTAATATTTAACAATAAATAAAATTTATTAAAGTTATGTATTGAAGAATTTTGTTATAGAACTTTAAATAATACGTATATTTTTCTATTTATAAAATGTTTAAATAATCCACGAAGTATAATTTATATTATATTGTCCGGAAAGTTCATGTCGCAAAAGATTTAAATTTAATAAATGTATACTAAAATTTAAATCTTCTGCGTTTCAATTTTTCTTCAAAATCGGCACGAACTTTCCGGACAACCCAATACTTTTTTACAGTAATTTATATGGATTCGCACTATTTATTTTTGAGATTGTAATTTTATCGCCAATTTCAGAGAGAAACCTGAGAGAGGCTATGCTGGCCTTTTTCTGATTACCGTCGAAATCCCCTGTGTACTATCCGCGCTAATACATCCATTTTCTGTTTGGAAATTACATGGCTACATACATTTTCTGACGCTATCGATAAAATCGTATCATCGAAAGTAGATGTAATTCGTCTCTGTACTAAATTTTTAGGATAAAGCCTGTCAACTATTCATAGGAGGGATAATTTAATGAGTTCTTGAACGAAAAAATTTTAATTTTGTAACAATTTTTATTTACATATGTAGGAGATTAAATTAATTTTTCCTACATATGTAAATAAAAATTGTTGAATTTTAATAAACGAAATTGAAAATTTAAACAAAATTGATTTAATAAATTTTGTCTTATCTCATCGAAGAGAGAAAGAGAGAGAAAGAGAGAGAGAGAGAGAGAGAGAGAGAGAGAGAGGAGAGAGAGAGAGAGAATATTTATCTTATAATATCCTAAAAAAATTACGAAGTTATGTTTTTTTTATGCAAATTTTCAACCAATTTTGAACAAAACATAATTAATATTATTAATAATATGTATTAAAATCTCTATAATTATTAGCAATTATAGAAACTTTTAATAAATTCAAACTTTTCTAAACATATATTGTCAATTTAAGGTATAATTTATCAAAAACGAGTGATAAAGGCTCCTTCCATCCTTCTCCCCCTCCCCAATTTTATCGACGGCGTCCTCTTTTCTTTATAAGAAACGAGCTATTAATAAATTTAGTATAGTAGTCCATTTTTGCAAGTAAGTATATCTTTAATTTATTTTTTTATTTTTATGTCAAACTATTTTATTGTATTTCGCTAATGAAATTGCGAAATAATTTTTTTAATATTATTCTTTATCATAATCCTTTATACAATTCGATTACAATTATAATAATTATTTACAATATACAATTATCAATGCTATTCAAAATATAATAAAAATGATAGTATAGAAGCATAATTAACAAATTTGAGTAATGCGGCATTATACGAAAACGTCGTAAATACATACGATAACACAAATCTTTTTAAATCAATGTTTAATGAAATATTGATAAACGCAGAAGAAATACTAACAATTAAATCGTATTTACTATTAATTATTAATTTGCGAATATAACTCAAGAATATCGCAATAAAAAGTCATTAATATATTTATAACGGCATTTTCATCGCATTTAAGATAACTATCTCAATAATCAAAATTCCTTTGTCTTGTGATATGCTAGTTAATATTCGACAAAGAAGAACAATCTATCTTCATGATTTCGTTACAGGAGGGTGTAATCCCGAATCTTTCAGATTACTTACGATAGTAATAATTTTAGTAGCATCAATTACAATTATCATTTTTATTACATCTTTAATATAATATTAAAATTCGCGAGAAAATATGTTCTGTCACACATCACTAAAAATCATCTCAGATTTAAAATAAACGATAAAATGATATCCTTATGGAATAGTGGTTACGAAAGAATATATTTAATAATAATAAAGTACATGCGTTAATGTAATTTTTTATATGTATGGGTACAAAATTTTCTCGGATACCAATTGTTTGAGATAAATCGAACCTGATAATAATGGGATTTTAAAGAAATGCTATGCTTTTATATTGAAAAATTTATTATATAAAATTTAACAATTCCTTATTTCTTTTATATATATTATATATATTATATATATTATATATATATATTATATATATTATTTCTTTTATATATATTTATTTTCCAAAAATTTTAATTATTAATATCCCGCTAATATGAATACCTATTTGACATATCTTGAATTTTTTGTACCAACACAATTTTAACTAAATTCGTATACACGATAACATTTTTAAAAAAATATAAAGCATTTTGATAAAAATTATCTAAGTTATAAAAATCAAAATTTGTTAAATATAATCTCATAATATCTGCATGTATTTTATTATAAAAAAAGTGTACACACACACACACATACACACACACACACACACACACACACACACACACACACACACACACACACACACACACACACACACACACACACACACACACACACTATATATAATAATATCGTACGTCGTACTAATACTACTAACTAACTAACTAATAATTAATTAAATAACTAATACTAATAATATACACTACGTACTATA
>NW_012130089.1:2594764-2604460 GCF_000143395.1 Atta cephalotes
TATAATAATAACACACACACACACACACACACACACACACACACACACACACACACACACACACACACACACACACACACACACACACACACACACACACACACACACATATATAATAATAATGTCCTTGGCAATATGTCCAATTCCTAAAAATGATTTTTAAAATAACAATTAGCAAATTACATAAATATACACATTCGTAACTACATTTTTGTTAAAGCAATCATCGAAAAATAAAATTATTTGTATAAAACTTAAATTTATTTACTTAATTATTTAGACAAATAATCGTTATACATCCATATTAATCATACTAAATTATCATTAAGACAGTATATTTCTAACATTATTATTAATGAGAGAACATTCAATAAAATTAAGAACGAAAATTATATCGTAAAATATAGTACTGAATTAATTTCGCAACTTTAAAATATATAGCTAATTGTCATTGACTCATTGGCAAAATTATTACTTCCAAGAATTGACGAGAAAACGGGATTATAATATCCCTGTACAACGAGCCTGTACAAGAATCTTCAACAAAATATCAAATTAAACTTTGCGAATGGATTTTACGAAAAACGATGAGGAATAATTCTCCATGATGAAAATAATTTCGACTTTTTATGCATTCACTAGTATCTGACGCGAGGAACAATGTCATTGCATATAATAAATTAATCACTATGATATACTTGTAATTCTGTAATGGTAAAAATATAAATATCAAAAAGCAAGATGTTAATATTTAATTACTGACTCAGTCAAAGCTCCAATCTTTACTGACTTATTTAATAAATTTGGATATTAAATACGAAGAAAAATCGATTATTCTAAACATAAAATTTTTAATTAGAAGTCACTCAAAAATACTAATGACTTTCTGATGTTCAAAATAGGATCCCAATTAAAAACATTTCACAATGTTGTGAAATAATTATCAAACTTATTAAATCATTAAATAATTGTTATCTATATATATGTTTTGCCGATTTCGTGTAATTTACATCAATAACGTAACAATTTGGTTTACTATGACAAGATAAATGCTATTTGTATTGAATAGATATTTAATATGGATATATACATTTCAATAATTTATTAGCAATCAATTATGCAAATTACAAAAGTAAATATGGTATTTAGATATAGTACGCATATTTTTTATTTCACGTATCTAATACTATTATATATACATTTATTTATAATAAAATTATACAATTATTTATAATAAAATTAGTTACAATATTAACACGTTACGTAACTTGTACATGTATAGAATTTTATCAAAAAAATGTAATTTCAGGAAAGCAGAAAATTCAACAAAATTATTTAAAATTATTTAAAATTAATTTGATTTATTTTCATATTTGATAAAATTGGAACGAGATAATTAAATAAAATTTAAAATTAACTTGAAATTTTATTCAATTTTTAATCCTCTCTTTCCAATTATCAAGTATATACACGTGTCTATGTGTCCTTACCATATTATACAGTTAAATTTATTATGAGATATTTTTAATTCAATCATATAATTATCCTTTATTTTTAAAATAAACATTTAATTATCCGCAAAATTTATTCAAATGTCATTTAATTTGTAACGATTTAATTTTTTAATTTAAAATTGAGTTTATTTCTATTTCTCCATACTTATTGTCCCTACCTATACAATCTCTATCTATCCGTATTTATCATTTTACTTACCGTATTTTCATTTATTCGTGTCTATTTACCTATCTCTATCCGTATATTCCTAACTAAATTTCTTCATAAATGTGTAATAACATCGCGAACATTAATGGCTGCAAAAAAAGCAACTTTGTAAATGTAAAATTCTTCAATATGATTGTTCCTTACTTTTGATTTCTTATGGATTTAAATGTATAAATCAATCACATATCGAAAAATTTTACAATATTTGTAAAACTGCTTTCTTTGCTGAACGCAGCTAATGCCTAACCATGTTCTATCGCGTACTGATGAATTCAGCGGGATAACTTAATTGCGCTCATACTAAATAAGCAATAAATAATAATAATTAAAACAGACTTTCAATCTTTAAAATAAAAAAAATTAATAAATAACATTTTGATCTTGTACAAAACTTGCGCTTGATTAGCCGGCTCTATTAGCTCTGTTGTTTATTAATTATTTATATATTTTAAATAAGCAATATTTCAAAAAATATAAAAACTCGCAATTTGCGAGCAAGTTACCCTCCCGAATATTCAATTTATCTTTATACGCTGAGAAAAAAAATTTGTTCCTCTAATTAAACATATTTAGTCGTTTGCAGATTTAGTTAATTCAACAAATTTTTTTTAATTGAATTAACCGTAGTCTTAACATTAAACAGTCATTAAGCAGACTACAGTTAAATTTGATTAAATAAAATTTGTTGAATTAACCAAATACTGTCTGCAATAACTAAATGTTTAAACCCTAAAAATATCGAAACTTAAAAAGATAATTTTCATGAGAAAGGCTCTAGTGTCACAATCTAGTGTTCAAAATCAGAATTTGAAAGTCAATTTAGAAATCAGTATCTATTAACTGTTTATATAGCACTGATGATCTTCAAAGCGAAATTAGAAACTTGATGTTATCTAGGAATTAAAAACTTCCTAAAACCGAGTTTTATAATAATCAAATCAATTACTTTTTCAAAATTCCGTTCGTCATATTGCATTTATTATTTTGAATTTTTGAATTTTTATCTCAATTCAAATAAAGCTCTATCAGATTATCCTGTCAAATTTCATAAAATTCAGCAAGCAATTTATGAAATAAAAGACTCCAAACGGAGTCATTGGGCCACAAAGAGTTAATTACTTAAAACTATTTTAAAATGTACCATAGACAGCGAATCAAAAATTTATTAAGATGTATAATGTATACACATGGAAAAAAATGGTTGCCATGACCAAAGTCGCCCATCAATACATTTTTTGGTTACAGGAACTGTAGTATGAATGCGATAATTGTAAGATTGGCATATCTTAACAGTTACAGGTTGTAATAGTAACAGGCTGTAAAGAAGAATATATCTATCTTACTGGTTATTACAACCAGATGTATTGATGGGCGAAATTTATTTTGTAATTATTAAATAAATAGGATTGATATTGTTATATAAATTGATATGTATTCATAACAGATACGGCGAAGAATCATTCAAGAAGAATGTATGGCAGATCCGGACATTACGAGGCCGAACTAATTTCCAACAGAAATGGAATTACTATCAATTAATTATTATTATTATTATTAATTATATAATTACTATCAACGGAGTGTTTGTGCGAGAACTCGTAATTCCATCACCGCGGCTTTATCTTTCTCGATGTCGAGAATCGTATGCAGAAAACTGCCGATCTTTGGCGCACTTCCGCCGTTCTCGAGACATGTACAGAAATACCGAAGACTTTATCGTTATTTAATTGCCTGTTAAAGGCGCAATAATTCATGTAAATAATTCATGAAAAAGAGAGAAAGAGAGATGTAAAAGAATTAAGAGATGAAAAGAATTACACACCGACGAGATTTTATTCTCTGAGAACAATCAATTGTTTTGTATGATTCTGTATATATATCAATCATTTAGGTTTATTATACGTAGGCTCTAAATAACATGTAGCGTAAGTTTACAATTGTGCGAATAAAATAATCAATGCTCTTGTTATAAGTTCAAACTTAATCACATTATCTCGTTTAATTTTCCCTTCAAGTTTAGTTTTACAAAATTTCTCTTTTTTTTACGCTAATTTT
Organism: Atta cephalotes; assembly: GCF_000143395.1. Lineage (NCBI taxonomy): Eukaryota > Metazoa > Arthropoda > Insecta > Hymenoptera > Formicidae > Atta > Atta cephalotes. The sequence goes on from NW_012130089.1 coordinate 2,598,542, forward strand.
TAAAAATTTGGATCTATAAGATTCATCAGAGAAACAGGCATACATAACTAAATTTATCCGTATAATACGATATTAATCATTTTAACTTGTTCATTTTAAGGAAACGGATGTATGCAATGCTATACATATATGTGTCTATATATCGTTATTAAATCTATGCATACATGTATTCAGGTATATACATAATATACTAATAAAATTATCATCCGTTACTCCAATAAAAATGTTGATTCATCACTCACCAACCCGATGCGCAATAGTGGAGTTACATTTGCAATCGCTACGATTCTGTAACAAATAAATTAAAATCCAAATTAAAACAGAATAAAGAAATAATCATTACTTTAAAAAATAATTGCTATGAACGCAGTTTGCTGAAAAATAATCATGCAATTTTGAAAATATAATTTTTGTATCGAATTTTGTATTATTGTTTAATTAGATATAAACAACTATATATTCTCTAAAATAATTATATATATATTCTTTAGAGAAGATCTTAGCAAAAATAAATTTGTATAAAATTTTAAAGTAATTTTTAAGTAACTCTCCTTTTATCTAATTTAGATAAAAGGAAAGTTACTTAAAATTTAGATAAATAATTATATATATTCTCTAAAATAATTATATATATTCTCTAAAGAACATCTTAGCAAAAATAAATTTATATAAAATTTTTAAATAACTCTCTTTTTATTTCATTTTAACAAGTTAAAAATTACTTTAAAATTGTATACAAATTTGTTTTTGCTAAGATGTTCTTTAGAGAATATACATAATTATTTTAAAGAATATATATCATTATTTTAGAGAATATATAATTATTTTATAGAATATATAATTATTTAATTATAATAAAAAATATATTAAATATATTAGATAATCCGCTCGTATAAATTTCAAATTTCACAATAAAATAAAGAGAGTTTCTACCATTTCATTTCAATAAACGAGCTCTAAAAGTGTAAACAGTAAATTTATTTATTCTTTTATTATAATTTCACGGAACGTTTCATTATAAAATAATTTATATGAACATATTAAAAACTTAGAAATTAATTTCGGTAACGGTATAAAAAATGTATTAATCGGATCATCTTATCCACAATCATAATATGTATTACAAACCATGTTATAATGAGCCATGGTGCAGAGTGAATAAACGGATGTTAAGTGGATGTTACATATATCTTTCGTATATACAATCATCTTATACAATTGGAAATAATGTTACTACTAAGTTATTGATTGGATTTTCTGACCATATTGACTACTCTTTCTTGCTGTTAATCGAAGAATTGGTTTGAATCTACAATTTATATACCTTATAATTTGACTCATTATAACATGGTTGAATTTGTAATACATATTGTGATTGTGGATAAGATGATCCGATTAATATATTTTTTATATCGTTATCGAAATTAATTTCTAAGTGTTTAATATGGTCATATAAATTATTGTTAAGGATTTTTATTTATAAACACGACTGATGAGGACTTAGTATGGTCGAAACGTTCCGTAAAATTATAATAGAAGAATAATAAAGATTTACTATTTACACTTTTCAGAGCTCGTTTGATTGAAACGACTTGGTGCTCCTTATTTTATAATTATTTAAATAATTTTATTTAATAATGATTTAAAAACAAGCAAAAAAGGTTAATTTTACACAAATAAAAAATAATATTTACCATAAGGTTGCTCCACCGGTGCTCAATGTCTCTCCCAGACCTCCTCCTCCTCCTCTCAGAATATAGTCATCTTCTCGCATAGGACACTCGCGTATAACACTCGCGAATAATATAATCGCGCGCGGACTATAACTTGAGTCCGATAACTTGAACGACACTCCCGAATCGCGCGATGCGATGAACCGGCTGCGGTTCGTTTATTTTTAAGTAAATCGGCGACGAGCATACGTTAGCTTCCCGTGTGGATTTTTACACGAAGAGAACGATTTTACTCAATATCTAAAAATTTATCTAGATATATATTCGGATATATCCGAAAATTTTTAGATACTTGAGAAAAATCGTTCTTTTCATGTAAATGTCCTCTGGGTACTGATTCTCATCACATCAAGGTGTACAAGGTGAGAAAGAAGATAATCTGAAAAATGTAATATATAGCTGTTATCTATGCAATTACTATGCAATCGGTTAACTTGTAAAAACGAATATCACATCTGCAATTCGAAATAAAATCAAAGCAGATAAAAAAGCTGAATCTTATTTATACATAGATGATATGATTAGAATCTAGAATGAAATAGACATTAATAAAAAAGAGAAATGTTTCTTTTATTATATCGATAAATAGTTCCAAAGTTACGGATAATTTTTAAACGGATCGAAAGGTACATAAAAATAAAAAATTATTGCATGAGAGTATTCATAAATTAATTTCCTTTTTGATGATTCGTGTGAGACAAGTAGCCGTGTCGCGTGTCGCTCTTCACATTTTTTTTTGAAATGAATAATCGCAAAAAATGCTAGATATAATACGAAACGTTGTATTTTATGAATATTCACATAATACGATTGCTAGTATGATAAATTATTCATAAAATACAACATTTCGTATTATATTTAGTTTTTTTGCGATTATGTTTCAAAAAAAAATATAAAGAAGAGCGGCATGCCATATGTTTACCTGCCTATACGAGCTTCGGTAAGGGAATGATTGCGGCGTAACTACGCGTAAACATGACGCACTGCTCCGTGCCACCCCGTACCATACCCATCTCAAGGTTGCGCGATCGTCTAACTGTCGAAATATTAACGTTAACGCATATTACAAATTCAGTAAAATAATCTCGTGTTAATATTCTTCGATGAATATTACACGATGCTTTATTATACAATTTTTGTTTTATATTTTGGATTCATTACGCATACAATTCATCTATATCTTGGGCGGGTATTCATAATCAGAGGGTATTTATATTCAAGACTGTCTTAAGTATAGTCTTAAGAAGTCATGAATCAAAGGGTCGTATTATCATCTTAAAACATTACTTAAGACAGTCTTAAAATAAGAACGAATTATGAATACCGCCCTTAAATATCTCTATAATTTATATATCTGTAAATGTATAATATGAATTTTATTTATATCCATTATTATATTGAGTTCAAATTATTTTATAATTTAAAAAATATTTGCATTTATCTTATTTAAAGAATGTATTATATAATTCATAATTAAGTGTAAATTATCAAAGAAAGAAATAAAGATTGAGATATAAGTACACACCTTAGGTAGTTTTGAGCAACATTATTAGTTGAACCCTTATATAATTCATCAATTCCCGTTTGTGGATATCTAATTTTCGTGGATTAATACAAATTAATGCGCGACATGCGGAGCAACACACGTCTATTTCCTTCCAAGGTCGCCGAGCGAATGCCGAAGTGATGACGTACTCAACCACCGCGCCGCACGGCACGCTCCCCGCTCCCCCCTCCCCCTCGCTTTTCGCCGCGTGATACTTCCCCTCGCTTTTCACCGGGCGCCGTTTAGATATTCAACTATTGCGTATGAAAAATATTCACGGTTTATTTTTTATTAATTATTAATTATTCGTATTTTATATGATTTTGACAAACAGATATCGTCGTATATCTTGCGCTTTGCTTTGTGTGTGTGCATCTCGAGCACTTGTTCAATCCTATTACTTGCGCGATTCTTGTAAACGTAATTAGTAATTGTTTGTGGAATTTTTTGATATTCCAACATTTTGTCTCAATTTTTATTTCTTTTAAATGATGATTAATACTTAAATAAAGGTTGATAATTTTATATATTCTTGATATAAAGATACAAATTTTTTTATTCTAAAACAATTGCGCTAAACAATTGCGTGAAACAATTTGCGCTAAATACTAGCTTCGGCTAAAAGCTAAAATTAAATTAAATATCTTGTTAATCATTATTTAATTTTTCAGCTAAAAAATTAATTTATGATACTGCTATTACTGCAAATTATTCTGTTTCAAAAATTCTTTAAATTCTTTATTATGCTGATCATGGCTCGATAAAATAACTATTACAATTCATTTAAAATAAAAAATATTAAATAAATTCTAGAAACTTATTTAAAATAATAAATACTAAATAATTCTTTTATTTTAGAATAAAACGTGAATGATAGAATTCAGTAATTCAAATATTACAAAAAAATAGCAAGGCGTCAATCTTTTATTAAAAATATTGTATACACTGCGCGGATTTTGTATAATATAAAGTTCCCGGGAAAAATGTTTCATATATAATTACATATAATTATATATGTATATAATTATGTACAAAATGTTCATATATATATATATATATATATATATAACATTTTTTCCCGGGTTATTATAAACTGATAATCACTTATTGTAACACAATTGAACTAAGATATTCATGAGCTGCGTGAATATGTAACGAATCTAAGAAATAAAGCAAAAACTGTGTAATAAAGCCTATTGATCAGAGAACATTAAAAATGTGAAGAATATATTATTTCACTTATTTATAATATTCGTTAATATTTCGACAGTTAGATGGTTGGCACGCGGCCTTGGGGGGGAGAGGTGGCACGGGGTGGCACGGAGCGACGCGTCACGTTTACGCGTAGTTATTGCGCAGTCATTCCATTCCCGAAAATTCCAAGGCAGATAGTATGCCAATCTTTACATTTTTTTTTAAAATGTAATCGCGATAAATACGAATAAATACGAATTAAAAATAAGTTAGAAAAAGTTTTTTTAACCCTTAATACTATTATTAACAATAAGAAGCTAAAATCATAACACAATATTAATGTTGTATTAATATAAAGGCATGTAACAGAATAGTTGCGGAAAAATTATCCCCACTATTTTTTTTAATTTTTGCGGTGTATTTGCCGGAGTTATTTTTTTTGCCCTAATTATTCTTCGACAAGACAAAATTCATTAAATTAACTTGTTTGAATTTTCAATTCCGTTTATTAATATTCAATAATTCTTATTTACATATGTAGAAGACATATGCGAATATATGCGAAATTTTTTTGTTCCCTCCTATGGATAGTTTAATGGCACGCTTCTATTCTGAGGATTCTGAGTACAGAGACGAATCACATCTACTATCGATGATATGATTTTATCGATAGTGTCAGAAAATGTATGTAGTCACGTAGTTCTCAAACTGAAAGTGGATGTACTGGCGGTAGTATACAGGCGATTTCAACAATCCTAACCATTCATTTTCCAAGTGTTTTGAAGTTGATGTTTGTTGGTTAGATCTCGTATTTTTAGATCATTTAATTCGTATGACTCTCTTGTTTTTATTTATATACAGATATACAGAATTCAAGAATTATATATTGAGAGTGCAAGTCAAAATATGGAAGCTACTTCACTATGTACATGTTGTAGGTTAGAAGTACTAATTTCGTAATCGGCAGTAATATTTAAAGTCAAACTTCTTCTTTTATTTAATACACGATAATTCAGTAACAAAAATTTTAAGAATATTTCTGAAAAGAATTTGATAGAAAAAAATTTTAAACTTTCACTTTCGAAAATATCTAAATTTTTCTTGGTTACATGACAGATCTTATAAAAAAGAAAATTTTCAATTTGTTCAACTCGTTGTTTCTCATATCAAAAAATTATCAAACTACAGAAATTCTAAAATATAGTGACTTTTCAAAAATGAATATTTTAAGTTTTAAAATTTCTTTTTTAAATTTAAATTCATTTATTTTTAATAACGAAGTTACAGTTGTGTGAATTTTGTAATTCATAGTGCTATAAACTTTTGTTTTAACATAACTATACATGTATGTATATAAATTTATGTATATGTATAGATACACACACGCGCACACACACATACACACACACACACACACACACACACACACACACACACATATACATA
>NW_012130089.1:2604480-2606323 GCF_000143395.1 Atta cephalotes
ATACATGTATGTATATATACAGAATTTTATCATTATATTTTTAATATATTTTTAATGATTTTATTATTAATTTCATTTTTCTAATATTTTTTAATTCTTACATAACTTTCTCTTATTTTTTATTTAAAATATTTAAATAAATTATTTATTTATTTTTATTATTTATTTTATTTAATGATTTTTATTTAAAATTATTTTAATATAAATTAAAAAAAAATAACACACGACAAAATAAGAATGTATATGTATGCTATCTTACATATATAAGACATATATATAATAGAAAAAATGTAACACAGAATTATTTTTATATATTTGAGAATTATAAGACAATATTAATTTTTGAGCAGCATAGGTTATCATGCGATGCCAAGTATGCAGAGACTGCACCTACATGTAATAAGCACGGATTTTAATAGTCCTTTTCTTAAAACTAAATATCATTGGAACTCCTTTACGACACCATTCTTTTTACATTCGCAAGGTTTGTCATATGTTTATTTATATTATAATTTACATATAAAAGCATATTGAATTTTAGATGTATGCCGTCAGTTGCGCATAGACGGCAAAATCGAAAAGATTTCTCCGCAGGTGTGTACAGACTATCTGAACACAAAATTGAAGTGTCACAAATGTTCGACGCAGCCAAAAAATATGCCACATTTAAAAAGACATTTGTTAACACACATTGGTAAAGCCATGAAAAGCGTATAATGTATAAATATGTAATTTAAAACTTCTGTATAATAAAACAACGTATAAATTATCTTTAGAAAATAAATTCTTTTTTTGTATCTTTGTGACTTATTTATAAGCTTACAACCTTGAAACAGTGTAATGCATAACAAAAAGAAGTGTATAATATTATTGCATATATATCTAAAATATGACATTTTTACGTTGCATAAAAGATATATAAATTATGTTTCTTATAATTATAATATTGTATGTATCGCATTAAGGACATTTTTTTGGAATGGGACATGAAAGATAATAAGACATGTTTATGCGATAGTTCGGAAGATTTATTCGGAATAAATTTGATGTTATTCTTAATACATCTTGGCGCCTAATATCAATTATATTCTAACTATTTACAAAGTCTTCTCGTAGGTTGCGCAAGTGTATATTGACAGTATTTGTGTGTTGTGTGCGTGTGTGTGTGTTATGTGTAGAGTGTGTTACATTTAATCTGTATACATTTAGTAATACTGCAATCAATAGTTGAACGTTTCTGCTGCATCGAAACAGTAGGCATCTAAACATCCGCAAGACTTTGTTGTTATTACTTGCGTTGTTTCGCAGATCATAAACGATATCGTAACAGTGTAAGAATTTCGAATTAAGTATACGTCTCCTCTGAAAAACTTCTAATCTAGTTAAATTAGTTATATCTCTTCTCTTAATAAACGTAGCGCCTTGGTGTGTCCCCTTACGAAGTCACATCCAAACCGATTATTTCGCTATGATATAGTATAGTGAGAGGGGAAGGTCCGAAACGTACGGACCGAAGGGCGGCAGGAATCTCAGGTACAGTGCCGGACAAACAACAGAGACATCCGACAATGTTCCTTTTTCGGAAAAATCGAAACGCGCCGTTGGATACCCCTCGAAGAAGACGTGCGCGCGCACGTTCTCATCTGAAAGTTTGCAACGCCTACACGAAATACAGGATCTGCAAAGTTTCTCCGCGATGAAAACGACGCGCGCAATCCGTTCTCCCTATCTCGTATACAAAAAAGAAGAAAAAGACTTCGAGATACGAGATAAGTGATCGGACATTGTATAGTACTGTTTCTCTCTCTCCCCGGAAAAGAAGCACAACGTCGATGTGTGATAT
>NW_012130089.1:2609036-2618742 GCF_000143395.1 Atta cephalotes
TATATATATATATATATATATATATATATATATATATATATATACACACACACCTAAAAACAGCTAAGTCTAACGACAATAGTTGACGTATAATATAGAATATATTTAATATATATATATGTACGCAGTAACGTAGCAACAACGCAGTGGTGACGATAATAATAGTAATAGTAGTAATAGCACTATATTTTCTAATATATATAAATATATAGTCGCACGGAGTGGTGTAGCGAGATAGTTAACTAGTCTGTAATCTCTATATACGAACGTCACGGTCCTTGACGCACGGTATTTAAAAAGAGGAAAAAAAACGAGAATAAATAATTCGAGGCAAGTAACGGTAGAAATAAATTAACGAAGCGCGAGACCGTGTTTAATTAAATATCTAATTTATACATATGCGAGGAAAATGAATACTCGTAATACTCGTACGCGTCATTGGTCGCGGGCGATAATAATTTTCGTTCGAACACTATGTAAATTATACTATAAATAATAACCGCGCTGATGACGATATAAAAACGAATCGGCGATATGCTCGAGAGCGAATTTTACTACAGCGCCTCTTAAAGCTATCGAAAACGTCTACATTAATCTAAAGTTCCTTTTCACGGGCATGTAAGTCTTTCGCGGAAGGGAAAACGAAATTTCTCGTTTCCTATGCCCCTTTTTTTTCGCTACCACTTCGAACGAACGGAGGAAGAAAAGTGCGAACACCGATCTTTCCCTTATCTGCGATATTTCCCCAAGTCATCTGATCGCACACTCGAATCCGCGAGAGTCAGACGACGAGAAGCGTAATTAAATGAGCGAAAAACGCCATGGAAAAGACAACGATATTTTCCTCTTTTATTCTATTTATGTATCTATTATGTTACAAGTGCTTTTACGCGACCTGCTCTTCGTAGAAACGCATTTATGATATTTACAGAGAATATTTATGAGAAAAGGGGTCGAGAATACGAAATACGCGAAGAAGGGGGGGGGGGATGATGATGAACGACATAACGAAGAATACTGTCTGTACACTGCGAAGAGAGCAAAGATCGCTCGGAACGTCGCGAGATTCCGAGGATCCTTTACAGGCGACGTAAAATGGTTTCGTTAAAGCTGCGTAGTGCCTCGTTATCCTCCACAGCGTTTTTCGTTTTCTTTTTTTCCCATTTTTTGGCTAAATTGACGTCTAAGCTCGCGCGGTGACATTACCGCGCGCAGCTTTTAATTTCATCTAAATACGCATTGTTTTATCCGCGTGTGTATGGAATTGAACTATATTTAGGAATAAAGTACTACAATAGCGTCGTGCGAAGCGTGTTTTGCGCGACCAAGGGCGCCTTCGGGCGGATCCTTCATTCCTTTTTGGGACACAATTCGATCTTTTGTTTTTCCTTTTTTTAATTTTTATTCCTCGAAAGTCGATTCGCGTGGAAATTTTTGCTCGTGCCGTGGGATCCGGATTATGCATATCGCGAGAATTGTAAACATCAAAATTTACGGGTGCGTGAACTTTATTTTCTTTTGCCTCGAGGCGACCTCGATCTCACGCGAGTTACATCACACGGCAACAGGCGCTGCGAGTACACAGCCGAAGCCTTTGCTAAAAATTTCTCTAATCCTCCGTCTATTCTTCGCGCACGCGATTTTCACGCGTGGATGATGCGATTCTCTCTCTAAAAGGTCGTCAATAAATAGCGAACGTAAGTGATAATGGACACCGCGCGATGGTGATTCTCGATGACGGAGGTAGAAATTTTTGCTTAATGAATTTCTGCCTATAAACTGTACAGAGCGCATCATTTGGAATGCGCGCGATAAGTCTACTAGTTTACTTTTTACAATGGGCTAATACGTGAACAATCGATTCATTCACCTCTTCTCGTCGAGAACAGATCGACCTTAGCGATAGCCACTCGCGGACTTTACCACTTATTATGTGTTCTGTCTTTTGGATCTCTCCAAGTTTCATTTTAAGCAGTGGTCATCTCCTGCAGGCCGTAACAGTGAACTCGCGTCTCCTCGATTGCTCTGCACCATTCCAGTGCAAATCCCTCGGGATCTTCGAGATAGTATGTCCTGTTCGGCTATAAACAAAAACATCAAAAAGTTTATATATATTTGATGTATATATTTCAAATCATATATATTTCATATATATTCCATTTTTATACATAGAAATATTATGAATAGAACCGGAGACATCAAAAGGTATGATTTTAATCTCCATCCCTTTGTCAAAAAGGTACAAAAGTATCGGACGCTCAATAATTTATTTTAATAATATTCTAAAACATTTACCGTATGGACGAAGAAGATCTTGAAATTCTTTGGCTCGACCCTCAGTTCTGGGCTCCAGGGTATCTCACCCTTGAGAACATTATTGAAGGGATCGACGTAGTATAGATGTGGTCCGGTGGTAAGGAGGAGCATTCTCCGCCTGGCAAACAAGCCTTTCCTCTTATTGACGAAGCCCTGTTTTAGTATAAGATTACCCTCGACGAAAGAGTGCCACTGATTCGTGGTGCGCTGTTTCTCTAGTCGCATCCTGATTTGTTCCGGTGTCAGATTAGCGATGTTAGCGCCGCTGTCGGATCTGTTGTTAGTGCACCTCCTCAGTGGCTTGTCCACGCTTGCGATTATCTCGTTAAAGAACGCGTTAACAGCGCGTTGTTCTGCGCCAGTACTGTTGTCATCATCGGTGTCTTCGGTACTCAGCCAGAGAAGCCTGGTGAGTTGTTTATGGTCTAGACCGGGTTCAAGATTATCAGGCACCCTGTATTGCGACCTCAACTCTTCTCGTTCCGATGTGCCGGGCAAATACGGATAAATAGGCGGCGGTGTCTGCTCGTGAAGGGTTTCAAAGTCGACACCCTCGAAGAAGGGATGCGCCCGGATGCTGGGATAACCAGCGCCGTGCTCGTCCAGAGCGCCCAATCGTTGCGTCGGCTCCAAAACGAGAAGCTGATTAACGAACGATCTGGCCAACTCGCAGAAACCGTCCGGTATATCATACTCGAGTTTCAGGATCTTCTGGAACATCACGTACTCGCTCCTCGAACGGAAAGGCGGCAAGCCAGCGACCATCTGGTAGACAAGACAGCCTAAAGCCCAGAGATCGGACGCTCTGCTCACGCTATTGTTGGTCAGTAGCTCTGGTGACACATACTGAGCGGTACCAACGAAGGAGCCGCTGCGTTCCCTAAAACGCTGTTGCTGTTGAGAGTCCGCGTCCGCGGGCATCTCCGGGTCGTCCTTAAGGATCTTGGCGCAGCCAAAGTCGGTAATGAGCACGTGCATCTTCTCGTCCAGCAGGATGTTCTCCGGCTTGAGATCTCGATGAATGATACCGAGCCCGTGCAAATACTCGAGACCGCGTAGGATCTCGGCCGAGTAGAACTTGGTACATTCGATGTCAAAGGAGCCCACCTTGTTGATGTGAGGCAAGAGCTCGCCATTCTTAGCGTACGACATGACAAAGTATAGTCTCTCCGCGTCCTGGAAGGTACAGAACAGTCGCACGAACGAGTGTTTGGCGTCCGCAAGCATGTTCAGCACCTCCTTCTCGCGTTTCACGTATTCGGTCTTCTTTTGCTTGATTATATGACTCTTATCGCACACCTTAATCGCGTACTCCTTGTTGGTATGGATATCCTTAGCAAGGTAAACCTGTCGGATTAAAAAATTACACATTCGTTATCTCTTTTCATATTTTTTGTTATAAAACATTTCAATTTACGTTCACATTAAGTTTCTTTTTATTAAAAATTCATGAAAACAATGAAGGGGAGTACTTACGGTGGAGAAGCTTCCTTCGCCGATCACCTTGCCGAAGATGAAGTCCTTCGGGGTACGCTTGTGCGTTGGTGGGTTGGTGAGGGACGGGTTCGTGGTCGGTGGAACCCGAGGCGCCAGGGTGCTAGGAGACGCTACCACACCGTTGTTCACGTCGTTCGTCGGTGGAGACATTTTAGACACCGGCCCCTCCACCGTTACTGCCGGCTGTGGCGAAACGGTAAGCGCCTGGTTCGCCACACGCTGTAAGAAGAAACACGACTTGTTAGACACACTGTCCGTGATCGTCTACTGACTATTCTACTACTTTCTTTCTCGCGTGTCGATAACGAATCATTAAAATAGGATCTACAATCTTGTCGCTTCATGTAACTTTTTGCTGATAGTGTTATAAATTTGATAAAATGTCAAGTCAGAGATCACGCGAGACCGAAAATAAACGTCGCTTCGCTTCTAATCGCGGAATTGATTAATCTAAAATTGAGGTAGGTCTAAAATTCTTCGATCGTTTCCTAATTTAATTGAAAAAAAAAATGCAATTACAGAGTTCAAGACGTTAGGACGACCGTCGCTCTTGCAAATATTTGCTCGCGAAGCACTCATTATCCTTTCCGCTCCGGAAGACGCGAGAGACACTCGCGCAGAGGAGGCAGCGGAGGAGGAGGAGGAGGAGGTGGCGCGAACCTCCCGTGTCCGGTACTTAACTCCTCTCATCCGCCAACGGTCATCCAGTACCAGGAAATCACGTACCGGAAGTATGACGTCACCGCGACCGACTAGCACGTGGTCACGTCGTGCGGGTCAGAGGACGATGGCGAAGAGAGAGAGAAAGAGGCGTCGTTCACGCACATTCTCGTGCGCCACACAGAAAAATGGAAACGCATTCACGTGGCCACGAGCGGCCCACACGCGCTGGAAGATCAAGGCTATACGCGGCCGAAGTCCAAAGTTTACGGGGTTAATCACGCGCGCTTTCGTAAGTCGCACGCGTGTTCCATTATTTACATAAATGTTTTGCGGAAGCACATCCTCTTTCGATACGCAAATATATATTAAAAAAAAAATATATATATATATATATATAAATAAATAAATAAATAAATATATATATATATATAATGTGTATATATATATGGAGCAATATTAAATCGCTAGTTAGACAAGTTGCTGCTTAACATCTGAATACGGAACGGCTTTAATTATGAGAATTCGAAGGACCAGCGGGTTAGAAGAAGACGAATTTGTATCCGTTAACAAGATCATGATGCAAGATCGAGGGAACAGGAACGACGACTCGAGCTGAGACCAGCAAGAAACGTTTTCCCCGGGCGGATTTCCCTCGTTACAACGGAAGAGATTATTGTTGGCTACCTCTCTATGAGACCTAGTGCGTAATTGCGACCCGTTTGCAAGCAGACGCTTTTTATAATGCGCCAAACGACTGGGTGTGTTCTCTCACGCGCGCTCTGGTTCCTCCTATTCACATGACAGACGAAAAAAAATCGCAAAAGGGATCGGTACTGGAGCGTAAAAGGCATTATAGCGCGATACAGGTTGAGCAACAGATGTTCCACCTGGTACCTGCTCGGTAATCTTGCCGGGGGGTTGAAGACGATTAAATACTACGTTTAGAAAGAGGTATGAAATTCAATGGTCGAAGGGTAAAGCCGAAAACCGGCCCTGACGAGAAAGTGCCGAGAGCTCGAGTATTTCCGCTCCGAGAGGAGAGGATGATCATGATCGCGGGAGTCCCTGCCAGATAAATGTCTCTCTTTCGTGCAGTCCTAATCGTCCCTCGTTTCCGGTTCGAAAGACGATCGAGCTCTTCTTTCCGTCATTATCGTTGGGCTTCCGCCGAAAAAAACGCTTTGTATACGAAAGATCGCAACAGGTTTCCCACCTTTCGCGACCGACAAACGCGCACGATCTTTTTACCGTATCCTCTTCTCTTTCAAGAGTCTTCATTGACGATTGATGAAGATATTGAAGAGAAGAATCTGAGCTTTGCATTTTGAAAGCAAGATAGGCGAACCGCCTCCTATTCACAGAAAAATATATCATAGTTTCAACTATAAAAATGACAACCATACAACTTTTATATGTACAATTAATATATACATGTGATTTATTCGACTATATATGAATTCTGCATATAAAACTTGTAACTGTCACTTTTATAGTTGCTATATTTTTTTCTGAATGCAGGATTCTTGAATTTTAATAAGATTTTTAAATTAATTTATATATAATCTGTTCTCATGACGTCTCTGTTTAATAATATCTAAATTATATCCCAATAATGAAATTTATTATATTAAAATTTCATTATTTAGTTACACAAGATTTTATAATGAATTTTATAATTTTCGATTCAAAAGCTATCGGTTGTTTGACATGTTAATTAAGGAAAAAAAATCCCATCTCTCGGCTTCCATCGTTATTTTGCAAACATCTGTCGTACGATAAAACATGAAGGTCCAAACATCATACACAAACTCATCCATATATACCCTTGGTTGTTTCATGTCATTAATCTCCGTGGATATCTTATCGCAACCAAATAATGATTGAATAATTATGTCTACTCTACTGGAAATCATGGCGTGATGGATGACGTAAAGCTGCGACTGGCGACAACGTTATGTGCGGCTCGTTGAATTCAGCTTTACGATTATTTGCGACAGATGTTCGACAAGGAGAAACACTCCACGTGCGCGGAATCTTCTTAAGTCGCGGCGGCGAGATTCGATACGCAATAATAACAATCGCAGACGACTGAGTCGCACGCAGAGAGCGATATAACGAGGCGGGACACAATCGGATAATTAATTGTTCGGGAGTGAAATTAATTTTGATGTATCACGATGTTTTCCCGACTCCGAGCCGAGGAATAATTTTGACGAGAATTGCATTAAAACCGACGGTGATAAACGCGAGTCCTCGAAGGGACAGGAACGGTTTCTTCACCGTTTTATACGTCGGATTTTCTTGCGGCTCCGTCGTAATTTCGAATCGCCGCGCCTCCCCGATGCGGAGTAACGCCGCCAATAAAAATAAACCCCCGCCTCCGTAAAAACCTCCACAAAAATCGTAAAATCAGGGTAGATAGATGGGAAGGCGGCCCGTGAAAAACACGAACGAACGTTGTTTGTACGACCGAATTAAGTTTTATCACTTCATCAGGCAGTCTCGGCTTTTACGATTTTCCGAGCCACCGTAATGAAGCACTATTTGTTGGGAACGAAATGTCGACGAATGTCGTATTATTTCATTTATATAATTTTAAACGTATACCCTTTCTAAAATATGAGATAAATTATATAATATAAAAGAGGAAAAATTTGAAAAAATAATAAATTGCAAGAGATAAATACTGTTGTTTAATGAAATTGTGGAAGTAAATATAAAACATAAACATTTTATTTCCCAGAGAAAATTTTCTTTAAAACGAGATTATTTTAATAGAAAATTTATAAACAATTAAACAAAAATATATGCCAAATAAATATAATAAATATCTAAATATATAATAAATAGCTAAAAAAAAAAACAGAATTCGTATTGATCAAATTGAAACAAATGTGGCGCCAATAACATGGCGTCTCTTAAAGATATTAATTAATCCCCGTGGTATCAATAACAGAGGATATAAAAGAAATATTTGAGAGAAGAATAAACCGCCGCGCGAAGAAATGTTCGATTAGCGGCGGCGAGTGAAAAAAAGAAATCTAATAAAAAATATCCAGTCGCGCGCGCGCGTGTTGTACAAGTTATAACGGTGAGAAACGGGGAGAGAAATGGGGGGGGAGGGAGTAAAATGAGCGGACGATAAAAGTGAGCCGGCGGCGAAAAGCCGCAGGTACGGTAAATAGCGGCGAGATAGGAGCGATAAATACGCAACGCCCCAATTTCGTGCCACCCGTCCCGTCTCGTCGTCCATCGATCACACTTTTACCGAAGGAAGAAGGGGGATGACGAGAGAGCGAGAGAGAGAGGGAGGGGGGGGGGGAGAGATATTGACGAGCAGAGGGCACGATACACTCTGGGACACTCGCTATACTCGCTATACTCGCTATACTAATAGAGAATTAAGATCGATTCAACCTTTTATCCTTTTCTTGAAACTAGAAAAAGATGAACAGTAAGTTGAATCGAGATTAAAGTTAATATAATACTAGAAACGGGCACAGGACCACCCTGTTAGTTCAAGAGCGATCTATATACTTGACGATCATTCCGATCCTTCCTCTGCAATCTAGAAAGGAAGAACGAATACCGAAGTAGGAAAATTGCCAGCTGACCCAGACCGATCACCGAGCCGGGGGATACACAGGGCGATCTATCGTCTTGCCGGAGAGCGAAAACGCGTCGTTTGCTCCACAGCGGTAGGCCCTTTCCTTTCCTCTCTTTATCTACCTTTTCTCGTTCTTCTTCCCAGGCCGGTTACGAGACGGGCCCCACGGCGTCAACCATCCGTGTCAGGCCGTCGACCTCGTCCAAGAACGTTCGCCCGAGAATCACCGGTCCTACTCGAGGCTATCTTTCTTACTGTCTCTCTTTCTCTTTCTCACACGTCCGTCGCCTCGGACTCACCTTGCCCCGCTAGTTTATTTATTTGCTTATCTATCTATTCCCCGCCCTACCTCTGCCTTCCACGTACCGACGACGAAGGTATAACTACCGACACCAGATACCGAACATTTCGCAAACGCGAGACGCCTCGGTCCTCGGGTATCGAGACAAGGTGGGGAATCTTGCAGAATTAATCGATACGTGGGCAAGTCCGTCGTTGAATGACCTAGGAAAGATTTGCTTAGATCGCAGATAATGATATCCGCGCGGGGAAGGACAGAGGAGGATTTCGCTGAAGTATTTGAAAAGCAATCGGTGGTATTTGAATTTCGGTCGTCAAGTCCCCAAGAAGAGACGTGGCCGGCCTACGGTCCCACAAAAATTGGTGGCCGCTATTTATAGAATGAATTTATAGAATGAATCGCGAGAAGAACGTTGGTGAAGGATTTAGAATCTAGTATCTAAACTCTGAGATTCTATAATTGAAGAAATTGAACTCTTTAATTGTAAGAATATTTCAGTGATATGATATTAAAAATTGAAAAGAATGTTATGTTAAAATAATAATTTCGAGAATACGTGAAGAATTTTTAGAATCTAACAAGATAACACTGAGATTCTACAATATAATTGTAGAAATAGAATTTTTTAATTATGAGACTACTTTTCATCCTATTATTGAAAATTGGAAGTACTACAATGAAATAATTTTGAGAATACGAGTAGAACTTCTGAATCCACAAGTTTCGATAATCGGGTCGTTCATAAATGCGAAAGCAGCGCATGACGAAAATAATGTCCCATTTGAAAATAGCATCGAATCACATAATAGTACTATCACCGCTGCTGCTGCTATTACTACTACCAAGACTACTACTATTCTACTATCGTCCGCCTCGTGAAATCTTCTGATGAAAAAAGTTAAGGACTATTCTTGGAGCGCGTCGATATGCGAATCTATTTCCGGCGACGGGAGTATAAAAGACGCGCAAGAAAAGAACAGTCAGAGGAAAAAAAAAAAGAAGCGCGAAAGAGAAAGAAGCAGAGAAAAGACCTCATAGTCACAAAATCGACCGCTTTCCGGTGCCTCTTCGTTATGTACGTTGCACTCGCATGCGAGTATCCGCTATGCGTCCTTAGAGGCTTCGTTGCAGGACGGAATAAACTATCCCGCGCATATCTCCCCGTCGCTGCCCCCCCCTCTGTCTCTCTCTCTCTGTTTTTCTTTCTCACTCGCTGAATCATCCTGCACACACCATCACTACCAGCGGCATTCCAACGGACATTCTAATTTTAGTCCCGCGCGCGTCTCCTCTCTCTTTCTCCCGTATGCACATTCTCTCGT
>NW_012130089.1:2621215-2623139 GCF_000143395.1 Atta cephalotes
TATATATACACACACACACACGCGCGCGCACGCAAGAAATGCATCTATTCTTGTACATATTTTTCATTCAGGAATTAATTGATACTCATTGATTAATCAAGAAAGCAAGAGAAAATATTTGTTAGACTATACGATAAGTATTTTAAGCGAAAGTGTATAGTATATAGCGATAGAGTACACGCAAATGATGATATAATAGATGATGAGATAATAAAGAACGGAGGGAGCTGTTAAAGTCGTCAAGTCAAAAATTGGCGATAAGTACAAAGTACAGATCAGCAATATCATCATTCGTGGAAGGAATGCGATAATGCCGTGCAGTATTATGTCAAGTGTTTGTATCGACTGTAGCTTTTTTTTATATTTATAACTCAGTGGAGGGAGATTCGTTCCCCCCGCGAAACATTATTTGCGAAAATAAAAGATTGATCAAAGCTTTGTCCCTCAGGTAACGAAATCATTTACCAATATATACATTTCGTTCCAATATAAGGTTCTTCCTTTAATTAAGGGCACAGTGAGTGAGAAGAAAATATGTTTCTATACAATGGGTGAATAGCACTAAAGCGTGAGACTGAATGCTAAGGATAGGTGAGTCTCTGCTACAGAGTCTCTCCAATGCATGGAAAAAGCCGTTTGTGTGCTAGAAAAGATTTTCGGGGAATACGATATTCTCGACAGAGCAACAGTCGACCTTAAACACATTTCGACTTTGTTGCGATCCGCCTCGAGAGCAGACAATAGTTAGTCTCCGAGGGTGATCTTCCTGTCGGATCGTGGAATGCGCACGCACCGCATGGTGGTGTGCATTCCAATCGTATGGGGGGGAAAAGTCAAGAGGTGCGGCAATAACGTTTCTAGTACAAGTGTGTATCGTTATTGCCGTGAAGCGTGCATA
Source organism: Atta cephalotes (assembly GCF_000143395.1). Lineage (NCBI taxonomy): Eukaryota > Metazoa > Arthropoda > Insecta > Hymenoptera > Formicidae > Atta > Atta cephalotes. The sequence continues at coordinate 2,622,114 of NW_012130089.1, forward strand.
AATAGCGCTAGATTGGATATTAACAGATATTAATGGAATTGTGAAGTAGTGCGACATGCGATGCCCACTTGAGGTAACAAAATAATATCTAAAAATTAAAACTAATAAATTGGGATACATCAATCGATCTTCTAATCGTGATCAACACGCTACTTATGTCTCCACTGTTATATATTATATTATGATACAAGGAAGGATTCGATACTGAAGTATGTAATAAGAAATAAATACAGAATATATAACGATGTTGTCAAAAGCTAGTGGCGATAACGTGCGGTTCCGTTAGTTATGCGAGTATACCCTCAACTGTTTTTCAATTCGCATGCAACTCGAGGTAAAGGCTGGAGAGTTTCCCCGCGTTCCTTGCATCACGGCCAGGACGAAGTTTCGAGAATTATGCGCTACCAACACACCGAGGCCGGGTGGTTTAATCCGAAGGTGCCACGGGCACACGTAGATTCACATCGTAATTTCGCCCATGTTGGTATTTGCGTTGCGATACATTAGCAGGCGCTATTATCCACCGTGACGCATTTCATGTAAGGTCTTATTTAGGTTTACGTCGAGACGAGAATAATATTTAATTGCCGAATACGTTTCATCAGTTTAACACATCCAGTGAAGAAATTCTTTCTTAATTTCCTTTTTTTTTCTCTATTTTTTTATCTTTTTCCTCCTTTTTATTTGCGCTGCGACCGTCAAAGATAACGCATTTCGGAACGAAGATCGAGCTCCCGACGACGCGCGACGCTTCGGTGATCTTTAAAGTGTTTGCTTTCACATAGTATATATCGTATAAACAACCGGTCGCGAACCAAACATGTTTTTCGGTGTCGGGAGACATCATCCATAGACGCGCTTACACTGCGACATCCTCTCCTCGTATGCGGGCGTGACGGAATCTCGCTCGGTCATCCGCAGTTCATGTGTCACGATCGCCAATGACGACCTTACGGCCTCCGTTAGTTTCCATAATCGCTTGCTCGTGCTCTCTCTCTCTCTCTCTCTCTCTCTCTCTCTCTCTCT
>NW_012130089.1:2624933-2633456 GCF_000143395.1 Atta cephalotes
CTCTCTCTCTCTCTCTCTCTCTCTCTCTCTCTCTCTCTCTCTTTTCGTCCCCCGTTATTTATTTCAATGCCCGTTCCTCTTGTTCTGAAATGAACAAGTTTCGCTCTCCCTCGGATCTCGCATACTTCACGAGTCTCGCCATAATCCGTCGCGTAAACACCGTGGTGACGGTCTACATATTTATTTATCGATCGATCTACATATATATATATACGGGTGTATCCTCGTTCCGATTGTCGTGATAATTGACATTGTTCGCCAGCGTTGCGAAAGTGGACTTCGCGACGAGGCTGCCTCGAGAATCAGCGCGATAACTCGCTCTCGGCGTTGTAAATGTGTCTACTTCTGATCGCACGTAAGATACCGCGAGTCTTCCCGCCAATCTTCCAGAAAAAGCAAACGCCAGAGTTCAATTGTGCATCACCCCATTCGGTAAAAGTCACAAGAGTAAAGTACTATTATCAGGCGGAGCGAATTCATTAAGAGCAAATTCACTCGATCAATGAAATCATAAAGATTTGTTTGCGTTGGTCGAAATCCCAGAAATTTTGTACTTGAAACGAGATAAATACTCTTGAGTGTTGCAAAGTGCAAGCGACATGTGAATATATCAGGAAATTTTTTTTTATAATTGCTATATTGTGTAATTATAAGAATGAAAATTGCAAAAGTAAGCAGCTTCACAAAATGTTTATCAATAACATTATAAATGTTAGTAGATTTGTGATTTTGCGATTTTCATAAAATCATATGATAATGCAAAAGCGAGCAAACTCTCTGGATGTTTACCAATGAAATGACAAATAATCTAGTAAAAATTCGTTAATTTTTACGATTTTCATCAAGTCATGTAATAACACAAAAACGAGCAAATTCTCTGGGTGTTTGCCAATAATACGATAAATACCATAGTAAAAATTCGCTCATTTTTGTATTTTTCACCAAGTCGCGTGATACACAATCAAACGCTAGATCGTCTCGCACTTAGCTGAAACGTCGGCGTTACAAACAGCCTCGTCATCCTCGTCGCATGCCAACTTATCACGCGCGTTTCTCTCGCGCTATCTATACGTTCGAGCCAAATCGGAGTATCTCTTCTCTCCCGACAGATTTCTACTCGCTCCAAGGGAAACGAGATGAAAATTCCAAAAGTGAGCAAATTCATCAAATGTTGACCAATAACATTAAAAACATTCTAATGAACTTGCTCGCTTATTAATTTTTACCTCATTTCAAGATACACTATCGATCCTCGGAGCGTCACAAGAAGCGAAGCTGAACGAGTTCGCGCGAATCTATCGAAGAAGCATCCTGATTCTTCGATACGCGATTCACCACACACACACACACATACACCGTATTTCTGCTGAAGACACACTCGATTTCGCACTACCGCGCGCGACTTAGAGACTACACCCTGCCACTGAACGGATACGCGAAAATCCATCGTGCGGTCCCTTCGATCCGTAAGGGAGAAAAAGGAGAAAGAGAGAAAGAGAGAGAGAGAGAAAAAGGAAGAAATTAAAGAGGGCGACTTGCGATATGCAAGATTCGCCCTCAAAGAAGAAGACGGATCTCTTACCTTGAATAATTTCTTAAGCCTCCGGTAGCCGCGAAGTAATCGCGACACGTACTGCTTGTTGGAATCCAGTTTGATTGATTGAAGCCACAGTTGCGGAAACGAAGTTGAAGGACCGAAACCGAAATGACAGGGGGAGTTTTTGTAGAACGGGATGGAAGAACTTTTTTTTCTTATTTTTTTTTGTTTTTGATCGCGGAGATAGATGTTTGACGGGATTTGTGATTACTCGAAAAAAGCGGATCTGTGTCGCGGATGTATAAGCTGTTGTTGTTGCTGCTGTTATACGATCTGACTAACTGTTGGTCGTCACGTCGTCGCTGATCACCGACTGCGTTACTCCCGACGACGAGTGTTGTTTCTCGCGGGTCAGTCTCGGATAGTTACACATATATATATATATCGCCGTTACGTGTATATATATATATACATATATATATATATATATATGCATGCGCGGGAACCGAAGAACGAAAAACACGTTCGTGGCCGTTGAGAGCCGTTCGCTTACTGAATCCGACGGTTGGCGTGTCCGGGCTGCTAACCCGCGCTTTCTCCCCACCACGAGAGATCGGCCCGAGTTGGCGGCAAGCAGCACTTCTCCGCCAGCAGCCCCACTCCGGGAGCCGTCGACGCTCCCACCATCCGACGCGGGAGTCCGCATCCGGGAGCGATGGTGGGGCACTGTGTGAGGGGTAACTCCCCCCTGCCTCCTCCTCCTCCTCCCTCCTCCCTCCTCCCTCCTCCCCCCTCCCCCCTCCTCCTCCTCCTCCGCCGCCGCCACCGCCGCCACCGCCGCCGCCGCCACCGTCGCCGCCACCGCCGCCACCGTCGCCGCCACCGTCATCGTAACGCGTCGCGCCGCCCGCCGGCAATCTTACCGCGAATCATAAAGCTTGGTCCTATGCAAATCAAGTGTAAAATTACAAAAAAAGCACCGACAACCGTCTTCATCGGGATCGCTTCCTCGGCATTCCGAATCGAAGGATGACCGACCGGGTGCAGAAAAGATGAACGCGTCGCGCATCCGTCAGAGTTTTGGGAGAACGCTCGAATTTACGAGTCGGTCGCTCGCGTTAGCGCGAGATTAATGACCCCGGACGGGCGCAGCTGCCGCGGATGGAAGAAGCGCAGCAAAACCTGAAAAACCCACCCCATGAATTCCGAGATGCCTCGAGATCCGCCGTTTTAAAACGAGGCTGCTCGCTTCATCCGCCCCCCTCCTCTCCCCCTCCGATACCTTCGCATTATCGATGGTAAACAGCGTCGACTGTTTGTCACCGTCGCGTCGCCGTTTCGTTCGCGACGATGACGACGACGACTTTACGTTGCGATTTCGAACGGACGAGCGTCGGAGGGGAAACCGTGTATGCGATGCGCGCCCGTTCGTATCCGTGGTGGGGACATCGCCGACGGTTTTCGCGCCCAGCGGACGGCGGGAGAAACCAGGGAAACCCCACGCACGGCGCATGCACTGGTCGCGCATTTGGCGAGGAAGGGAAGGAGGAGAGGGAGGGGGAAGGGGGGGGTCCCTCAACCGACGGCGCCAGGATCAAGCCTCCCTCTGTCCCTCCCCGCACACCCTTCCCTACGTCCGGCACAACGCGCGGCGGCTGGCTCGTCGGTGCACTCTCTCGCATTGGAAGGGAGTGTGCACTGATCACACGCGCGGCGCGGTGCCCTCTCTCTCTCTCTCTCTCTTTCTCTCTCTCTCTTCTCTCTTCTCTCCCTGCCACCCTTCTCCTCCTCCCGCCGGCCCGCCCGTCCGTTTCTCTCCCCCATCCTTTTCCGTCATCTCTCTCCCTTTCTCTATCTCTCTTTATTCCACCAACTCGATGTGTTTGTTTGTTTATAGTCGCGTTCTGGGAAATACCCGATACGCGAGTAACGGAGCCTCATACACGCGCCGCGCCGCGCGCGGCCGCTTGCATTCCCATTCTGGAGTTGCATCCGGTCGGTTCTCAGATTCCTCCGAGACTTCGGAAAACGGCCGGTTGGCGGTATATACGCATGGGCTCCGAACTCTAAACTCCTGGGACGTATCACGAATGCTCTTCCCGCCCTTTTTCGGTCTCTCTCAGTTAGGTACCTGTGTGACCCTGATACGCCTTTCAACTTTTCCATGCTGACGGAAAGAACTTTTGAATAATCGTCGAAACGATAATCAAGCAGGTATACAAGGATGGAATGCGTTTAAGCTAAAAATAGGAACGAAACCAAAAACAGCAGAAGAGCCCTGTCTCACAATATTCTAAACTTTCACATTTTACACGGTCACATCCTGTGTCTACGTTCTACAATTCTTAAAATTCCAATATACTATGCACTGAGAGGAAAGTTTCAAATATTTGTGACTGTAATTGTATAGTAAAATAATAATAGTTAAAAGCTTCATTTTTATAATTATATGATGTAATAATAATATAATATTTATTATTAGTTATATAATCAATTAAATAGTATTCAATACAAAAAAAATGGAAAAAAACTACATTCGGTCAAAGGTTCTAGTGCCTAATAATTTAAGATTCTCATTAGCAACAGAAAAAAAATTACGAATCATATTGCATAAATATATACTGCATAAATTCACAATACATAAAAATATCTGAGCATCAAGATCCGTTTTGACAAAATTGATTTCTCCTATATTTGATTAAATTTTTTCTCATTTAACTTCGTATCATAATTATACTTAATAATATATTTTTGTGGGAATTTTACAACTTCAATATTTACATTAAATACCAAAAACTATTCTCTCAGAGTAAAGTTCAGTTACTTCGAAGATCTCCACTTATAATTTATTAATATAGACAGAGTGATTGGGTGCGATCGTCGATCATCGTCGATGCGGTGACCGCGCGCGTTCCCTTCCGTAAATCTTCCTGACGCGCCGATAGATAATCTTCTGGTGTGGTCGACATGCGGCGGGCAGGAGGCGAGTACGAGATCGATAGCGGAGAAACACGCCGCGGCTTATCGGCCAGCGTTTCTGAAAAGTAGTCCACCTGTAATCTCAGGAATGCACTACGTCAATGGCAATCCGCAGTGTACGTACGCACGCGCGTGCATGTGTCTGTCTGCAGATCGCACGACAAATTTATTGTACAATGATGTTGCATAATGATGCGTAATGGCGACGCCGCGTGAACTATACGTAGCGGAACTCACATGACGCGACGATAACGTTGATAATGACGGTTAATTTGGAGCCATGATGAAAAAAAACACGAAGCCCTGCGGAAGGTACATTTTGCGAAGAAAATCTCCCGGTGCTTGCACGGAAAAATTTCTCTTTGAGTTTTTATTTGAGTTTATATTTTTACGAATATTTTTACATATATATATATATACATGTCTGTCTCAAAAGTTTATGAATTTTTATTTATTAATTGTTCCAAATACATTCTATCTAAAGTAGAGTGATTATACAATATTTTTAGAAATTCTTTAATAAATATCTTCATCGAAAAATCTCTACAAACATCTATAATGATAAACTTCTTTCGAAATAAGGGAAATGACCTCGAAAAACTTTTTATATGCTACAATTATCGAAATTATTTTAGAATGTTATCTTTCCAGCTTTATGTTCGACTTTGGAAAAAGAAAATAATCATTAATAATAATCACAGAAAGAAGATAGAAAGACGGTGAATGGTAGAACATCTTTCAAGATCATGTTTATTTTTCTCGACAAGTATCAAAAAAGTATTTTTATTTTGACGTTACATTAAATAAATGATGTAAACAGAGAAACGTAATAAAATTAGAAATAAATTTTTATAGAGAAAATAATTCTGTGCTGTTTTAATAGCTAGCTTAGTTACCTTTCGCAAAAAATAAATTCGAAAAATTTGAGACTGTCCATGTGTATAGAAATGTTAAAATAAATTAATATAATATATCAAAATATTATATTAATACAACTATATTAGTTTTTATATAAAACTATATTATAATTTTATACATGTAATTAAATTTTACAATCTCACGTGAAATTTTAGTCTGAGATTCTTTGTTTTCGTAACGTCACACTCTCGTGCTCCTAAACAAATATGTACAAGTATGAAGGAGATTTTAGATAATGTCAAACAAAACTCTTGAACTGCGCAGCCGATCCATCGGTTTTCCTGTGGTCGGGAATACCAGCTGTTCCTCTGTCTGTCTTTTCTACTTTTTATTTAATTTTTAGACCTGCGTGAAAGGCTGCTGGTAGGGGGAACGTCCATGCAACGCGATATATCAAACACCAAACATTTCCACAGCGAGAAAGACAGAGCAAGTGATGGAATGAGAGAGAGAGAGAGAGAGAGAGAGAGAGAAAAGAAATCTTCGGGATGCTGCGACGCGTGCATAACAACGATATATAAACGGTCAGCAATTATTCACCGAATGGTATGATAATGCTTGTGATTCGCGGAAGAGTCAACAACAACGCGGCAGATCCTCTCTTGGACTTTGTCGTCCGTGAGGCGCGCTCGTTGCATAAATAAGATATCGACGTGCGAATCCCGCGTGCCGGGGCAATATTATTATTAAGTGAGGTCGGATATTAATAATCATGAAAAACAATGTCTCTTCGAGAGACTGGCACAGATTAATCTCGGCAGTCGCAACGAGTAACGAATTCAATTTTCTTCGATTGCCATTCATGCGGATGTAAACGCACATACGCCTACGTCATAGGTTCAAAGGGCCCGAAGCCCGCATTCACTTTCTGACCACTGACACGTGATAATGAACGCAAAATATGTACGCCATGTGTCTAAGGTCCGTGAAATCATTTAAAAAAGACCGGAAATAACAAAGGAACAAAAAAAAGAAAGTTCTTCGGAAAGTTCTTCTTCCTATCCAATTCTTTTGAGATAGTCCGCTTTTGGGAGGTCTCTTCTCTTGGAAGTACAGGTAAGATTGTGCGCACCGAGCAGGCAAAAGTTGTTCTAAAAATAATTTTACTGTTTTTATTATGGAGTTGGCAAGGAAATCAATGCTGACAAGGTCCGCCAGCGGCGATATCAAGATGTTTTGAAAACAAGAATACAGTAAAATATGCTCTGCAAATAACACCATCATGATTTCATTCTCTCTTTCTCTCTCCCTTTTCCCTCTCTGCATATCATAAAAAGATTTCATGTTTGGGAAAATATTATTGATGATGTAATAATATTTTCCCCCACGTCGCCGTCGAATTCAAAATATTTTTACGTCGAGAGTGAAATTCCCACGTGCGTGGCATCAACAGCTTAATACACTTGACTACTTTCTTGGGAGGTTTCCGCAGAATTTGCCGAGCAGTCATCGAACTTCACGCTACCATCATCGTCATGTACTTTACTGCGTCGCGTTGTCGCAGGAACAATCGTACATTGTTGTCATAGTCCGTGGTCGAGAATGTTTTTCTCTCTCTCTCTCTGTCTCTCTCCTCTCTCTTTTTCTCTCTCCGCACAAATTGGCGCGCGAAAACACTTTTGCAAAATCGGCAACGGCCGTTCTGGTATGTCAATGGATAGAAATCCTTGTTCCCCTTCGGACGATCCCCCGCGATCGTCGTCACATCCCATCCCTTCCTCGCCACCCTTTCTCTTTCTCTCGCGGCTCTCTCGACGAAGGCCGTTCGCGACTTTCAAATACGCGTTGCGCAGTGAGAACAGTCGAATCATTGTTTGCATGATCGCGTCATTGTCGTTGTCGATCCCCACCTTGATGGGATGATAATGCAGACTCCAAAATTCCGACCACGGAATATTTTCGCACGAAGAAGTGCGAGGTGCGGTGGAGAGCCGACCACGAGATTGTTGCGCGGCGACGACAAAAGGCGAGATTAGCGAAACACGACGGTTCTAAATTATCTAAAAGAGATTACGCAATAACGTAATGTTCCTTGTCATTATGTACCCAGATCAATGCAAAATGCTGCGCTACGATGAGTACAAATAATTATAGAGCAGAGCGCAAATAGTAAGTAAACAAAATTATTACTATATTGTGTAAAGTGATAAACCATAATATAAATCTTTTAATATATATATTATGTGTACTATATGTATATATATATATATATAAGTATATATATATATAAGTAATATGTATATATATATATAAGTAATATATTATTATAGAAAGATAGGAAGTAACTTGTTATTTGCAACGAAATTACAGTTACTTTTCTTCAATAACAACTATAACTTCCTTTTCTTTCATTTATAACTGTAATTTAATTTAGTTTAGTTACATTTTTTTATTACTAGTAATCAATTTAATAGTTACTTTATGTCAAAGAGATTTATCAACAGATTGATCAAAATGAAGTGTTTCATGAACTATCAAATTATTTCTTTATGATTGGAATATATCTTTATTCCTGATAACAATGACACTCTAAATGTCTGTATTAAGAATTAAGCTAAAATCCTTTTAGTTTGTAAACGCGTCTAATATCGATTCAAATTTTGATTCCAATATATAGATTAATTCATTATAATATAACCTATGATTGAATATTCAATAAATAAGTAAAATTTTATATATAAGCTTTTTGTATTTTAAAATAGCGATGCAAAAAATTAGAAAAAATGAACATAAAAAATAATCGAAAATGTTAATTTTTTAAGTAACTGTAACTTACTTTTACAAAGCAACTCTTTCAATTCTTTTCCTGCTGTTATAATGATAATCAAGTAATAGCATGCTGTAACAAAGTTTTGATCATCGAGTTTTGAATTAAATAGATACGATATGATAAAAAAGACACGAAAGACATTAGAGAATTTGCGAGCAGTAAAAATAGGTTACGAAATTTCAGTCGTAGACGACTTTCCTTCTGCTTCGAGCCACGATATATATATATATATATATATATATATATATGTGTGTGTGTGTGTGTGTGTGTGTGTGTGTAGTGTGTGTGTGTGTGTGTGTGTGTGGTCGGTCGGACGACG
>NW_012130089.1:2633476-2637614 GCF_000143395.1 Atta cephalotes
TACGGTACGTAGTCGTACGTCGGACGGACGGACGGTAAGTAGTAGTAGTACGTCGTACGTACTACTACTACGTACGTACGTACGTACGTACGTACTACTACTACTTCTTCTTCTTCTTCTCTCTCTCTCTCTCTCTCTCTCTCTCTCTCTCTCTCTCTCTCTCTCTCTTTCTCTCTCTGCTACAATTCATCTGGAATTGAATTCCGCGGAATAGAATTTCATCATAAAATAGAATTTTTCGGAATAAATCTAAAGAAATTCTGATACAAATTCTACAGAATAAAAAGAATGAGTTTGCTAAAGTTTCTAAAAAAATTTATTTTCTCAAAATAATTTTTCTTGATAACAAGATAAAAAACATTTTTAACATATTTAATCTTATCGCAATTTTGACATAAAAATAAAAAATATCAAAATTATTAGATCAATTATTCTTATTCTTCTCTCTCGAAAATAAGATACGTGGATTAAAATAAAAATAACGTATGTAATTTTAAGTTTACATATAAATATCTTTAAATTTAAAATAAATTTTTACCCGATATTATAAAGCACGATGCCATAATACTTGGCGCAAAACCGATATATTTCATCATTTTATTTTAAATTTCAAAATTGTTTATTTATGAGTAAAATATTCCTCTACAACAATAAATATGGTTGTCCTTATATTAATCCTATTTTATGATAGATTGAAGAGAATAATAGCATTGAATTAAGAAAGCTTTTCTAGATAGGTGTAGGTAGATACAATTCTAAAAATAATTTTGTGTGACCATCAAAATACTTATGTAGGTAGCTCAAACATGATAAACAGTATTGCAAAAGGTTTTGACATTTTAGCAACCAGTTCAAGCGTCCTACATAATTATAAACCAACAAAATTATTTTCAGATCTATATCTGTATGCACCTAAATATTTTAAGATACTTCAGCTAAACCGTTCTTTCGTGCAGAATAAACATTTATGAGCCAACAATTATGAGGAATAAGTACTGAAGAGCGAAATTGTACATTAATATACATTTTTTAAATATCGCTCACGAAAATATTCCATTTATTTAAAAAGATAGTTCCCTCCCATAATTGCTTTGAGCAACGCACGAAGATAACTACAGAGCTCTTCGTAGAGGTCTAGTTGCATCCGTGATTTATTGATGATAATTGTACGGTAATTTAATTCAGATTTGTACGAATTCCCGTCAGAGGAACTGGTAGAATTGAAGTTGGCCGAAGAAGCGCCATAATTCTTTCAACCCCCGCATTAAATCGCTACGCGGATGTTACGCGCGGCCGCGCCATGCGTGAGCGCGTCATTATTCATTTATCAAGACTGTTTATTACGAGGCGGCGAACGACTACCGCTTCGCGAAAGGAATAACGTGCCGCAGCTCTCTTGACCGCAACGTAACTTGAACATAAGCTGTAGCGGTCGATCGCCCACGTAGGAGACGTTGGCACCACGGCGCGGCAAGGTGCACTGTCACACTACGCCTGTGTGTCATAATGATACGCGATAAAATTATCGTAACAATAACTACCTCGCCTTTGTTGAATCGCCGGTCCGAAAGAGCGTCGGCCGCATTCGAATAACGCTAAACAAATGCCCGGCTAATTAATGAATGCGCGCGAGGGAACCTGTACACGACGGAGCGAGCAGCCGGCACGCGGCGCAAATAAAGGAGCGTCTGCAAACAGTACCGTGCGCAATTGTCATAATAATCGAAATTACGCCGATTGCGACGCACACCGCGATCCCGAAATGTCAATATCACTTCCGTTTTATCCTCCCTTGCACGCCGAATTTACGACCGCCATTAACTCCAGCGGTAATTAAAGGCTAATCTCTCTTTGTTTCTTACGAAAAAGAAATGCCTCTAAATTCTAACAAAAAAATAAACTTAGAAACAACGATTTTGCTAATCTAAAAATTTAGCTAGATACAAATCTAAAAATAATTTTGTTGGATACTTTACTGTTAAATATAATCAAAAGAACAAAGATAATCTAATTTTTTGAGTTAAATAATATTTTATTTTGAACTTTCCTATGTATGTCAAAATACAAATCAATCCATTTCTGCGAAATTTAGTTTCAAAGTAAACAACGTCCATATTAATTAGTATGCACTTAATAAATCATAAACTTTAAATCAAATTTAATACATTTTCTTAAATTAAATTGTTTAATCCCATTGTTTTAGTTAAATTAATATTAAGTACCGGCATAGAATTGATTAAAAATATAGATGACCTATAGAAATGATTAAAAATAACTCAAATTACATAGATATTTGAGATATAAATTTAGTGATGCAGGACGCTCAAGTTGTTTGCTAGAAATTAAAATGCTTTTTGTAACATTGTTTGTCATGCTTGAGTTTTCTATATAATTATTTTGACGGTTCAACAAAATTATTTCCAGATTTGCATCTGGCTAAATTTTTGAATACCTACTTTAGTAAAATTGTTCTTTCTTTGTATCAGTCGATCATAGCAGTCGACCTCTTGACAGTGTGAACGAAAGTGAGTATAAATTTAAATGAAGTGCACTTTAGATTGTGCGAAACAGATAAAAATCGCGTTTTTCTTTCGCATGTAACAACACTGGGATCGTCATTGCCACGATATTCCCATTATTATGTTGTTGTTTTTTAATTCGGGCGCTAAAATTTCGCACGCCGATTGACATTCACGCGGTCGACATACGCGGCATAAAATTCCGCTACTCTAATAATCGAATTCCAGAACACCGATTGCCGGGCACGGTATCCAGCGTTTGCGTGACTAATTAATCGGGAATTCGAGGGAAATCGGTCGCGATAGCGAGCCACGCGTTACGAGGTGTCCTGATAAACGTTCCTTCGAAACTCGGGATTTATCGATCGAAAATCATACAACGTAAAGAAGGAACAAAATTGGTCACGGTAATTAGACGAATACACACTCGTTGCACCGCGTTAATTGCGAGAGAAATGTGACGTGATGGCTGTAGATCCTTCCTTCGGAAGACAGCGCCGAATTTGTGCACAAATAAGTTAATATGGAGACCACAGGATTTTACGTTAATATACTTTCATGATCATGCACAAAGATGATGTCATCAATCTATTGACTTCTTCCCTTGACAAAAATAGTTTTGAAAAGATACACTTCTAGAAAATTTTAATTCTTTATATAGATGAAGAGCACACGATAAAGTGTCAGTACAACTTGGAGAACGTCAATATCACTTCGGTTGATATTGATATTGACGTAGTGATATAATATCGTTTCTATACTTCAAAAGTGACACAACTAAAAAAAAATTAAGAAAAAGAGAAAAGTATTTTTCAACTTGACAAAAAATTATTGATTAATCGAAAACTGTCGGCAAAAACAATTTATTCTCAACATGATCAAATGTCATTTTTATTTTCATTTCATTCTTAACAAACCTTTTTTAAATTGTAATGCTTCTGATGATTTTTTAATAAAGTTTTAATTCACTTTTAACGATTGATAGAATAATATTTAACTGATGGTAATAACAAAAAGTATTTTTTTGAGTCATGTTACTTTTGAAATAAAAGATAGCGATACGATAATATTTTTTTTAATTCGAAAAATACAACCATCATCGTATAGGTACGGCACGTGTGCTCGGCGTGACCAAGGAGTGATAACGAGGTAGGACAAATCAGTCGACAAAGCCGGTTATTTGTGATAAACAAGCGGCTGCTTGTGCAGTGGATCTATCGATTGTTTATGACGGGCGGGCGAACTCTCACTTACAGCGACGTAGTAAATAGCGTAGGCAGCATGAATCATTCTCGTGGGCAGGCGACGATCTTCGAACCTCATTCACCAGTCTGGCGTTGATTACAATGGCAGTGGTGGCGATGGCGATGTCGACAGTGGCGATGGTGGCAGCGTTGGAATTGCAGAAATCACGCTTCTTAATTAATCCCCCGAGCGAGCGAACTTCGTCCGGTCGATGGGCCTGATAAGACGCACGTGAACGAGCTTGAGGGCAGAGAGGGGAAGCTGAATCGGCTACGAAATAACATCTACCGACGCCTCGCGTTTGTTCGCGCATTACGGCAAACGCTGGCTGCAAGGAAATGTCTTCATCTCTCGATATTCTCTCTCTCTCTCTC
>NW_012130089.1:2637993-2655183 GCF_000143395.1 Atta cephalotes
TCTCTCTCTCTCTCTCTCTCTCTCTCTCTCTCTCTCTCTCTCTCTCTCCTTCTCCCTCTCCCTTCCTACTGCACGCAGGATTGCGCGAATTAAAAATACACTGTATACGTATTTATAACGGTTGTAATTAAACACTGGCGTATTACGTCACTGTGAAAATAATCGACGTGTATACAGGGTGTTTCTGAAATAACGCCCACTAATCATATACAATGCAATTCCTAATAAAAAATTGAGTCGAAAAATCTTTCATTTTGCAATATTTTCGCAATATTTTTTTTAGTTATCCATTAAGCGAAATGTCTAAAATCGACGTATAAAATATTTTTAAAAGTTTAAGAAATATTTTCAAAATATTTCACAAAGAACACTGAAAGATATCTTAAAATTGTCTTACATCGATTTTATCTGTTTATTCGGCAATGTTTAGAAATTAATATATCGTTAACTATTGTGAAAATTGCAAAAATGATAGACTTTTCGATTCAGTTTTTTAGGAATAGCACTGTATGATTAGTGAGCGTTATTTCAGAAACACCCTGTATACGCACGGTGTGTTTTTTTTGTATGCGTCGTATGCATACGTGCGCGCGTTCGAAAAAATCGCAGCGATTAACTCGTCGGCAAGTAAACATCAATTAGTAAACAGTGACGAATTGTCGCGCGGATCGCGAAGGAGGAAAGAAAAGTGCGGATTAAAAGGCGCCGGCGTAAAAATATACGTAATATGTTATTTGCGCGTTAATCGAACGCGTTAAAAACAACTCATCGGTCTAAAATAAGCGCGATTGCGCGAGCAAGTATTGAGCGGAGAGAAAGAGACGTACAGAGACAGAAAGAGGAAAGAGAGTGAGAGAGTCGGGGATTATCTGGGATCTTTCGCAAAATTGATCCGGTTGATCAATCACTCCCAAGATTTATCGCGACAGACGAGGCTCATCACTCTGCTTTGGATGCCATTTTCACATGGAAACGCGACTTTGACGGACGTAGATTGTGACGTTTCGTCCAAAGAGAGAAGCGCTCGCGAAACGAAACCGTGTCGACTCATAGTTGGGGATCTCGATTCCTTGATTCGACCCTTCGCGGCGCCAACCCTTCAATGGTCTATTTATTGTCGGATCGCCAACAGAAATTTGGCAGCGACTTAGTGGACCAATAATGCCACGCCATCGTGCTTGTAACGATCGGTAGTGATGCGAATAAGAGCGGCAATTAGCGGTAGTTTTTTCAAGCAATTAGCGTATTAATTCTCTTAAAAAATCAACAAGGTTGGTACTAGTTGGTACTTTGACTATCAATCAAAAGATTTTTTCCTTGTGCGAAACAATATATTATACACACTTTACTTACACAATATACACACTTTCTTATTTTTATTTTCCTTATTTTGATATCAGATAATAATTTATAGCGACACATAGATTCATTAAGATTTCTCCCTGCTTATCAATTAAGACCTGTAACGGGATACGATCGTTACTTCTGTTAATAATAGCGAGTTGTTAAAATCTCGACGAAGCAGAGAGATCAAATTGGCGCCTTCTTATTGGCGGTTGCGACCTAATTTCCGCGCCCGCGGATTCACGGGTCTTGAATCGCTTTAATGATGCAGGGGGTTTGAGCAAGATCAGGTCTTCGAAATCCGGTCGAATCTTCCTCGCAATTAAGCTCGATAATTTGGCGGACGTGAAAGGCGAAGGAGATTCTACGCGACGACGGCAATTGCCGATCGTTATCGTCGTGATGGCAAAGACATACGTAAGATATACAGGAGGGATAGATTCGTCGAAACTTGAAACTTTTCGTGTTTCGGAACACTTCTCGGAGAAAAAGTTTCTACTTTCAAAAAATAGATTACTAGCGATTCGCTTTGTTCCTCACGAAAGACCGAAATGGAGTAAACGATTCCGTCGCATCGAAAGAGATTCTCGATCGATCATGGATGGCCGCACATTCGTTGTGGCGACTTCCGTCGCGGTCGCCAGTAGCGGGTGGACAGACACGAACAGGTATACCGAGGCAGGAAAGGGGTGAAAGGAAGCCGAGGTATGTGTGTGTGTGTGTGTGTGTGTGTGTGTGTGTGTGTGTATGTACACGTAGGTATATGCGGCAGTCACATACATGATGACCTGATTTGTATTCGCCAGCGGAGCGCCGCGTTCGCTAACTCCGACGAAAACCCACATCTTCCGGAGTTCCGGCGCTCCTCGCTATTGGTCACGCTTTGAATGCGAAAGCGACTGAATTGTCTTGCATAGACAAAGGAGCGTGTAATTTTCTGCAAGTCCCCGCAGCCGCGCGATGCCACCCCAAGCTGGAAATATCGCCGGAGAGCTTTCGACTTCTATCCACTTCGGGGACGCGCGCGCGTAAAAATAAAAGAACGCCAAGTATCAGC
Organism: Atta cephalotes; assembly: GCF_000143395.1. Lineage (NCBI taxonomy): Eukaryota > Metazoa > Arthropoda > Insecta > Hymenoptera > Formicidae > Atta > Atta cephalotes. Next base: position 2,640,395 of record NW_012130089.1, read on the forward strand.
CCCCACTTCCGCTCGACGTTACCTCAACGACATATTCGATGAGCTATCAGCGACATAAATAACACTTATTCGGGGTTTCTATTTTTCAAAGGTCTCGAGACGTTCCTTTCCAATCTAATTTCGATTTAATTCGATTTAACTTGATTTAAAAATATCAAGCTATATCAAATATTGAAACGAGAAACAAGTAATTTTAGTTAGTTAATAAAACATGTAATAATGATCATTTTCCTTATTTATTTTAGTCATTAATCTTATTCGATTTATCATAAAAAATTTAAATATTGAACGTTGTATTTTACACTATATTTGATATTTTTATTTTATCGAAGTAAACATATTTTTCTTTCCGAATAAAAAAACTTCCTCTTATTATCATGCAGCGTGTTTTCCTTGTTCAATGCATCTAATTTCCATTATTATATAAAGAATATTATAACTTCAGCATTTGTATGACTGTTTGTGGCGTAGTTCGTTTACTTTGTGCGCAGGATCTTTATCAGGTAATCCGATAACATAGTGTTTCGCGTTCGTCTGGCGCGGCGATGTCGAAATTGCGAGTTCAAGTCAGTTTATAGACCATTCGTCGGCCAGTAACCGATGCGCTCAATGCGCTTGGCCAGACGGCCTGGAGAGAGGCCGAGAAAATATTTTTTTCACTTCCCATCCCGCCCCGCGATGTGTTTTCTTTCCTGGTTGGGAATCACGCGCACGACGCATCGGACTCGCAGTTTATTCGAGCACTGTGCGTCATCGCGCGCCTCTTAGCAATAACAGAGACAGACCGTCGACGAAGAACGGCGGTGGACGATATACTCTCGGTGACAAACAATGATTGAGCAACGAAACGACGTGTTACAAAGATCGATACGATGCGTGCGATACGTGCCACACGCGTGAATCGTGATTATTGATGACTCCTTTTGCGCGCATCGATCACCGCGTTGCCGAACCGGACAAACGTTTAATAAATGGTTACCTCGATATATTTTCGAGTGAATGAGCCGCGTTATAAAATCTAAGACACGAAATAAATTATAAAGTAAAATATAAATAACAAAAACATCGAAAAAAAGTCTGACAGCATTAATTAATATTCTGACAGATTTAATCATTACGACATGTACATCAAGCATTAGAAGCATTTCAATTTATCGAACATTCTAATCGAGATGACTAGACTTTCAATTATGATAATCAGAATTTTGATTGATACACTGTTAAGTCTATATATGTAGTGTCAATTTTAATTTAATTCAAGTGACCATTGCTCTTACTCAATACATCGTTATTTTATATTAAAACAATGGATAAATTTGAGACTATAAATTTATGAGTGTCTATACCATATAGTGTTAAATTGGCACTATATAAAGTCAAATTTATCTATTGTTTTAGTAAAATAATGATATATTGAGTAGGAGTGGCAACTTAAATTAGATTAAATTTGATACTATAAATTTATGATCAGAATGCATTTTATTCGTATTTTCTATACAATCAGAACAGTTTTCTCAGTAAAATAATTTTCTCAGTACATTTGCAATTCTGCTATCTCGAAATAAATCACAACTTGAAAAGAAAAAAATAAAAGTAAATAAAATCGTTAGAAAAATGTCTGATAGCATTAATTGGAGTTTTGATCAATCGTGAAAATACATAAATCAGACACTTATAATTAAATCTATCAAATATTCCAATCGAGATAATCAGACTTTCAGTTATGATAACCAAAATTCTGATTGCATCAGGTATTTGAGGAGAAAAAAATAAAAGTAAAATGTAAATAAGATTATTGGAAGTCTGATAGTATTAATTGAAATTCTAATAGATTCAAGCATAATGGTGCACATCCAAACACTTAGGAGTTAAATCTATCAAACATTTCACAGTCAAGATAATCAGACTTTCAGTTATGATAACCAGAATTCTGATTGATATGATCAAAATGCATTTTGTTCATATCTTGTTAGTTAGAATATTCTTTTTCAGCAAATATAATTTACATTTCCGTTCCCTTAAAATAAATCTTGGCGTAACTTGAGAAAAAAAAATATATACCTTCATAGATCTATTCATTGTTTCGTGTATTTTTCATGGCGTTGTTATTCAACGAACATCAGGCATAGAGTAGAATGTTTCCAAAGGTTCCGGGGACCCAGAGGGAGTTGTCGCGCAAAACAGGCAAAAGAAAAATATCCAAAAAATGTTTTCAAAGAATCCGTCGTCTTCTGCCTTGTAGTAAATGTATCCACTTTCGGACAGCAATTATCGAAGCCGCCATGCCTGCAAGGATAAACCCAATGGCATATACCTTTCAGCTTTTGCAAACGGTATGTTTAAGCCGATTGCCCTTGTCGCTTGTTTCCCGTGAGCAGATAGAAAATTCAGTTGAATGTGTGCGATCCGCTGGGCGGAATTCGGATAGGGCGAAAATATTTTTCAATGCAGATGCCCGGTCAGGTGGGCGTCGTAAATCAAAAGAGAACAAATAGAGAAAAGTCTACGCGACTGGCTTGTTGGTAACGAAATTAAGTCGCCGTGCAAACAAAGGACAGCAGGGCAACGGATCGCGGGTGAAAATTATCGTGCAGGCTCAGATGCTACGAAGACGCAAATAATCGAGCAAATAACAGTACCGTTAACTATTTAAAATTTAATTTCCGTCGACTAGTCTGCGTCTATCGTCACACCGAAATGAATGAATCGAGCGACGTTCTCGCGATACGTCTGAACGCGTTTCAGTGCGGATTATTGTGGAAAGGGCGCAGTAAAAGCCCTGTGGTTATTTGTCATTAATTATGAGAATTACTGGCAGAAGTGCAAACAACTGGCTTAATTCCTAGGTATTATCTATGTCCAATTTTAGTATGCGATACTCCACCGTAAGATAATAAATAATAGCTTTATTCCTTTTGAGTCACACGCAATTCGTAAGGTATAACGTGCCGAGTCATACCCTTGCTGTAATAATCGATTTATTTATGAGGCCATTCAGAATTATTTAATACTCCGCGAGGACCGTAGTTTCGGGAAAAGAAACTAGACGGTAACTTCATTACTAAAAAGTGAGGCGTGTACAAGATGCCTGGCTTGATTCTGATATTTTATTTATAATGCCGTTACATTAGCTGGAGGTTTCCCATTATATATTTACGCTGCTCAGCCTCGCCATTGCATCTTTAATATACGTTGGTTGCGAGAGCTCGCGCGTAAATTCATAACGCTAATCGATGTTCAGAAATCTATATTTTCCGTTTGTTAAGAACGCTCTTGTGTCTTTAGCTTAGAGGCTTGAACTTTCAAGTTTAACTCAATAATGTAAGGAAATGCCTATGTGAGCCAACACAAAATATCCATATGTAATAATACATATATGTATTAAACATTTTAAATATAGACGTATCGACTGTAGTATTGGATCCTCTTCAATGTAAAATGTTGTAGCCATCCAAAGACATATAAAATAAGTGTTTAATTGCCAAATCGTCAAATCATCGTTAAATTATTGTCAATAATTGAAAACTTCTATGTCGTCTGTTATATTTTGTCAAATATACAAACTGACCATGTTAGATGTACTTCAATTAAAATCAGATTAACGATGGTCTGTTACAATACGATGTGAATACAAACAGATGTCATTATTGAGTCTAACATGTAGATATGCACGTTATAGTGTTCAGGTTTAACTTTTCTGTCAAGTATCAATGCGTGAGTACTCGAAGTACTCATATCGAATTTTAAAATATAAATATTTATATTTTGGTGCAAATTTCATTACGACGTCTCAAAAAGCCCACTCTTCGAATAATAAAGAACAGTTTTACGACTTTATCTCATTTTCACCTTTACACTTTAATTCACTTAGTACACACAATTGGATCATTAGTGTCGCATTTTTTTTCTTTGAAACATTATAGGAACATCTGACTAAATAATGGCCTTTATTCTTCCCTTTTTTTTAATACACAAATATTTTCTAAAGACGTTAAAGTGTATGTAAGACTCACTTAATATTTGTATACTGAAAATTAACTCAGAACACAAATGATTCATAATATGTAATAAAAGATAAGAAAATCATAATATATACCAAAAAAGTTAAAGATTAAGTGTTTGATTCATATATATTTTTATGAGTAAATACATCAAATTCCAATTAATACAGCCGACTTTTTTTCCAGTGTAAGTTTCACTCGGTGGAGCAGATCTTAAGTTATAATATCTCCCTGTATTAAATATATATTTCTTAGACTGTATTATAAAAATGCAAAATATAAGTACAATCAATACCGTGAATTTTTATTATATTATTAATAATATTATTAATAATATTTTATTAATATTTTTTATTAATATTTTCTAAAGATGATAAAATTAAAGTATATGTAAGAATCATCAATTTAATAATTTTTGTATACTTGTACAAATGATGAAAATTAAGCCAGGACACAAATGACCTATCGTGTGTCGTAAAGAACCGGAAAACCATTGTGTGTATATTAAGGGTTAGTGGAAACCTTGTGAAACACAAAGTAGGGTGAGAAAAAAGATGAAAAATTATGCATTGGCAGAAAAGTATAAAGCGAGGGTGAGGCGAGACGTGGAACAAAGCGTGGTCTCGACATTGTGGAATCGCACAACTACGTAGAATCATAATACCAAGCGACAGCATAGTCCACACGGCTCCCTGCTCCGTATTACCCTTCATTTTCCCGGTCGGTCACGTATTATACATTCTTAGACGTTTAACGCGCGGAACGACGTGTGCGGCGCGATCTTCATTAATTAAATTCGTCGCGCGTCATTCAGCGAGTGCGTCGAACGATAAATGCGCGGTACTCGCCGCGTCCATCCCGCTTTTCGATGCACTCCGACTATTCCATCGGCGCTTCTCCTCGGGGAAGCGTCCCATAGGCTCCGTCCTCGTCCTCCCTTCTTCCCTCCTTCCTTCCCCTCCCCGCCCCCTCCCGTCGCTTTAATATATACCGTGTATGCAGTCGGCGGAATTATGCGCCTGGGAATATAAAAAAAAATGCGGCATCGCGCTCCAAGTACCGCCAGATACTTTGCATACCGTCGAGAATTCAGCTCTCGTTTCTAACGTTATATTATCCCATAAAGCATGGTGGTGCATTATGTGCACGCACACACGAAAGTCGCGCATGCAATCCGATGCTCCGGCTAAAGAGACCTGGCTAATAGCCATCATAAACAATGACTTCGGTACGTCTACAATGGTGTAGTGCGCGCGACGATTGGTTAAGAGAGCGCATTTCCGGTGTTTGTACGTACAGTGAGCAACGGCAAGATCAGAGCAAAGTCTCCGAACCGAGTGCAAAGGGCAATTTAACTATCGATCCTCTTGATGCAAGAGCTGTACATACGCATTTGTTTTTCTTCATAATAATATATCGCCCCCTTTCTCTCCCCTCATGTTGGAATGTATAATTCACAAGAAACGCCTTTTGAATGTTTCGCTGAATGTTTGTGTTCCGCTAAGTTCATTCTTGACGATAAGCAAATTAGTAGTTGAATACTTTCCGAAAGCATCGAGAAAATCCAGCGGCTCTCCCAAGCTACGAGAAATTTAATTTGCAAGTTAATTACCAGGACATTTATTTTCTTCTTTTTATATGCTCAAAAGACTTAATTATATCCACTACTATGTGTCATCATGAAGGAGATACTTTTTCATTCTATAATAAACGCTCCATTTACGATCGCGACACGCATAATCACTCGGGCAGAATAAATCGATACCTGTGTGAGAAACAATAAGAATCTAATTAACGTAGCGTAATGATATGTCATGTCAATTTTTTTCGACGTCATTTACTGCCCGAAATAGAAGCGTTTAAATTTCATTTGTTATCTTGAAGCAGGATCCAGGCCCCCAGGTTCTCACGAAAAACGTGTTTGTTCCACTAAGGATTTTCGTAAATACTGATTTGCGTTTCGTAACGCACCGGTAGGCCCGATTAGCTACAGATAAAAATATTTACGTTTTTCTAATCGCGATGTCGCCATGACAAGCGATAACGAGCGTGACGATCGACGGAGCCCATGGCATCCAATGCACACGGCTACGAAATGAAATCCGTTGTTATCGATAAAGCCAGAATAATTTACGATGACACAACCGTCGCGCACACATACGCGAGCACTTCACCATCGAATGCCGAAATTTCCGTTTCGTAATCCGAGAATTACGAGAAATATTTAAGCACGCTTTGGATAGTTTCCTTCCAAAGATACTTGGAATTCTTACATTTCTCCAGTGAAAAGAAGTATATCAGTCGTATCGCAACTCTCTCCTTCTTTTTTCCTTATCTGTATTTTTTGCCTATCTCTTGAGTTTTTCCAGAAAGAAGATATTGCCTGCCTATTTCAAAAGTGACACAGCATAAAAAATTAAGTTTCCCCGAAAAAGGGGGAAATATTTTTCAACTTGACGGAAAATTAATGATTGAAATAATATCGACAAGAAGAATATATTCTTAACAAATCAAATGTTATTTTCATCTCGATTCTCAAAAAACCATCCCTCTCGAGTTATTACGATTTTGATGATTTTTTTTAAATCCTAGAATACTGTAATGTTTCTATTCATAAATAATCGTAAATTTTGCGTTTAAAAAAATAGGTCACTCTTAATTAGCATTATATTTTTAAATAGAAATAAACCTTTGGTAAATACAAATTATCTATTATTATTTTAAAAGGAAAGAAAAAATAAGCACACTATCAAATTTAATCTTGAAATGATATAATGTATACATCCAATTTTGTGTGTCTTCTCATAACACGCTTAATAAATAAAATATATAATAACACAAAACTAAAATTTGAAATCACTTATCACGCGTGCGTTGTCTGTTACCACTAATCACCAGTGGTTACAAACTGATATATAACGGAATGAATTTTTAAAAGCTTATCTCCGCTTGTCCTAGCTTTTAGCATGACAAATTGGACTTCCTGATGACATCTGAAAGCATACCTTAGCGCTCAATGACCTCGCTCACTTGTATGTGTGTAAAATGTACATGTTTGTAACGTTCTAAGATTAAATTTTTCAGAAAAGGGGAAAAATATTTTTCGACTTGAAAATTATAGACTAATTAAATAATATTAGTAAAAAGAATATATTCTTAAATTCATGATCAAATGTAATTTTTGTCTTTCTCAATCCTTGAATTTTACAATTCTTGAAAACAATCCTTTTTGAGAAATGATTCTGATGATTTTTCTAAAATCTATCTTTTTTTAATTGTGACAATTTTTTTAATCACCCTTTTTTAATTGTAACGTTATGATATTTTTTTATAAAGCTAAATTAATTCATTTTTATTATTAATGGAATAACGTTTACCTATTCATTCATTGATAATAATTCGAAAATCTCATTTTTTTTTAATTGTATCACTTTTCAAAGAAAGATATTTTACATGAGTCCCAGTACTCATTAATATCAACTTTGCGTAAATTTATGTAACATTTTCCGACGGAAGAAAGCGTTATAATAAATAATAATAATCATAATATAAATTTATGACTGTGAAAAATGATAAATTTCGGATGTTAATAAGAACCAAGTGGGGCGGGTCTCATTATTTTGCATAAAAGACCGTGAATTTCAACTACGTCGTGGGACGAGGAAAAACGCTAGTTTTTCCGTGAGTAATCCGCGAATCGGTACGCGCTTTATTTTCCGGCGTGGTTTTACTTAGTGCTTCTTTCTGCTGCGTGCGATAATCTTCCCCGGATCAACCACGCACGGCCACTTGCATCCGCGCGATTATACTTTGGCGTACCGGGGCATCTGGCGCGCGCGGAACAACATCCATCACCTCTAGCTTTCCGGCGCTTTTGGAGCAATTAATCACGCGGCCATTGTTCAGCGCGACCCTCATCCCCTCACGGTCCGTCGCGCGAACTCGTGATAACACGTTATCACGATCCAAGGGTGCGTCGCAGAGACGCATGTATAAATACATGTCGCGTTACATAGTATCGCGTTAAAGTTCACTTTTCATGCGCTAGGTCTTTCTCTTCCTCATCTTCCTCTTCCTCTCGTTGAAAAAAGATAAAATGATACTTGAATCGATTTCTTCTGAAGAATCGATTCTTATATACCCGGAATGCGTTTCACTTGGCACTCACAGACTCGTGTGCATCATTTGTTCTTGTTTGATGAACAACAAGAACGAAATAATTTTAAAAGCGTTGCAAGCATCAAGTAGACTACACTCCCGGTAAAAAGAATCGATTCCTCAGAAGATTGATTTAAGATTACCCGTCTCTAGACTAGAAATTACACGCTTGCCAACACGAATCCCAATCCTGCCTGGTATTCTTTCGCCGATTATTTATCGCGTTTTCGAAACGTGTAATCCGTAACGATTCGCACCTTCTCACTTGTCGACGCGACGATGGCACATCGGTGCAAGGTGCAGGTGCACGCAGTCTACAGCTTGCACCTTGCGACCGCGGATATTTAATGTGCCTTCTCACACACGGAAATCACTTTACGCACACGGTGCGTAACATATTACGCCGTGAAACGGCATAGTAGTGCACGTGCAACTACCACGTGGGATTCATTATTGGCCTATCGACCGTGGGATGAGAAGGGGAGGAAAACGTTTCCTCTACTACCGGCAGCCTGCATTCACGACGTTTACCCGGAGCAAACGTTCGACAGCCATGTATAAACATGCAAATTGTGTAACAGTCCCGCGCGCGTGCACGATCGGGCTTATAAATTTATACAAACCCATATAGAGGTCGAAGATGGTTAAATTATATCCAGGTCCGTTGGTCACGACCTGGAAACGCAAAATCGGGTTTTGTTACAAAATCGCGTTGTTAATGATGCAAGCCGGTGCGATTAATGCGACGCGAAATATCAAATTATAATATAATATTGAGATGCGAAATATCAAATTTTCGTAACAGAGAGAGAGAGAGAGAGAGAGAGAAAGTAAATTTTTTTTGAAAGGTTCTTTTAATTCGTCGTTAAAATTTGGAATATTAAATAAATGCACTTTCCAATAATTAACATAAACGTTAAAATTTATAATTTTAAATCTACTATTTTTCAGATAATGATATATTGTTGATTATTATATCGCTCTCTAACATCAAAAGTAACACAACATAAAAAAATATAACTTTTGAGTTATTACTATAAATTAGCAAACATTATCCTATCAATCATCAAAATCATTACACTTAAAAAAAATTTTTTTAAATGTTACAATTCAAAAGAGGTTTTTAAGATACGAAATAACATGACAAAAATTACACTTAATCAAGTTAAGAATAAATTGTTTTTGTCGTATTATTTGATTATTCAATAATTTTCTGTTGAAAAATAATTTTTCCCCTTTTTACGAAACTTAATCTTTTTTAAATTGTGCTACTTTTGAAGTGATACGTTTCTTGTAGATTTCACCTACATTTCCTGTAATTTGCTAATTCGCATATCACTTTTATAAATATTCCGGTAACATTTATTGTAAAAGATTATTTATAGACTCTAATTTCGAAAATGTAATAAATACATAAATATGCGATTCAAGATTCGTAATATAATAACATTGTTAAAAACTCTTCACTGCCTGAAACATTGTCCTGGAAATTTTACTCCCAAGTAACTCGCAATATACGTCAATCTTTCACGTAAACACGTTTATCGATTCGTGATTAATCGATCGCCATACGCTCAATTAACTTTACGTTATATACCGCTGCCGATTTTACGTACTGTAGCAAACAACATCAACCCATTCCTTGTTATACTAATCTCGCGCTTAAGAGGTCTTCGAAAGACAGCCGGCGCTATAAGCGATGTGATAGATTTGATTTCAGAGCACCACTTAACAAGACGATTCGGCAATTATTTTATTTTCAGACTGCCGTGGTCTAAGTATAGAGATGGTGTACGTGAAACACGTAACACAGACTTGCAGTACGACTATACACGAGTGTGCATGATGAGCGCCAAATGGGTTTCGAGCTCACCTGAGAACACACCGGCATTCATGTTTACATCCGCGAGTCGTTGCTTTTGTAAAAGTTTCCTTGACTGAACGAGAACGCGCGTCATCTCGAGCATATAAATTTAATGAAGCTTAATGAAACCGGGCGTTTTGTAATAAAATGTTATTAGATCCTCTGATCGTCATACACACATATGCGCACGCGTGTGCTATTTATTAATGAGTGAAAAAATGTTTGTCGCAGATATACATCGACGAAAAGACGTCACCGCATCGTCACCTATCACGACACAGACTAGCACCTGTGGATTACATAATTTTTGCTTATTCTGCCGTGCGATTATGTATCTGTCGCGACGCATTATATCAGATATATTTATGTTTTTCCACACGTGCGATAGCATCACGTTATCATTCGCGTCACGTCGCGTCACGTCGCATATATTGCGGCGACGGCTTGATAAATAAAGCCGATTAATATAATTTTTAACCATCGAACTCGATTACTTATCTTGAGCGCTATTATCTCTCTCTGCTGTTTTATTTTTATCACTCTTGATTTAATTCTAGTTTGCGATCCTCAGCCCCGTCAACGAGACAGGTGAAATGATCTACGCGGGAACGTTGATCGTTTCATTAAGTATATGTACGTCTTTCAACGTGACGTCGCGTGTCGTGTCGTCACGTGAGCGGAGGCGCGCATAAAATGTTCGTGGATGTATTATGGTAACCAGGCTAATCGCCAAAAAACGGAGCGCGTGCGAATCTAATGGCCGGTCCTTGGAAAATCGCACGTGTCAACGGAAAGTTAAAATTATCATAACCTATAATTACCATATATAATCAATTCAATAATTTCGGGATTAAGTCAACATTATTAACGGATCTCCAGCTAAATGGGGTTCTAACTCATGAAGATATGTGAAATTTCATTCAGGATATTTAAATCTTGTAAAAATATTTCCTAAAAATTTCCGGATTTTCAAGGTATTTTTGTTAAAAATTCCAAAATTAGAAAATTTTTTTAATGCAACTTGGAATAGCAACGCAAAAAAAAACTGTATATTGAAAATTAGAAGACAGGAATTTCATGAAACTATATTATTTTTTATGATTGAACAAATCTATAGGTTAGACCTAGAGAGAAGACTCGCTATAATATTAGTAAATTACTCTCTTCTACTGAATACTGTCTTTAACTAGTCTCACACTTTGATTTATTTTTTTATAAAATCTTGTGAGATATAAAAATGTATCAGGAGATACAACAGTGTCTCGGCTAATGTAAATATACGCGGATGTGTATGCCATACTTATTACTAAATAATTATTAATATTTTGCATTATTATCAAGAAAAAAGTGATTAAAGAAACAGTATCATCAGAAAGAGATAGAATTTAAATTTAACAGTAAAATTCCAAAAATTTTCCTGAGTGATAAAATCTGAAATCTCATGAAAATTCCTACTTTTTAAGAGTAAACAAGAAATCCCCTGAAAATTCCAAGTTTTCCAGGTATAAATACTTTGTAGATTTAATCCGATAATAACGAACACACAGTAGTACACACAGTGTTACATTACTCTCATTTGTAGAGCTTACGAAGATGTTCAAAGCGATGCGAAAGAAACGCAGTAATTTCATGACTTTTATAACTCACCGAGAACAGTCTCCGCGATGTCTTCCTGAAATACGAGGACACATTATAGCACTTTTTGCAGGCCATTGATAGAGTGACGAACGATTTTATTTTACAGCGTAAAATTTTTCTCGTCAGAAATCGCGATCCGCTGACTCTACGTTTTATCCATATGTCTTTACGAGAGATTACACGTTTATGCGTCAAAATGTATCACAATCGTTCTCTCGATGATCTACGACTCTCAGATCTCAGATCGCACGTGAACGCAACGCGCGCCAGCAAGTATCTAAGACACCGTACGAAAAATTAAGAAATTTACGTGAGAGAGATTCCGGCACATGCTTTGGCCAAGCTCCAAGATTCAATTTACAAAATGCAGCGAGCCAGGACATTGCGAGGAACTACGTGATGCGCTCGAGATCTCGCGAATCGTATCAAGTCGACCGTATCGCGCTGGAATTGCCCGGAAGCTCACGGTGCATCTAACAATATTCTTGCACTATCGTCAATCGAAGCTCTGCAATCATTGACAGGAACTGATAATCATGGCGAGAAACCGGGCAATTAAATATGCCGTTGGATAGAAAGTTTCGGCGAACGTCATCGTGTGAAATGTTAGACTTACACGTCATACATTTCCGTCATATTTTTATCGCCTCTGATTGTCACGAGTAACACAATGGGATGTAAAAGTCCCACAGTCGCCGCGACGCATAACAGCCACGGATTTATGATCCCAAGAACGTTCGGTAGAATGACGTTCAGGAGATTCTAACAGCTAACGATCCAATCAATATTTCTTCCAATAATGGCGCGGCAATAATTTTAATGATGTTTTTGACATAATAGTAATGGCAACAATTTTAATAACAATTTTAATAATAAAGGATCCCGCACTAATTATATAGAAAATTTAATCCTGGTGAATCGAGTTGTTTTTCACATATAGTGCAGCTTGTAACATGGTAAATAAAAAATGTCATAGATACAGAGCTCAATAATGAATATTTTATATAAACAAACATTATTTATTCTGTGAACATAAGCTTTACAACTTTGGATACAGCATAGTTCAATAATCCATTGTTGAATCTTGTGTCTATGACATTTTTTGTTTGTTCATCACATTATATTACATTATATTACATTATATGTGAAAACCAATTAATTTCATCGTGACCCACTTTTCCATATAATTAGTACGAGATATCCTTAGAAAGATTGTAAATTCACGAAAGAAAATAAATATTTTAAATATTTTGCAGAAAGAGATAGACAGAATTAATCTATTAATCTATTTATTATGCGCTTCAGGATTGCATCCTTTAAAGCGATAAGAGTTAGCCAAGCGTATAAAATTTCCACATAAAAACTGTTGAGTCAGAGTAAATATATTATGAGCGCAATACAAGAAAAAAAAACATGAAATTAATAGAAAAGAAAAATAAAAAAGAAAAACCAGAGAGATCGATAATACAGATAGTTTATCGATGAATCTTCCATTGGATACGTATCATTGCGATACACTTCTGCTTGCGTGATTACGATGCATCGTGCGACTCGTGATCGCCCATCATTCGTTAATGACGACATCCACGTCATACGGTCGTCATGACGAAAGCGTCGCCGTTCACGTAAGCGAGAGAGCTTTGACGGTGTCGGCTTCCTCCCACGTCGGTTTCTCCTGCGAGCGTGCAACGCGAGAGGCTCTTATCGCTTCTTGATTGGTGGCAGGCTGCCTTCTCGTGGGTGGATATAGGTGCCGATTGCTTCTGTCAAGAAGGGCAACGACAAACGCGTCATAGCCACCTCGATAAGAAGAATTAAGGAGGGATCGATTTATTGCTCTGAAGCTTCAACGGTATGTAGGAAGTATAAAGCAAACTTTGCAGAATGAAGAAGAAAAGCTGCAGAGTACTAGACTGCACAATCTTGGATATGAAGCAAGATATAAAGCGAGGAATAAAAAATAAGATTAATAGCGGAAATATAATACAATTGTACAAGGTGATTGAAAATTACATCGCTTCTTTAATTTAAAAGTGACAACTCAAACATATATACAGACATAATAACTCAAACTTATATAATTTTACTATGAATGAGTTAGGTAAACATTATTCTATCAGTTATCAAAAGTGAACTAACTTAACTTTATTTTAAAAAAATCATCACAACTCAAGAACAGTATTTTTTTAAAAGTTGTGAAATGAAAATAACATAAAAATATATAACGTTTGATCAGGTTAAGAATTTTTGTATTCTTTTTGCTGTTATTGCTTTTGCTATTATTCTATGATTCTTTGTCAAGTTCAGAAATAGTTTTTCCTCTTTCGTAGAAAATTTAATTTTTTGAATTATTCACTTTTGAAGGGAGCAATAATAAATGCTCAAAATAATCAAAGGATTACATTGAAGATTCTATAATTTGACTTGTTTATCAAAAATTAAGATTAGATATATATCAGAGTTTCAAAACATCAGAGAAATATCTTTTAGATAAAACAAGCATTTCACAAGGTGGATCTCCAAATTGTTCCGCGTACGATTTAATAATATGGAATCACGTGAAAGAGAAGGAGAGAGTACACTTGTTATGCTCTGAAGTAAAGCCGAGCACGTTTACTTTGATATCAGAAAATTCCATTAGCTTCCTGAATATTTCCGGTGGTGGAAATCGTGTAACGTAGATACGTTTTCACGAACAGTGCTTGTTCAGATAAAATTGTGGGCGGACAGATAGGATTCGATTATGCCGCCAACAACGTCAATCGTGCCTACGATATTGAATAATATTGTAATAAAAAAAAATCGTGACGTCATTCACTGCACAGTCGATGCAACTTTATAGCGAACTACTCCCCCGCATATTGAACGGCGACAGCAGTCGGTTCTACGTGTATCTAATCTCGCATAACAAAAATGCGGATTTATATCCGAACAAAAACGAACATATCAAACATTAACGGAATAACCCTTTTAACTCGGGTTCTTGACTCCGTTCGACCGCAATCTGCGATACGATTCGCGACGAATGCGCGGCATCATTGTCGAAGCGAAGAGGCGATATCGCCTGCGAAAACAGGATGTTATTCGCCTTTGAAAGTGGTGAGACGTACCGAGTCTCTCTCTCTCTC
>NW_012130089.1:2656271-2663415 GCF_000143395.1 Atta cephalotes
TAGGTGAGACGTACCGACGTCTCTCTCTCTCTCTCTCTCTCTCTCTCTCTCTCTCTCACTCGGAAATCACCAATTGAAAAATAAACAGCGTCCCGCGGCTCTCCAGCGCAGCAGGCACCTATCGCGCGCGGTTATCTCCGGCAGTGGAAAACTCCCCGCATTCTCCGTGCGCTATCACCCGATTCCGGTCGATCGGTACACTGGCCGGTTGGTCATAAGGCGCACCAATTTAGTTTTCTTGTTTGCAAGAAATTTCCACGTCCCCTCAGACACAAAAGTTCCCGGATCGACAGCGCGCAGATTATTGGATTAGATTAAACGTAGTAGAAAATTTTATTGGTCCACACACAATGTATCTTGATTAAATCTTAGTTAATTTTTCGCCAAAGAGACAAGAGCGAATTAAAACTTGTAGCCGCATTCAATTACGTTCGGATAACTTTAGATTGTCCCAACTTTATTCAAATTTCATTAAATTTAAGACAAATTCTAATCCACTTGACTATTTGGATTATTTGGACTCGAATCTGGATTAGAATTTTCACGTTTAATTAAAGGAATGTCTTTTAGTTAAAGGAATATCGTAGAAATTCGTAAGACTCTCGTATTAAATCGTTCTTTCGGTTTTCTAATGCATTCGAGGCTATTCTTTCTATTAAACGTGAAAATTTTAATTCAGATAGTCAAATCCAAATAATTCAAATAGTCAAGTGGATTAAAATTAATCTTAAATCAAATAAAATTGCTAATTTGAATAAAGTTGGGACAATCTAAAGTTATATAATAATATATAATATAATACAAAGTTATATATGCGACATAATAGAATAATACGGCTATTGAAACGTTCAGGTCGCATAATCAAACGTGAAAGTCGAGATTAAAATGCTAATTGGCGGATACGTAGGTGTGCATAAAGTAGGCTCACATATAATAGAATAAAAATTAAATTGTGCGGCGATATTATGAAATAGTATCGTACGACGTGTTGCAACAGTTAATCAACACACTACGTTATTTGCGCACGCACGTACATATATTGAATGCAGCTGAAAATTGCCGCGTTACGCTGCAAAATCCGGCAAACCGGCGCAGCAAAGTCGCACGATCGGAGTCGCGTAAAATTGAAAATTAATTAACAATCTCGCCGCGGTGCCGCGCGCCCGCTTAAGCGAGGCAAGAAGTCCGCCGGGGCCCCGATAGAAAAAACCACCCGGTTACGGTGCATCATGCCGGTTTGCAATTTTGTTAGAGGGATAGAATAAAAAGGCGGGGTGCAGCGCTCGTGCAAGTATCTCGACCCGTCCGGGATCCGTGGTGGGCTTTCTTTTCCAGGCTTTTTTGCGCGCATAATTAAATTTCTCACGGACGGATCGACTGCGAACAAAGCCTTCGAGCCCCGCGATCTCGGTAACGCGGTAGAATGAGGGAGGAAAATGAAAAACCGTATATAATATACAGACATTTCGTAGGGAGAGTGGAGGTGGAGATGGGCGGAAAAGCTCGCTGCCGTTGTTGGCGCAACCGTTCGGCGGGAAATTATGTGTCACCATGTAGGAACGTGCTACGGCTTAGACGACAGATAAAGAGATAAGGCCTACTGGAAAATCTATTTCGTATACTCAGTCCCTAGCGAGTCCGGTTCGCTCTCGAAATGCCAGCCAGACAGCGATATTTCCTGGTCCATTTCATATGAGAGCTAACCAGAAAGGGAAAGAGAGGAAGAGAATGAGATAATGAAAGAAAGAAGAGAGAAAAACACCATTCGATAAAGTAATTATTTTGTATTGTCGGTATTGCATACCATTTCATATCGAAATAATCTTAA
Organism: Atta cephalotes; assembly: GCF_000143395.1. Lineage (NCBI taxonomy): Eukaryota > Metazoa > Arthropoda > Insecta > Hymenoptera > Formicidae > Atta > Atta cephalotes. The sequence goes on from NW_012130089.1 coordinate 2,658,100, forward strand.
GCTGATATTTCATGTGTCGTACGACAAAGCTTTTCAAGCCTATTGATTGGTTTGTAAAATAGAAAGATTCTCGGATTTTTCTGCCTTGTAGCCAATCAACACGTTTAAAAAGTTTATTGTATGATACATGAAATATTAGCCTTAAAAGCAGAAAAAGAATTTAAGTTATAAAAATAATACATTACTTTACAAAGTTATGTGCAAGAACTATATAAAGATCATATTTAGAAATTTTTGACGTTAAGCTCAAATCTGTTTATCTAATTCGATTTTGAGATATAAAAAACGATTTTTTTTTTCAACATAGAGCAAAATTTTATTGAAATTAGAAAATAAAGTAGAAGTGTTGAGCATTTAATTTTATTTTCTTTTTATGATATTGGATCAGTTTTTATATATTTGAGACCAGCAATAGTCGCCTAACTTGTCTCAATACTCCCTACTGATAACTTTTTTCATCGTTATGAAATCCTAAAATCCATTCGCCTTGTTCATCATTTATCATCCCCAAATTATTCGGAAAGAAAAATTAAAATCTTAACAATTGAGCTGTATCTTTAAAAAATAATACGATATATTTTAAAAATTTGTTAAATTCTCAAACTTGGTGCCCCAAAATGCGCTAAAAAGATTTTCTTTTCTTACATTAAAAATTATTCAAAAAATTTATAAACTAATGTAATCAAATGTATGTACGTTAAACTATAAATATATTTTTTAATGATATAGTTAATATATGAACGATTTAAAAAAAAAATCGATGAGGTTTTGAATTTAAGAAATTAAAAGCAAGGAGTTTGAATTTGAAAAGCGATGAAAGTCGATGCATCGTCGGGAAACAATTCGTGTATAAGAAATGCGCATGGAACGTGAATGTATGGCTTTCAATTTTCTTCAATTTCGGGAAATATGGAGGTTCTCGCCGATATGGAAATGTCAATCCTTTAAGAAACAATCCCGCCGATTATTGTCCCCTTTCCCGCATATTAACGACGTCGTCGCGTCGTCGTGTGTTGTTGGCATCGGCTGCCGAACGGCGTGAGTGTACCGCGGCACGGTCGCTATATTTATCGTAGGAAAAGTCGTCTTGCCAAGTCGAGTAAGGTGTCGCGCGAGAGTATAGCAGCCGATGCACCACCAAGTCGGAGAGCGTCGCCGGATAAATCCGGTTCGATGCCAGAGGACGACGACGCGGGGCATAAACATAGCCGAGACAAACGCGAAGAAGCGACTTCCACAACGGCTCTACGATGGACTGTGATCCCGATGATTCGCAAACGCGAGATCTGATTAGCGTTCGTGGATTAACAGTCGGGGGCCGAAAATATCGGCGATCAATCTCGAACAAGACGCGACTCGACGACGATGACGACTACAAATTCACGTTATGTGTGGCTCGTCCGGTGAATATTTCTGGCGCTTGTGATCGCTCACTGTTGCGTCAATTCTCTCGTGTTATGTCCGCCAGACATAACACGAGAATTAATAACCATTAGTCAAGCCCGATGTCCCTCGTATATATCGCTGTTAGTGATACGGAATTGGAGTGGGCTCTTAAACTTTACAGTCAGTACAGCCCGTGTTATTGTGCCGGTGTGGTAATATATGAAGCGCGTCTCTAACGGCGATCTGAAAATAGAAAGCGACAATGCATTAGCGAAGCTAATAGCGGATTCTATTCACCAATTTCCGGTCCGTTTACGCACGAGTGGTTTTAGATGACGCAAGGAAGCGAGGAAACACGCGCGATCAGGAACCCAGAGTCTCCGTGTGAATGAGACCTTAAAATGCATTCGTAGGCCCGATGAGGGGGAAAAAGAGTAAAGATAGCATCGCGGGGTACAACTCTCGAGTTTAGTCTCTCGCGATGCTAAGAGAGTCAGATCGGCTATTTCCGTCAGGTCTCTCTCGCGGAGTTCACGAGCGACTTCTGCAGCCCTAAGGTTCTCTCGTGACGTAATACGTCGCCGTGATGAGCAGATGAAGTCGAGCTTAGAGAATGACGGGGAATTATGCTCGATTTAAACGGACTCTAACAGTTGTAGTAATTATAGATAACAGTTCATTTCGATAATAGAGCCTCGAAAGAGGCTCTATTATCGAAATGAACTGTTAGATATTTAGGAGCACCCTCGAACTCCTAAATATGTTTCATCCGAGTAGATCAAAAGAGATTTGACGTTAAAAGTCTATTATCTCGTAATTAAATTATTCTAAAAATGTTTATAATTATCAAATTATTTATCGTTGTGAAATTGATATAAATGCTTAACTCTTTATAGTTGACGATAAATCTATTGGACATACTTAATTTTAAATCTTTTTGTCAAAAATGTCAAACAATGTTCTTTATATTACAAAAATTAAAAGTCCATCAATTTCTTCATATCACATATCTGCAGATTTGGATTAGTTTTTTAAGATATAAATATTCATCCTTTTTTACCTAAATTATGTCATTTTTATTAAAATTAATTAGTATCTTTAAATCTTAAAATGCTATTAACATGTAAATAAGACAGCGAAAGGTCATTGACAACTTAAGCTATACCTTCAATGATTCATTAGGAAGTCTACAATACTAAAAGTTAAGAGACAAGCTTTTAAAAATTCTTTGTCATATATCAGTTTGGATTCTGTGAAGATCAGCGTCTGTTATAACAGAGAGTGTGATAAATGATTACAAATTAGAAGTAGTTTTGTTATTATATTAATTTTTTAAGTGTTATAAGGGGACACACACAATTTATGTAATCCAATTACATATACTTCATATCGTTCATTTTAAGATTAAATATGATGTGTTTATTCTTTCTTTCCTTTTAAGTTAATAATTAGATTATTTGCATTTATCAAAGTTCAGATTATAAATATTTTGTCATTAAAGATGTGAAATGTATAAAAAAATTTGTAAAATACATTAAATAAGAGTGATTTATTTCCTTGTAAGTATTATAACGTTATAGTAATAAATATTACATTCGATAGTAATAAATATTATATTCTAGGCCTAATTAACATAAATAAATAAATTAAATCGAGAGTCTTATATAAACCCAGCGTTAGTAATTGTGTTACAGATTTTGATTCTGGAGAACATACATTTTATTCTATTACGCTTGCAGATACTGCAAAACTTTCTTTTATATTTTTGAAAGTAACAAAAACTCAATAAAGCTGAAGAATTCTCAATTACTTTGCAAGCTGCGATTAGCGATTAGCTGCGACTCGCGATAATTAACTGAGAAACTGGGCGAAAGTCGGGAAAGTGTATGTTGATCCGTTGATCCTCGCCAGGTATCGGGATAATTTCGAGAATATCTCGACGCGATTTATTTACTTCCGTTTACAAGAGCATCCAGATGCTCGAGTTGCCATCACACGAATCTAAATTCACACGGCGATGTGCTATGTGTATGTTAAAATTATACGAAATCTTTTCACGCGCGTGTCTCTCCGTTTCGATGTAAGGAAGGGAAATTCGAAGAAAAACGACGACTGAGGATATGGCGAACCTTTCGGCGGAGAATTCCCGCATTTTCAATTTTCTCCCTCGTTCTCAGTGGGTCCATCCCGATCTAAGACCTGTCGAATATACGGTGTCTTCGGATGGCATTCCAGCGGCCAAGTGGCGGTTAAATTAAAAACGTCCTGTTGTCGGCAACCGTTTCAAACGCGGGCGCACAAAGTAGCAATTTTACTAACGTATCGTGACGTCATCGAAGTCGTAGCGAGACTCGAAAAGCAACATTCCTTCCTTAACCTTCGAATTTGAATATGTCTGATTTAAGAAACGTGTCAAGACATAAAAAAAATCATAGTTTTGCTTATAAATCTTTGAAAATTTATAGTTGACATTCTAGTTGGGAATCTATTTTTCAATTGTTCGACAAGAGTCATTTCAAAAATTATGTTATTAATATCTCGCAATGCTACAAGAAAAATGATTTTGCAAAAATAACTGAAAATTAAACTACATGTAAACGTGAAATAAATTTTTTTTTTAAACCATCAAAATGTAAGAAACTCAAACATAGTAAAAAAAAATGTTGCAAAAAATTGTTACATTCCAACAATCAGTTTCAATGTTTTACATATTTTGGATTTTGATATAAGCCAACAAAATATTTTCTTATCTGTATCTAGTTAAATTTTTCGATACTTCAGCAAAATTGTTCTTTCCATGTTTTTTTAAAAATATTATTCCGAGACACAAAATTCTTTAAAAATTTTATAAGAATATTATCGTAGACAATGTTATTTCTATTTTCGGGATACATACTGAAATCTTGTAAAAAGATTCCCTGAGAGTTCCCGGATTTTTCTGGTATTTTTATTTAAAATTCCAGATAAGATTAAAGGACTTTTTAATGCAACTTTTAAATCAATTAGAATGCAAGTAATGTAGATACAATATACAATTACAAAATAAAAGATAAAGATTTCACGAAATTGTATCCATGTTTTTCTACTATTAAAGCTGCAAGATCTCTAAAATAAATATAAGGAAGACTCACTGCAATATCAGTGGACTACTCTTTTGTGTGCTTGTGATATCTTCATTCTTATCTTTTTATAAAAACTTACGAGACACATGAGAATGTATATAAATATATGTATGCTATACATATAATATTTATCGCTAATGCAAAACTTTGTATTATCAAACAAAAATTATGGAAGCAATAATGTTTTTAAAAAAAAGATAAAATTCAACATTAAAATTGCAAACATTTTTCTGAGACTAATAAAATTTCATAAAAATCCTTGAGTTCCAATGATGAAAAAGAGATCTCCTAAAAATTTCCGGATTTAAGGTTTCCAGATTTTTCCAGGTAGTAAACACAACTCTGGTTTTCATTTCTTTTATTGGCCGTCTACTCCTTATCTCTCGACATCTCTCGAAAAGCCCAGCTCGACAACTAGATACGTCCCGACGAGGAAGGCGCGAGGCGAATCGCCCGTTCCAATTCACACAACCGTTATGCTGTAAACTACATCGCGCGCGATCATTTAATAGCTCCGATACGTGAGCGCTCGCGTTAAGCTCGCTCCCGCGAGAGACGGCGGATATTCGTGGGAAATCAGATTCCTCGGTTTTTCCAACGATTTAACAAGCGCTGGCGCGCCGCTTAGGAGATGCGGACTAACGTTGCAGGAACGAACGGGGTGGCACGCTTCTCTTTTTCCTCCCGGAAAGATTCTCAACAAACGCCGGGGCGTAATAAATACGCTCGCTCCTTTTTCTCTCCGGAATCCTCTGCCCATTTCTCCCTGCCCTCCATTTCCATCATCCCAACTCTCTCTCTCTCTCTC
>NW_012130089.1:2664416-2666443 GCF_000143395.1 Atta cephalotes
CCTACTCTCTCTCTCTCTCTCTCTCTCTCTCTCTCTCTCTCTCGTTTCTTCTCTTGCGGGCGGACGCGTTCGTCAACCTCTCGCAATTTCTACCACCTCTCGCTGCATTTGCTCGCTGCGTCGGGCTATTTTCCACTCGTCACGTCATCTGGCTGCTGCACGCGTCAGAGGAGCGTGTGGTGCAACCAACAATGTCCGCCGCGTACAGGAACCAGTATACATACCGCCATATAGTCGGCGACAGTACAGTCAGATGGTCATTCACCACGAGGACTCACTGCGTAGTACGTTTATACGAGAGCCCGTAAGCCACATCCGGTACACGATGCATTTCTACCGCACCATTGCATCGTCGTCGTCGCCACTGCGCCGCGTCGTCGTTGTTGCATTCCAGATAAATAATACCCGCATACGGTGGCCGCAGGTCGACCCAACGCTATCGGCAGTTTCTCGTACAACCAAATGCTTTGACAAATCAGCCTCGTTATACGCGGGGTCTTTTATTGAAACTATATCCGCGGTCGGCGGACGACGGCAGTCGGTTTTTCTCTCCTGTCTCATCGAGACGCGATTCTAGCGGTGCGTTAAAACCGCCGCGGTTTATATCGATATTATTATATCCATATGATCTGTGATGTATTACGAGACGCATGTACGCGCTTCGGCCGTGACGGTATGCGCGAAATTGTGGTCTCCGCAAGTCAATTTTCTCCCTCGCGGCGCAGCATCGCGCGCTCTTTGTCTTGCTTGGTAAATTTTGACGAAATATATGGATAAATTCCCGATATCTGGATACAGCAAATAGATACGAAATTAAATCTGCGCATCATTAATATTATTACTGTAAAATAAGATACTTTGGTTCAGTCGGTATAACTTCAGCTAATTTAAGAAAAATTCTAATAAATATTGATGTAGATTTAGTTCCATACTGTCTATACAATTCTCACTATGTTGGTTAATATTAACATATAATATGAAATAAACATCACAGATTATAAATTCACACCGATTTATTGACAGCATGCATGTCGAAAATCAGAACAATTTTAAAGCATTTTTGTCCTGATTTAGATGTGTGCTATCTGGACACTATCAAAATTTGAGTAAAAATTACTTCCTTTTACAGCAATTAAAATGCTACACTAATTGTGAGAGAAAAATCTCTATGATAAATCTTTGATTATAAATACATGGTAAAATAATTATGGTTAAAAATTCTATGTTTATACTTATTATTGCCTAAGTATGTTAATAATAATAATTATATTTAAAATTCTAATTCTATCTTAAAAAGATATATAATGCATAAAAATATATAATGGCACCAAAAACGATTATAAACTAAATATATAATTAAATTGTGATAATTGCAATCACTTTTTTCTCTCAACGTATGCCCGCAATATTATAGTCGCTTCGAATTTGCAGAAGTATTTTGTTCATTCTCAGGTAACTGACGCGCGACAAGTTTTCCTTATTGTAGTGTGACGTTTCGCACTTGAAACAAGAGGCCGATGTGCCGAACGGTATCGGTCGTCATCAGCAGAACGACAAATAATTAATAGCGAACGTCGGAAAGAGAGGAGCCGGCTCTCTGCATCGCTTATAGCGCGCGGCTCGCACGGAATGCCTTGCGGGCCTTTTGCGGCATTCCTGGACAGTTATTCGAGGCCAACGTTCGAGAGCGCAACTATGGAGCAACAGGCCCCGCGGAGAACGACGAACGACATCGCGTTTCCGCCGAGCGGAAAGATGACGACAACGATGGCGACGAGGAGGAGAACGAAGGGGAATGGGGGAATTCGTTCGCAACTGGAGTCCAGCGTACTCGAGTCCCATCATTGCCGGTATGCAGCCGGTATTCTGTAGTTTTCTGACGCGCAGCTAATATGCGCGCACGCATCGATGCGTGCTCGCCAAATAACAAGGTGCTAGAGTAAACGCCAATCAGCAGCCAGGGTAATCGTGCCTTTTATGATACCGCACACAGGTCTACCTCCGGCCCGAGGACCTCTCTCTCTCTC
>NW_012130089.1:2669134-2679136 GCF_000143395.1 Atta cephalotes
CTCTCTCTCTCTCTCTCTCTCTCTCTCTCTCTCTCTCTCTCTCTCTCTCTCTCGCCATCACTCTCCACATTCATTCTGCCGTCAAAACGATCGCACCGGACGTGTAATCAAACGCGATGCCGACGTTGTGGGAATATATTTTTGCAAAGAGGCCTATCGCGCGGCAGCAAGAAGAGCACATTGTGCGATACGAGACTATACAGCGTGGTATAAGAGACTAGTCGTTAACTCGCGAAATTTTAATCAGCCTTCTGAGAGATTGCGCGGTACGAACGTAAGCAAAAAATTGGCCGCTGAGTGAACGCGGACGCAGAATAGTTTTTACTTCAAATTTAATCCAAATTTAAAAAAGATTTCAAGTTTTAAAAAGTCGCTAATTAAATATCTACTTTAAAAATATTTGCAAAATGATAAAAAAAATTTTTTTAATATAAAAATTATATATATATATAATAAAAAATATTGTATAAAATTCACTTCGTTTAGAAAAGTTTATCCTTTCGTGGAAAAATTTTATAAAAATAACAATTTTGCTGATCTAAAAATTTAGCTAGATCGGATCCAGATCTAAAAATAATTATAATGAACCACTTCAAAAAAGAATTATGTGGAAGACGCTTAAGCGTTGATGATAATGTTGTAACATTCTAGTAATCAGTTCGAACGTACATAATTATTTTGATGATCCAAACAAAATTATTCTCAGATTTGTACCTGATCTAGCTAAATTTTTAGATAACTACTACATCAACAAAATCGTTTTCTGCTATCGTATCTATTAATTCTTATTTAAGTACTCCGTATTTACCTTTTCAATACCATGATTTCTTAACGCTAGTTTCATAGTCCAGTTCATGAATCAGCGTAAAAATGGATAAATCCTATTTTTTTTCCGGTGATTCACTATTCATCTTATCCCTCAGTGACCTCGATCCCTCGAAAGCGTTAACGGAGCGATCGGCTCATTCGCAATTAAATTCTGAGCAAACTCAAAGTGGCTTCGTTTACATCGCGGTAATTAGTACGAGCCGCCCCGCGCCTCCCCCTTTGGTGCACACCTTTTCACACTTGCACCGAACGAGTAGGCGGGTGCGCGTGCACCTGCGTTATAGCACGACGCTAATTGACACGAATAGCACGGATTGTTCCCCGAGGACAATGTTTTTCGAGACACTTATTGAAATTATCCCCGTGGCTGTCGCTCCGCATTCCGGCGAAGTAAACAGGAAAATTTCGAAGTTGCGAAAGATGCACTCGGACGATTAAGCCGGCAAGCGCTTCGTTTTTAAGGCGCGTCACGTGCTTTTCTCGTATTACAATTATCCTCGCATCGCGTGTCGCTACGACGGAGTAAACAGGAAACTTTCGAGTTGCGAAAGATGCGCGAATGACAGGAGGAAGTATTTTTCATGCGCGCGCACTCACATATCCTTTGTGTTTTAAGTAACGAGGAATCTGGAGCGGAAACAGAGAAGCAGTATGACATACATATTATTTCAATTCGAATGTGTTCCCGTTTAAATCTTATTAATCTTTATTAGTCTTTAATATTGAATTAATATCAAATTGACCTAGTGAGAAAAATATTCTGATTAAATCAATAAGAGGAAGCATCGTCCTATTTTCAATTAAAGTAGATCTTGATGTCTGATAATGTTCATATACAGATTTGCAAAAACATTTTTCTGTTCTATAAATTGCGCGCCAATTAAATTTGTCGAATGTAAAAAAATGAGGTTCTCTCTTATTAGTTATTATGACAAATATCTTCATATTTGATAGTCGACTTGTAGACGTCCGTAAGGAATTATGAGAGAAATCCAAGTTCGCAAGATGATATTTATTGCAATAAATTTTTTGCTGTGTCTTATGAAGATATTTATTAGCAGCATTATTAAATTGGTCAATGTAATTTGTGATGTTATTTCCAGCTTCAATTTGCGTTTAAAGTCTGACTAATCGAATCAGCGTCCAGATTTATAGAACTAAAAAATGTATTTGCAAAGGAGGGTATAACTTTTTTCGCCAACGTTTGGGGGTAGTTTTATTTTTACATTTTTTAATGTGTTTTTCTTTATGGAAATTGAAAATTATCATAATAATAACGCTATACTCAAGGAAAAATTAGTATACATTAAAATAAAACTGATCCAACTCTGAATTAGTCTTTAAATGATTTAGAGTAGAACTGATAACGATTTCATAATAATAAGGATTTTATTAACTTTACTTTAATGTACCAATTTTTCCTTGAGTGTAGCATTATTATGATAATTTTCATTTTTCATAAAGAAAAATACATAAAAAAATATAGAAATAAAATTCCTTAACGATTGCAAAAACGTAAAAATTGTATCTCCTTTGCATATGAATATTATTATTAAGCACCAAGATCCATGATTAATTGAAATTAAAATTAAACTTTCTCTTATTCTCTTATTTGACTTCTTATTAGTCTTTCACTTATTATTACGCCAGGTAAAATGATAATTTGGTTCATAACCAGAAATTATGTTTGTCCTCAAAATGCCATTCTTATTGATTTACGCAGAATATCTTGCAATGCATTCTTCTCGAAAATCAATTGATTCAACTTCTCTGCAGACGAATTAAATTGTCCCGCGTATATGTCCTGCCGGACATACTCGATACGAATGATCGAGCATTCGCTCGAGAAATCGTTATATAAATTTCTTTGTTGCTCGCACAGCCGTGCTGAGACAGCGATCTCTCGGAGGAATCTCTCTTACGAGAGATTCCTATGCCGGCCACGTTATCTACAGTTTACACGTATCGCTTCCTTTTCACGAACACGCTGCAACCGAAGCTGCGAACGACACGCGATGTGTCTCCCCTCCACGCTTTTACTCCGCTGGTTCTAATATTCATTCCTGAGAAAGCGTAATATTTTCTATTCCAGCGAAAAATCTCGTCGACCTCTCACTATCCGATTCGGATTCGAGAAAAGAGCGACGTTACCGCGAAAAATGCCACGTGTGATAAGCCCAACGTACGATAATACCTGCTTGCAGTGTATCGCGCGAAGAAGCGGATTACAAGCCGGTTGCAGTATCGCGCATTCCAGCAAGGATAATGCCGAGAGAGATCCTACGTAGCATATTGAGATTCGCTCGCGCACTCAAACTCGGCGGTCCCGATTTCGACTTCTGTTCCGAGGACTTCCTTCTCCGAGGGAGAAGAACGAGTCGGGCGGCTTCTCCATTTTCTCTTCCTTCTCCTTACTTGAGGGGCTCGAAAACGCAGATGACATCGGCTCTCCGTTTTCTTTGGCGGATATTTAAATGCAGTTACGGCGTTTACGTGCTTCCTCCGCGTGGCATCTCCGATTGCATCGGTATTTTCTCGAGGCATTTCCGCGCGCGCTCGCACCCGGACGAGGACGTTCCGCGTCACGATGATTTGCGTCGACGTAAGCGATTCCGCCGCGAGCGGCGGCGGTTTCACCTTCCGCATACACCGTTCTCAAATACCGTCGCGTTTGCGGTATATTTTAGGTAGTGGATAAGGTCGGAATATATACGAGGTACTCATTATGCGCGTTTCTAATCCTAACCGTTTCCGCGACAATCGTAACTTGGCGGCTCATAGAGGCAGATAAGGAATTTTACGTGCGTTCCGCATGAGCGATACAAACACGAGTATCAGATATACTCGAAACTACTTGCTTTTATACTGCAATATTTTTCAGAACGTGTAATTCAAATCACATGTCCACATCTCAATACTTTTCTACATCGTTAAGTTATGAACTACAAATTCGGCTTCATTAAATTCAAATCAAATTTTAACATTAAGTTCATATCAAATTGGTACATTGAGAAAAATGTTTCATAATGTCAAATTACACTTTAAATTATTTTTTTATCATTTTTACATAAAAAGAACGATTTATTGAAAAATCTACAATTTTGTTAAATACAAGTTTGAAAATAATTTTGGGCCATCAACATAATGGGAAACTAAAAAATGATAAGCAATGTTATAAAAAATATTGATATTCTAGTAACCAGTTTGAATTTCCAACAAACTCAAATTATTTTCAGATCTGCATCCAGTAAAATTTTAGATCTTTTAGCACAATTGTTCCTTCCATGCATAGTTCACCAATATTTCCTAATAAATTTAATTAAAACGTTAATTTAATTAAAACAATAAAATTAAACATTAAATTCAATTTAAACGTTAAACGTAAATTGTACGAGTCTTTTGTTTGCAATCTAATTTTTTGCATGAAAATTCTATCAATTTTTTTCGATAAAGAAGGGTCCAATTTCTTCTTTTGAAACAATTGAGAAAACTATTTACTAATGTAATGGAAATGTTGAAAAGTAATCTTATGAATTTTTTCCACATTTTTTGAAAACCTAAAATATAAAAGACTTGACTGAGAGAAGAAAAAAGACTAGATTGTAAATGAAAGGAATAAAAATATAATTACAAATGGAAGATTACTTTTAACTCAAGTTTAGTCCATTATTTACTAAATGCATACTTTAGTATGAATCTATTTATTTTGAACATAAGTAATCCAACCCACAAAAATAGATTGGTTAGACACGATTATTGTTTTAACTACATACTTCAAATTAAAATAACATTTTGACACACTTGAAGATTAAATATAACAAAATATTGTCATCCTTAATTCAAAGAATTGACTTAAATTTGATCCTTTATATATTATTTTTACTTTTTCCTTCATGCAAGTTGAAGAGAACCTCTCTGTTTCCATTTCAGTGAAACTCACGTTTACGGAGACGAGTAAAATCGAAAGTCGCATACATTTACGAACAATAGCTTTTTGTATAGAAAACATTTTAACTGTATGACGTATCTGCGGTGCGTTGCTTACACGTCCCATGCGAGCGACTGCTTGACTTGATCGCCTTCACAGCCGCCGTTCGTCGTTTTCGCTGAGAATTCAGAGTCACTCGATATCACGCGCGTGGCTGACATTCAATCGCCGTCGCGATTCTAGGCGCTGTCGCTCTTCGCTGTTTTCTCCGCGAGCATTTCGGAGGAGTCGGCTGAACTCAAACGTCCTATTTGATTGCGTCGCTCGTACACGAGACGTGACCTGCGCGAGTAATATATGTCCGCCGCTCTTTCTCTCAATCTTTTTCCTTTTTCTCTTCTCTCTCATCTCGCTCCTTCTTCAAAAAACGATCTTTCCTCGTTTCCCTCCCCCGCCCCTCCCCCTCCCTCTCCCATTTTAATCGCATGAAGAAAATGCCGAGGCGCCACGCGCGTATACATTTAGCATCACCAGCCTGGCACGCGCGGATGCGGTTTCGCATATCCGAACGCTGTTTTCCTCGTGACGCCGCCGCGGCGAATCTCGGTCAACGTTAACTCTCCAACGTTGGCGCGGGTGACACATGTCCCGCGCCATTAACCGTCATGGCCAGCGCGGTTGTTATTCGTATTCGCTAATTTAAGGTACCCCGAGGACCTTCTCTTACGAAACATCAGGTTTATTTATATCACATCGTATAGAGGCTTCCCCGCGGAATCCCCGACTAATATTTCGTAATTTTTATAATTATACGTAAATATATGGTAAAGATAAAGATGTTAAATTATGTGTATATATGTTATACGACATATACTCGTATAAAATATATATAATTATTAACTATATAAATGTTTTTTTTATTATACTTTCGCGTATATCAAATTATTTAACTACCTTGTTGAAATCTTTAACACGTTCCACGTGGAGCACCTGTGGTGATGCTGAACTTTCTAGGCCGTTTGATATTTTGATTATAAAAACAACGTATTTATATAATAATTTTTGATATCGGTGAATATATAATTGTGAATATATAATTATATGATGCAATTAGTACATTAATCATCTTCTTCGTAATAATTTTTGTAGTTTTTTTGTAATTTTTTTATCATTAATGTTCAAAACATGTTACATGTATTTTTTAACATAAACAAATTTTTAAAAATTATAGATTTTTTTATGTTGTATTTAAAAGTAGATAATACAAAAAAATTTGCGATGATTTTAGAACCTGATCAGAAATTATTTCAATAAGAAGACATGTTGTAAAAAAAAAGAAATAAAATAAGAAAACTTTTATTTAAATCACAAAACTGTATTATTAAATAAAATATTGATCTTACTGAACTGTTTCATTTTTATATTGAAAGTATAAATTTTCAATTCTGGTTACTTTTTGCAAAGACTATACATCTGATATATCTTTAAAAACAATGACTCGGTCAATTCCGATTTGCCAAGTTATTATTTATTTCTTCTTCACACACAGAAAGACACGTGTCTCGTTCCGAAAATGTATTCAGGACGCTCGGTAAGACACTCGCGCTGTCTCTTCAAGAGGTACGAACGCGAGGTTCGCTGCACTTGCCGTACGCGAGCGCATATCTCGCGTGCACTTTCGTCATCGATGTACCTCCCTTCCTCCCCCTCCCCCTGCCCCCTTCCCACACGCGAGAGCCACGGTTTTGCTCGGAGCAAAAGCGAAGAAAACGCCTGGTATCCCGAGAATGCTGTCTAGATAGGAGCGGCCCTTGCCAGCCAGGACACGCGAAGATCCTCATAGCCAAGGAGTTAGTCGCTTCGAGCTAGATCCGAATTAAATTACGGTCTAGTTGATCAGCGAATCGGTCAGCAGCGAGATCGCGATAATTATTTCAATTATTATTTCATAACAATGTCAATCAACGTCTAATCAATCATAACTATGGAAAATTTACATCTTCTCAACACACGTATATACACATAGAACGACACGTGTCTCTCGAAAATGTATTCAAGATACTCAGTATGCAAAGCGCTGCCAATTTTCAAAAATGTTCGGTGGCGTTATAATGTCATGCAACAAGATTATGTCATCGGCACTGTAATATTTAGTATACCTTGTATATCTATGTCAGTGTATTTTATGCTGAATTGCAGATATATGTAAATTTCTTTTATAGACAAAAAAAACGATTTTTTAGTGGTATGTAAATAGTAATTTTCTAAAAAAAAAGGTCATCTCGTAATATTTTTTCAAGGTAAAAATAAAAATAAAAACAGCGCCGAGAGGATATCAATATCTCTTCTTGAAGTATCAATCATAAATTTATAAATCGGATCTTTCAAGCGTGTTCTTTACACGGTGCAAAGCTCTATATTTGCGACTACAGTGGCTGTCAAGCAGAATAAGTCAAAATGAGAATGATGAGGATATTGTTCGTGCGAGCCGAGCGATAATGATCGTAAATCAAATTGGAACGGTAAAAAAGGCGACTATTATAAGCGGGTGGTCATTAATTGATACCGATAACGTAATAAAATCGTTGAATTATCCTTTTCCCGCGAATATAATGAATCATTAAACGTATCCGAACGAGAGCTTAGTCACGCGTCGCTAAATACGTCGTCGTGAGTGATTGTTTATCAGCAAAGGCAGTTGGTAGACATGCGGCTACCATCGATTGCCACACATTGATGGATGATGATGGCAATGAAGTCGTTAAAGGTGCATACTCGTCACGAGGGACGTAAAGAGGAAGGACGGCTCTCGCGAAGAGCCGGAAAGTCTTTGCGAGAGGCAAAGTCGTTCGACTTCGGCCTTTGATCGGCGGCTCAAGCCAGGTCATCTCTTCGCTTCTCGCGACCCCGACACCTTTAACGGCGGCGAAGTCGTTAAGCACACTTATACTCCCAGACGAAACTTCGCGTCGTAACTTCGCGATTTTTGCGACCGCGTGCAAAACACGGCAACAGGACGCTAATAGACTTCACGGGACTTCGCCGTGAGTTATCAATTAGCGGTTGGGAGAGCTCATTATTATCGGCTTTCCCGTGAAAGTCGATGGCTGGAAGCTCTTCGAAAAATTGCGCGTCGGAATTCATCGTAGCGTTCATCAATTGAGCTATTAATCGATGATGATAGTAATAACACCGTTAAAAACGTTCTCTGCCGAGTTTATGATCGCCCGAACAAAGTGGCTTAAAACGCCCTTGCCGGGACCGTTGGTATCGTCGGCCATTACGGATGCACAATATCCAGCAATTTATATATTGATAGTTGATGATAGTAATAAAGTCGCTAGACTGCCCCTAACCGTGTGCCTAGCGAGCGCGATGAGAGAGACGGAACGGGATTGCACACGAGATCGTGCGTACTTTCACGGGGCGCCCTTTGATCAGCGAGCATCCACAATCTCGCACAATATAGATTCACGGTTTCCACGAATTTCGCGCATTGATATATAGCGGTGGTAAAGGAAATTGCTAGGTTCTGCGCCTGGGCTTTGAGTCTACGGAACCGTCGAAGATGGAGGCGCCAGGTAAATTTCGGAGAAAATTAAGCGCCTCGTCGAAAAGCGAAACCTTTCGCTTTGTATAGTAGACAACGAGGCAAGAATGCGGGTATCCGATCAACTGATCGATCTGATCGATAATGATAGTGATAAAACTCTTTAGAATCTTTCTCGAGTTTAAGACGCTAAGTGGCCCGTCGGACGAATCTGATATTAAATTGCGATAATCTCTTTCTTCGTCAACATCGGTACATAACGAAAGATAACAGTAGCGTTAAGATCTGGGATATCAATTATCACGGAGATTATTGTCGTAAAGTTGAGATCCAATCCACCTAAGATTCGATATATCTGACGTAAATATTAAAGCAATGAATAATTGCAACAATGTCAGTTAAATCTGGTCGCAATTCACAATCTAACTACAAATTCAAAACCATGATTTAATTAAGTTTATATTAACCAACATTATATTAGCGATACTGACAGAGAGAACGATTTTATTGAAGGATTCAAAAATTTAGCTAGATATTGAAAAAATTTAGATAGATCTGAAAATAATTTTGTTAGACCATCAAAATTTTTAGGAGGGACATTCAAACTGATTGTTAAAATCTAAAAAAATTTTGACATTTTCAGATCTGTATCTGGCTAAATTTTTGGACGCTTCAGCAAAATCATTTCCTCTATACGATTAACAATAACAATAACAATAACAATTGATTTTGCTATTGATAGCATGCTTTTGCGCGTCCAAAGATTTACCGTGAAGATGGTGTGAGCGTTCCGCGAAGAATCGCGCGAGAAATTAAACTTCATGGTGTAAAGTTCGATACGCGGAGTTTTCCCCTCGGCCACACAAAGTAAAGACGATCGTCGCCGCTTGATGCATCACCGGATAATAATAGTAATAAAGTTGCGGGTCACCGCGCGTGATTCTTTCGGTCATCGCGATGAGTGGCACAAATCCTCTGCGAGGTCTTCGTATCTTAACCGCTAGAGAACGTCCTTTTCGATGTCGATGCAAGGTGGTAGATCGCTGATATATTGATCAGTAATGGACAGTAATAAAACAGGCCACCACTGGAGAAGAAAAACACATACATTCAAAAATATTTATATAGTTCATATTAAAGGTTATATGTAAAAGTTATATTTAATCAACCAATTTTCAGATTACAAATTCTAAACCTAAAAATTAGATAATTAAACATAATATATACAATCAGCATGAAAATCTCATTCACATTTCCAAGAGTGTATGTTTTCCTTCTATATCAATTCTGTATCAATTCTATTAAAAATAAATGCTATATATAGACTAAATGATATGATATTTCTAGTGTATACCTTATAATTCTCACTAATATACACACCTACATTTTTAAGAATATATTTATATAGCAAATACGATACTTAATAAGTGAAAGCAGAAAATCAGCAATGCTCATAAATTTATTTCAGTCTCGTATTCTTACATTTGCGCTGATATATCGATTGATATAATTATGACAGCTAGATGTGATTACATCCAATCTATAATCCTTGAGAAGAATTAAAATTTTATAATCAAAATTCATTTAATCTTTAGAGAGAGATAAACAAAGAATACATATCCTTTTCTAAAGGATTTTTCTTTTATATATGTATATATATATATATATATATATATATATATATATATATATATAT
>NW_012130089.1:2681092-2691546 GCF_000143395.1 Atta cephalotes
GAGAGAGAGAGAGATATGGGAAGTTCGTGTGGGCCGCCCGCCGATTCTTTGTGAGCTGTCAAGGGAACCTAAGACCCTCGCTTGATCCAATCGACGGAAGTGAATTAAGATATCAGGAATGACCGTGCTTGCCTCAGTTTTCGGATACAGGATGTCGGTCGATGCGCTTCGTAATTAAGAACCACGAGTTAGGAGTTGGGAATAGGTTACGAAAAACACGGCCTAAAGTACATATTGAGTATCTTGGGATCATTGATAAGAGAGGACAAATTAAGAAAAATGGGATTTGTTTCAATAGCAAAACACGTATAGTTAGGAATTATTCAACGTTGAAGATTAAGATTAATTTCAATTAATTGAGCGCATTAGAATTGATTGCGAGCACATTAGATAAATAGACAAACCGATTTTTTTTTAAGAATGAAGAAAATTTATAAACAATAAAAATTTCTTATTATTTATAAATTTATTAACATACATAATTCAACTTTGAAGAATAAAGAAAATTTACAAAAATATCTAATATCAAATAGTTACATTTTATCGCATTTTGTTATGATTCTAAAAACAGAAAACTCTAAAATCTCGTGTAATGCTAAAATACGAGAACCAAGTGTCCTCCGATTTTAATAGGTAAGTTTTAAATATGTTAAAATATAAACAAAAATAAAGGCCATACACTTTTTTATAAGTGCTTAATTGTTATAAGAAGATAAAACTTTCCTTAAAAAAATTTTTCTTTATTTTTACAAATACATTTTTATAAATAAAAATTTGTTTTAAAAAATGTTTATTCTTTTTTCTTTAAAACATTTTTTTTAATATCTTTGATTAGTTTAGATTCCGAAAAAAAACTGACATTTTTCAAGAAAAGATTATCTTTTAACGTGCAGCATTTACAAAAAAATAGTGTTTTATATTTTTTTTCTAAATTTTAATATAGCCAAAGCTTAAAATTGGGAAGAGACATTTGATTGTGTTTCGTTGTTAATTAGTGAAAAGTGATGATGTTTGATTTTTACGGCATTGCTATCAAGTAATACTTTAAAATATAATACTTGTTGATCCGTCAGGTAATTTCGATCGAAGGCGATGTCGCGATCAGGCGAGTCGTCAAGGCTTGTTTCTCCTTACAAGAGAGTAACATGGCGAAACTGAGCACCGGACGAAATAATACCGCGCTCAAAGGAAGCTGATGTTTGCCGATTCATCCACTTTCGCCGGTGATTGGTCATCCGCGAGCGGCACGATCCAATTATCCGTCGATCAATACGGATTCGCGATCCGTATCGGCGACTCCGATAAGATCGTCTCTTTTCTTGCTTCTTTCCTGCGACCAGCAAAACGGCTGGCCACCGTTGTTTCCTCGCGCCTCGATACACATCCGATCCAGTTTCGTGGATCGTGCGAACCGCCTCCTATCGAGTTTCGCACAAATCGTGCACGTAAGCCAGCTTTATGCTCCATTACACGGTGGCCGACTGTATGCTTTCTATTATAACGCGGCTGCCTCTTACGGCCTCTACGGGGTCTTATCGCGAACTGCCAACGTGACTTCCTCCCGCGCAGGTAGATCTACCACTATCGCAACTGCGATTAACATCCTGGTGTTTGGCGTACTTTTAAAGGGGCTGCCTTAAACGTCTCTTCGTATCGCCTCACCGGAATGAACTTTTACGTTAAATATGCAAGCAGCTTATGAGTAAATGTATAGATAACAAATAAATGGATAAAAGTACAGTATATGCAATATAAAATACAAAAAATAGAAAGAATATGAAATATAATAAATCTTAAATAAATGTCTTATAGTCGTATATGTATAACAAATTTTTAATTAAAATTTTACTTGATTTTGTAATACCATTAACCGAATGAATTAGATCAGAATTATTGGAATCAATCAAAAGCTTCGAAGAAACATGGGATTAATGGCTGTGCAAAAAGTATAATGGCCCTCTCGATGTTAACGAACGTGTGTGTGAAATCTACGCAAATTCTTTGGACTATCATTTTCGATGACGTGTTGTCGAGTTTGATGACCCTCGCCAGAATGCAACACGTGCCAAAAAATCGTGTATTATCGCTGAATACGGCAGAACGATAAACGAGGTGAGGAGGAAGGCGCGATAAAATACAAAAGATGTCCACTAACCTGTCTCCGAATTCTCTTTTTGTTCTCATTACCGAATACCATTTTAATGTGCAGACGGAAAGCCGCAGTCGGATAGTTAAATGCGAATCGCAGTTATAAATTTTCATTTTACAGCCGCTAAGGAGAGTCCCGTCATTCACAAGATCGACCAAAACGGATCGGACGTAACAAAAATGAAAAAATAAAAAAAAAAGAAATAGCCAGAGGACAATAAATAAGTCGGCTGAACATCAGTCATAATAATGGTCAAAACGACACCTTTAGTACCTACATAGCCATTGACGATGACTTGAATAATTTTTTATCGTAGATTCTCAAATACGAATAATGGCACATCCATACGGAAGTCCTCGTAAGATTTATCGAAATTTACGTGAGAGTTTCACGTGTCGCATATGGCGATTAATCTTTGTATCGTTACGTCGTTAAACAGTCGAAACGTTTTTTTCTCTATACATCATTACGTTTATATATCATTCTTCGAGATATGATTGCGACGTCTTAATTATCATTTCGTTGTATGAGAACTTCGTAAATATTCAAACGGATAAGACTTTATAAGATTGCGACAGACGATCTACTGACAAATAAATAGGAAATTTGACACTTTCCTCTAGCTTACATTAATTTTTTTCTTCAGCGTGCGCTGTAACTAATAGTTGCTTTTTATCTACCATTCTAAAACGAAAAAAGAGTTGAAGGTGATGTATATTTCTCGATACATTATACATAGATATTTAAAAATTTAAGTCTCTAGTTGATTTATATCAGAATTTATTCAGGTTCTATCAAATTATTATAAAAAGAAAATAAATTGCACGCAAAAAAATATTTTGCTCCAGCTAGAATTATAACTGTTTTTTGTATCTAATAGAAAATTATATATTATACGCATAGAATTTATAGCACAAATCTAAATTCTTTCTATATGATTATTTATTATTTTCTATCTATAAAGATTATCTATCTATATGATCTATCTATCTAGATGCAATACATATCCAATATCGCAGTATATAATCGCTTGTTAGAAATTTGTCTATTTTAGCTATTTTTCGTACTTAGATAATTTTCGCTATAACTGCAAGATCACTTTTTGAGCGTGAAACGATGAAAAGAAAATTTTTGTAACCTATTATTATATAATCTCAAAAATTAATTAATTAACTGAGATTCTTTAATAATTAATTTAATTTAATAATAATTAATTCAATGTAATAAAATTTGTTATGGCGCGATACATTATCGTATTTCCTGATAATATTTCGATACATTAGACATTTAGAGCTCACATCGTAAAAAAAACTTGGTGATGCTGTTATTTGTTTTGTAGTTAGGACAAATAAAAGTTGTGCCTTTAATAATCCAAAGTGTAATCCGCGTAAAATAATAATCTATGGCGCGAAATACTATCCTAGCTCCTAATAATAATATTTCAATACATTAGATATTTAGAAATTTAAATTTTTTGATGATACATTTTTATCAGAATTTATTCACAATTTATTTCTACCAAACTTCTATTAAAAGAAAACTAATTAAAATTATAGAGAGAAGAAATTTTTATAAAATCTATTATAATCTCAGGATTATATTAAATTAGCCGAGGTTCTTTAATAATCAATTCAAGATAATAATTCTACAAGTATAAAAACTCTATTATTCATAAATAATCCGATTATTTTATGATTTTTATTAGACATCCTAAACTCACGGAATTCTCGTTTCATCCGCAATTTAAGGAAGAGATTCGATTTCGGACTAGTCGAAGAAGCAGTCGATTGTTCCGAACAGCCCCGTATTCAGGAATCGCACATTGCCCGAGCTTTCGAGAGTCTCCTCGTGAAAGTCCCGTTCACCGTTCAAAGGGAGGCGATTGACTTCGTGGTAGAACTAACGCGTATTTTCCGTTTGCCTAAGTGACCTTAGCACGATGGCGAGTACTTTCCTTGGTAATCTTTCCTCGTTGCCGATATATAACCACTCGTCGTTTGGATCGGCGTCGAGAAAGCTTCGAGAAAGTCACCCACGAGCCGAGACATCGTCGATCATATTCATACTCGGGGGAGAAACGCTGTTTTGTTGTCGAGAATGCAAAATCTTTTTTTTCGTTGTCTACCATCACCTCCTTTTTCTGGTCATCGACTCGATCGAAAGTTGAAAGGAAAAGAAGACTACCATCGAGTCACTCTCAAATCTAATGTTTAATCGCGAGTGCACACGCTGTAGCTACTCCTCCCAGCTACCATCATATTGTCTACATAGTGAAAGGAAGTCTGGGAGGTGTGTACTCACGGCGCCGTCTACAGATTTACATAGGAATGAAGCACTTCCTGCTTTTATTCTTGACTCGGCGATTACGTTCTTGGCTGTATCCGCTTTTTCAAATGTATCTTCGCGAGGCTGTGGGGGCAGCATACGCGCAATATTGCAATGCCATAAATAGAACGGCGCGGTAATAAACCGTGCAGCACGCTTAACGGGAGAAACGGGCTTCTTACTCTCGAGTCATCGGACTCTCGGACTCGGCAGTTTTTGTTGGATCTCGCCGGACTTCGGGTATCGAAACCGCGTTAACTTGCTGCTATAGATGCCCAACCCTTTCGGTAACGGCGAAAAGACGAGGCGGCTCCGACTGGACCGGTCAAGAAGTAACTGGTCGATCCGTTAATCCTCGACGTAGAACCGCAAAAGACTAACAAAGTCACGGCCTTCAGTAGAACATCTGCGAAAAATATTGCAGTAAATGATACAACTTCCCAGGTGTTAAAGTTGTGCCGCATTTATACCAATTACACGAGTTGCCCTCGCAAAATCTATTCGGCCAAGCGTTGATTCTTAGGCGGCATCGTTAGCTATCGCCCGAGTTATCGTTACGTCGGAAGTGCATGCAACCGGATAGATACATAGGATCTTTCCACGGGACGTGCGATCGTATCTACCACAGTATTTAGATCGACCAGCCTCCGGACTCAGTCTGCCGCGCCAACGAGTCAAGGAACTCCCTCTTTCTCCTCCCTCTCGCCGCCGGAATCCGATCAGAGAATCAGTGGCGGCGTTCATGCACTCATTCAGCCCTTTCCATTGTTCAACTCCCGTGCCAGGCCCAGCAGCTCCGGCCAGACCCTGTCTGACGCGAATTATCGGGGGACCCGATTTAAGTTAACGAACGTACCAACCGGGTCGACTATCTCCCGGCTGTTGAGCTGGGGCAGAGATAAATTTAGGACATTCGTATTAAATTATACTTAAGTCTATCAAAAATTTAGCAATTGAAACGTGTACACTACTGTTAAATTCATAATGTTAAATTATTTACACACAAACAAATAAAATTAAAAGGACTTCTGAAATTCAAATAAATTAAATAAAAAACAGGACTGTAGGAGTTAGAGCAGATTAAACATCGCAATCAACTTAAAAAAAAAAAACAAACTTTAATTCATGACAGATGTATAAAGTTGTACAAAATAATAATTATGCGTTTCAGCTCTCGTTTAAGCTATCCTTAATGAACATAAATAAAAAAAATAAATGATGGTAATAATTTATATTCTATATTGTATTTTATTCGCGATTTGTGTTATTTTTAATCACTTCTGTAAGTCATTACTCTATACACTTCTATAAGTCATATATATTCATACTCAATAATGTCATTATTAATTTAATTAAAATAACGGCGATAAACAATTTAACTCAAAAAACATAGACATTAATTTAACTCAAATTTAATTTATTTTTTATTAAGTGCGTCTAAACGTTGTTTACTTCGAAATAATTCGAAGTAGAAAGAGTTAACTTGATATGGTTGATTTTTTATTATGTTATATTAAAATAATTCGATATACTTGGAAATTAAAAATAATAAAATGTTACTTAAAGAATTGGTTTAAATTTAATTCTTCAATATTTAACAATGTATAATGCAAAATAAAAGATTATAATTTTAAATACACAATTATATGTTGTTCGATGACTAGAACAACTATCCTAGAAAATTGTATGCTAATACGACTCTACGGCGGAAGGTGGAGATGCGCGAATGAGGTGACTGCTGTTACACCATCAGACTTTATCGCGGTCGAAAAATCTCTTATCGGAGAAACAGCTTCGCCGAGGCCACGTTTGATCTCTTCGAAAAGCCGGTGTTTACATTCTCGTTTAACCGTCCATTGTTCCCGCAACTGTGCAGTATACCTGTCTACCTGAAAGAGGGGCCCGTCTAATAGCCGATGTAGGCTATCGCAAAACAGGATTTAAATCTGACACTGTGCAACCCACTTTCGGGATATGTATGCAACAACGCCGTATTTTAGATTCACGGGATGGAAATGTCTATACAACCGAGTTCCTTTAAAATGAATAATAACCACCCATAATCTCCGAACAAGATCATAACTTTTGTTTAATCTCCGAGCGAATAACAACCAGCTGGTTTGACTGAACAATCCGCTATGCCCATGTAACGCCGGTCTGGCTTTTGTTTTATTCGCGGCTGTATCTCGCGAAAACTGGTCGACGGTAGCGGTTTGTTGAACAACTACAGCAAGTCTCCGGCCGATGACCGGGTCGTGCAGGCATTATTTAACTAATGAATCGCAGTATAGGCTATGATAGTCACTCCTGTTTTGCCCTACCCTGCCCTGCCCAGTTCTGTGACCTGTGACCTGTCCTACCTGTTCTATCGCGCGCGTTGCTTAATGTTTTCGACGAAGAATCGCTTTTCATTAGTTCCAATCTTCATCCAAGAACTCAAATATAACTAAATTACCTACTAATTTTCTTCTAGACTTTCCCCTTCTTTGTCATGCCCGACCTTTGAACGTATTTCATGTGCTTTCTCGTTAGTGCCGCACGAATAATTTTCATCTAATCGTTGCATGATATATAAGGTATTGACACAAACTAAGTAGATATACACCGCTATAAATTATTAAAGGAAATGTTCGAGTAATTACAAAATGAGGGAAACGTTTCAAATATCACTTGTTATTTTTTACTTAAATTTTTCAAGCTTTATGATTATGAAATAGAATTTTTACAAGGAGATATTTTTTGTTATAGTCAAGAAAGAAAGAAATTTTTTCCTAATTTTACTGTTATTTAGCTAATGATTAACAAATAAGTGAAAATCAACTAAAAAATATTCAATAAAAATAAGCGAAGAAAGTTATATTCAGTCAGATTTTGCTAATAATATTTTTGTGTAAATTTTTACAATTTCCAATTCAAGCAATCTGAACGCCAATTATTTACTAATGATTAATGTTCTTCGATTTAAAATTATAACTTGATTTCACCATGAACAGAGAAAAAGATTTCTTTGGCTTTGGTATTCCTATTTATTTGATTAAAATTTATTTCGAACATATGTTTGTACGAAATATTAAATTGAATAAAAATTTTGTTTCATTTAAGAAACCTCTATTGTTTGACAGAAATAACATTATTATTTGAAGTAATATCTTTCAATCAAATAATATATTAATTATTTCGTTACAATGAAATACAAACAATGAAACAAATTATTTATTTGAAAATGATAAAATATATTCATAAAAGTTGTTTTATGCAAATAATTACTTTCTTAGAACAACCATTATATTTTTTGGCCCAAATTATGAAAACAATGCTTAGACATTTAACAACAAGATTAAATGAGTAGTATTAAGTGCTATATCAATCATGTACCGTAAAGTTTGATCAGGAATGCCAAAGATAGATATTGTCTGTTCAAAGAAATGTATTTAAGACAAAGACACATTGTTTCAAATTGATATTGTTTCAAATTCGAACAATCATACTTACTTATTCAAACATTGGTTTGTTTGGACCATTTCTAATACAAGTTTATTTTTGGATACAATAAAATTTATTAAATCCAAAGAAATCTTTTTCTCTGTGTACGCCGTTGCTCCTTCGGATTTCACGAGTATCGAGCGAGTCGAACAAAAAACTGCCACGTAACTCAGAAGAAAAATATTGTGCGCATACTTTGTTGCAAAACGAGCTATGTCACGATATGGGCGGTGTGGACAGCCACCTCTTTTGTGTCTGCAACGGAGTTGGCACTTTCCTCGTTGCAGTCTGCGACTTCTCGGAACGCAGGGACGAGGGTCCAGCAGAAACCTGGGTCCAACCGGGCCGGTCGACCGGCTGGGACCTGGTATCAAGGTACATGTATTCTCTTTTCTCTCTTTTCCCTCTCTTTCTCTCTTTCTATCTATCGTTCTTTCTCGTTCTTCTTCATCGATGTATCCGTACGTATGATTCGCCGCGGGGCCGGAGGGTGGTGCAGGAAGGATGGAGACCAGTATAGGGTGGGACAGGAGGGGCCCACGGAGGCGAGACAGGCCTTATACGAGCGCGGTGGCCATCGGGGGCCCCCTCTAATGTTTGATAGTTGTGTGTGGGCCGCCGGCCCTGGCCGCCGCCGCCGCAGCGTGAGAGAGGAATGCGAGGATGCATAGTCGACTCGTGTTGCCGTTCCTCGAGTGCAACGCGCCCGAACGCGACGTCGTCGCTCACCACTTCGGACAATCGACAGTGCTCTTCGAGAGCGCCGTGCCGAGTCCCAGAACCAAAGACACGCGGTTTCATGAGATACACGCGTGCACACGCATGAGTCACACCTCGCTTCTCTGTCTACTGACCTCGGGACAGCGTACGTTGATTTCGTAATCTGGCGCGAATATAAGGCCCGTTCTTTCTCTTTTTTTCCTCTTTTTATTCTACGTGTATTAAAATAACTCGCGCAACGCACGTGCGCGCTCAAACTTTTTATCGCCATTTCTCACACGCCGAGAGAGAGAGAGAGAGAGAGAGAGAGAGCCTCAAGTAAACGAAACGAATTGATTTTACTATAAAAGAAAGACGACGTAGCGCGTCGTTTATCCTTCAAAGACGCTTCGTTCGCGCGCGAACGATAATATACGATCCCCGGTTTATTCGATGGAAAAGGAAACAACATGCGATTTATCTTTCTATCGCACTCGTTAGCACGCCGATGATTTATTCGGACAATAGAGGGAGTGGAGTCTAACGGAGCGTAAGCGATTGAGAAGAATACATTTGGACCTTTCTCGGTCGATGACCGACATTCGGAAAGGGTACGATCTTAAAGGCAAACGAAGCAGGCTACATGGGCATGATGCTTCCTTACATTGTCGATGTTTCCCACTTGGCTTTTGGTTTCCTTTCTTTCATTTAAGCGATAAGATTATAAAGGCCGTTAAAGCCGTTCGATATGGCATACGCGCTGTAACGAAGTGGCCTAATTGAGCGTGCGCAAGACGTTTATAAAATTGTAGAAGCGGGAGGCTATATCGACGATCCTCTAGGACTGAGCCGAGTCGAATTTATCGTCCGCAGAATTTCGGTCCACGTGAATCTATTTTGCGCATAATAATAACGGCTATCGACTTGCAGATAAGCTATTCTGGAATATTGATAGAGAATCCCCGACAAAAGGAACGCGCGCGCGTGTCGGGCATCCAGATGTTAAATAGTCTGGGTTTCATTAGAGAAGCACGCTCGCGTTTTGTATAATAAATATCAGATAAAGAAAATATTTATCATATAAAGTATTGCATTACATGGCATGTCTTGTTTACGAATTAATTTTTTCCTTTCTTTTTTTTTTTCAAAAAACCCACATATTCAATTCAGATACGTTCGCTATCAAGGCCGATGAAAAATCGACAAGCCACAATTTTTTTTCTAATTTTATGTGTGTGTCACATATGTGCTAATCCACTAGAGAAAAAGTACGTATATAAGGCAGTTGGTAGCGAATGTGTTAATTGACGAGTGCATAAAAATGTAATGGTAATTAAGTGCAATCAGCAGGAAAA
Source organism: Atta cephalotes (assembly GCF_000143395.1). Classification (NCBI taxonomy): domain Eukaryota; kingdom Metazoa; phylum Arthropoda; class Insecta; order Hymenoptera; family Formicidae; genus Atta; species Atta cephalotes. Next base: position 2,691,104 of record NW_012130089.1, read on the forward strand.
AAATTCCTATTGCGATCGCAGGTTTTGCATACCATTGATTTCGCCAAGGTAAATGAGATAAGCGAGCATGGATACTAGCGGTGCAACGCGGCGACGTTTAACTCTCGACGGTTATCATCGATCGGAAACGCGAAATTGATATACGACCACCCCTTCCGCATTCGTTAATAGCTCGATTAGCATAACCGCGTAACGCAATTGAATTAGTTTGCGGCGACTGTTTACTCCGGAGCTCCATATCCGCATTCTCGATCGAGCCAAATGGGAATACCTGATGTCTCCTGCGGCCGTGCCAGAAGTATTTTTTCTCTTTCTCCTTCCTTACACCGGATGTACTATTGCGTCCATGAAGAGGAGCCGGCTCTTCTCCATGGAGAGTAGCAATCTTGAAACACTATAGAGGAATTATGATATCACTCCAGCCCCCCCCCTCTCTCTCTCTC
>NW_012130089.1:2691566-2697476 GCF_000143395.1 Atta cephalotes
CCCCCCTCCCCTCCTCCTCTCTCTCTCTCTCTCTCTCTCTCTCTCTCTCTCTTTCTCTCTCCTTCCCCTTCCTTCTTTTTCTATTTCTATCTTTCCTCCCTCAGTTACAAGAAGAGGGTGATATCCTTCTGTTTTTTTAACCTCGTGCGATTCGGACTTTGCCAACTTGACTTATCGGCACTCGGCTTTTTACTCTCGCGCTATGACACCTTTGTGCGCTGGTCCAAGAACTATAATTCTTCCTCATTCGCCAGAGGCGTCCTCGCTCTTTCCTTTCAGCCTTGTCGCGGCAGTCTTACGTAACCGGTGCGACGCGTCGCAGCGGCGACGGCGACAATTTCGCTGCCAATTCCATTATCGCTAAATATGTATGCTTCATTACTGTCCCATTCCCAACGGATAAAATTTCAATGTTCCTAAGTCTACCACACTGATTCATTCAGACCTCGTATTCTCTCGATTATGAATGTTCGTCTTAGTTTCGTACTCGAGTCGTAATTAAAAATTCGGGAGAACCTTATTTCGTTGGAGTAACAACTTGTCTCATTGAAATCTCGGTAGAGATACGGTATAGAGTACTTACGCTAATTAAATCTGGATTATTAATTATCTTCAGATTGGAAGACTAATTATTGGAAAAGCAATGAATAGTAATTTAACTGAAGCAATAAGCAAATAATTTAGCAAGTTCAACTTTCATTGTAACTGTTCCTAATTGTATTAATATATTTTTGTTTTTTTTCTTAATTAAGAAATGTATCGGAAAGGGGTCAATCAATCGACCGTCGAATCGAATAAGTAAACAAAACTCGATTGGTGATTTTGATATCTCTCTTCGTGAATAGAAAGCGTGATAGAAAGCTATGCCGCGAGCACAATAGGCAGTACTAAGCGTCTCTTTATCAGGTTACTATAATTAGTTGAGATCGTAAGATGCAGGTGACTATCGTCGATGCGACGTGCAGACGATCAGATTACTTATAGCGCGAAAGAAATTTAATGAAAAGGACTGTCATAGAAGAGATCAATGTGATTATAGATCGATTTTAGAATGAAACATTATTATTAATAATTAAAACCATAATAATTATAATTATAATGAATATAATTAATTTCTATTGAACTAATAATAATTATTATTAGTTCTTAATAACAATAATTATTATTCTCATTAATATTAATATGATGAAAAAATCAATTTAAATCCGTTTGTAAATCAATCAGAACAAATATATCAATGCGTTTTTGATGCTTATTTATCATCAATAAATATTTATAGTATCATTAATTGCATACGAAAAGAATTCTTTAAATAATGCACTTTATTAGATCGATAACCCGATAAAGATCCATAGATGGACAGGTCGAATGATCTTCAGCAACGTCTTCGGCTCGCTTTGATATTTCTCTGTCTTTGGTATTGGGAGAGATCAAGGATACAAAGATCTTTTCAATCAACTTGATAATAACATAACATACTACGTGGTAGCAGTTTCGATGCTTTTGAAATCATCCTTGGCGGATGGCATAGTAATACGTATCTCCGTTCATTAACAAGTTGGTTAAATGCCATCGGATTAACAACGGTACTCATCCGCCTGTTCGAATTCCGACGAATTTCAACGTATACATAATCGTTTTCGTGCACTCGCCAGTAAATAAATTATTTGAGTTATCGCATTCGGGCGGGAACGTCGTTTCGACTTCACCGTCGGCAACGTCATAACCATCCTCTCTCGTTCGCATTAAGTTTTCGATCCCGCATAAACTACTTGAATACGGACAGATGATCGGTCTGCAGGAATTCGGGACGATCTCGACTTCCATCGGCACGACAACTGGTTCCGTACATAATTATCGTGAAATAAATAACGCGGGAATAATACGAGAAACCGGTTCCACGATGTAAGTTTTCACGTGCTACAAATGAATTATTTACGTCGATGTATGATTTTTGCAATGTCACTTAAATCCGGCCTGTTATTTTTTTGTTTAATAATTCCTAACAGGATTGCTAAGAATAGTCGCAGTACAAATCGCTTTCCGCAGAATTCAGTTACAACAAATTTTTTTTACGGATGAATTTGGAAATCGAGACAGCGAATTTTTATCAGGAATTCTTTCAAATATTATACGTTATACGAAATATTTCTCAGATTTAAATATCACTTGAAATAAATGTATATATTTTATAAATATAAATTCTCCGAAATTAACTTTCATTAATTTATAAAAAGAGATCAACATTTAATTGTGTGTATCTTTTGATTAAAAAATCGGAGCTTCGTTCATAAAATGTCAATAATTTAGACATTTACGTAACTAATCCAACTTAATTCCACTTCGTAAAATAAAATACTAATATCAGATTTTTTGGAAAAAAATAAAAAAAAAAAAAAAAAGAAACTTGCTAACTCTCGATCCACACGCATATCTTTTGCTATATTACATCTTCATTCGTGCATCGTCGACAAGTATCGCGCGTTTCGATATCGATAAATTCGCAGTGGTATCCTAATAACCCGCTTGGCCATTAGCTCAGCTAACGAACCGCTGCTGGAGATCAAGGCTGCCGGCTGCACCAAGGCTGATGCCTCCTCATGCCGATGCACTCGCATACGCATATAAACACGCGTGCCGCCGACAGATCCGCATGTGCATTCGCAGAGCATGCATACGTGGCGATCGCACATGAAATATTTCAAGGCCAAGTAGTAGTGCGATTTTTCATAACCGATGGTCTTTGACCGGACGGTCCATAAGAGATTATGGACGAATAGTAACTCAACTTCGTTTTAATTTTGTTGCCGTACGTTCAAAATGACGTGACCTGTTGTGCTGCTTGAAAAGAACGTACAGCAATTAAAATGAATCGTGATCATAAAGTGACTTTTTTAATGATCATTTTCGGGACATTTTGATGTCATGACGACTTTTTATTCTGCTTGGATTATTCCTATTGTTTTATCTTCCCGCAGAGAAATCTTCGTTCATTTGCGAAACTACTTCGGCGAGATGACTTCAATTATCGTCGCCTAATTAGGAAATTCCCTGAACTATTTTTAAGACTCGCGGCGCTAATTCCAGGCAACCTTGGGCGACGTTCTCTCGTTTTCTCGTTTGTCTCCTGCTGCCCTGCGAAAGCTCTACGCGTCGTATCTTAATATATGCAGTTTAAACAAATTGAGAAATGTTACAACTTCCTCGTTTTGTCCGTGTGGCATTGGCCAGGCGAATATAAATGTAAATGCCGCGTCTTAACTGCTTGTCGTTCAGGGAAATTTGTTTATTTCGCTTGCGTAAAAATTCTCTTATCTACTTCCTTGTGATATTTTTCGTGACGCGAGCACGTAAAACGGACGACTTGGAAAATGCATTGATAAGCGCTTCCTACTTCAGCTCTTGTCCACCGCGAGCGATATACATATCATTATCGCTATCGTACGTCGGTTATGACACTTCGACGTATGTGCCCACGTATGCCAACCAAGGAAACTATTGACGTAAATGAAGATCGACAAGAATGGAATTCCTATTGTGTGGTTATCGCCACCGCGCTTTGTACAATCAGCTTGTTCGTTTACGTCATTGTCGTAATAGATTACCCTGCGTTAAACTTTTGCACTAAAGATACTCCTTTTGTTATAAATTAATCCAGTAAGGTAATTAAAAAAACGTTCGACTATAAATTTGATGACAAATGATTTAAAAACAACTCATTAGAATAACAGATTCAAGATTAGTTACTTCGATAAGTAATTCTGTCTTTCAATGTTGCATTAAAAAAAATTTTGAAAATTAAACTCTTAAAACCTTGAAATAGAATTAAATAAACATTAAGGTTACTTAATCTAAAATTAATGACTATCATAATTAACATATTAATTTTACAGATTAATATGTTAATTAGAATGTAATCTAGTAGACTAACGCGCGCGATTAGTAAGAGTCTAGAGTTAATTTTTATCTTTAAAAGTGAAGAAGAATTTGTTTCCAATGACTTGTAACTCATGTATTATTTGTGCTTAGTGTTATCTACAAGAACATCCGCATGGAATTACTCAGAGAATCCGTCGGAAAGGCGTCTGGAAAACTGATGCATCCTAGCACAAGTGATAGTTTGCGGGTTTGTCCAAGCGGAGAAGAGTGAATCCACAACACTTCATCGCTTCATGAAGTCAATGCTCTTTTCTTTCTTTTCTTTTTTTCTTATTTTATCGCTATTCGACGCTGCTGACACCGCAGGCAATTCGCACATAGTGATAGTTCTAGCGTAGTACGATTCGCGCGAGGCGCGGTAACAATACTCGAAGGGATAAGGTACGATCCGTTTGCACATGCAACATACACATATATACGTACACACGTACACGCACGTACGAAATGACTGACCGCGAGCGCGATACGTGTCGCCGACATGATAAAGCTCTGGCGACTTTCCGAAGTCACGGGCAAGCATTGAGAGAGCAAACTTATATTACATAGAAAAAATACTTGTTGATCAGCGAGAGGCTAATACCATGAGAATGACGATTATCGATCGATCGGAAGATCTCTGAGCTGGGGAACTTGAGATTACTAGGCGTCCTGGCGAAGACGTCTCATTGCTTTGAAGTATCGAACAATTTTGAAATGTTTTTTAAACTTGTAATTTTAACATTTATTTCCTCCTGACTTGTTCATAATATATATTATACATATATTATAATTAATTATCATAATTTTATTCTTGACTTGTAATGATATTAATTAAAATTTAAAGAGATACGTTAGAAAGATAACAAAACGCTTGGAAAAGAATCAAGAGAGATTTTCACACATATTTAAAAAATGTGTTGCAAATAGAATTAATGCGTATTATAAAAGCATGTGCATATATTTAATTCGTGAGATCTCGGAGATGTACGAGCAATACGCGCCGAAAAGATGGCAACGCATGAACGAATTACGGCGGTACTTGCGAAAACTTGCGTCGGACCAATGACCGGGAATGTCGTCGCATACCCGAAAGACGACGCGTCTGGATCGTCGAGGTGGTCCTGCAAAGCGAAGCGAAGCCGATGACCGGCGCAGGCAAGCAGGCAAGCGGGTAAGCAAGCAGGCAGGTAAGCAGGCAGGTAAGAAGGCTGGCAAACCGGCGGCGAGCAAGCAAGCAACGTGCGGATGTCGCGAAGAAAGAGCAGTAGGGACCCCGTAGGCCGTAGTGGATCCTTGGATTAATGGCCAAGGATCGTCTAAGCTCTAGGTGAAAGATGCTGCGTAGCTTCGCGAAAGGAACGCGGAGGAAAAAGAGAAAGAGAGACGGACGTACAGATAAGAAGATGCGAGGAAGAGAGAAAGAGGGATCGACAGGCAGATCGCATCAGGCTGTGGAGAGACGCAAAGCGGCAAGACAGAGAGAAAAGAAGATAGATAGAGAGAAAGAGAGGGGGATGGGAAGGAGGAAGATGCTTGGAGTGGGCAAGACAGGAGAGCGAACGGAGGACATCGAACTGAAATGGCCTCTGGGAGCGCATTCCAGTATTCCACTCTCGCTACCTTAGGCCATCCCACCTCCTCTGACCCTCTTCCCCCCTTCTTCTTGTTCTTCAGCATCCTCGGTGTCTCTTTCCTTCTTCTACTCACACCTCATCCTTTTACACTCTCTCACCTCTCTTTCTTTCTGTCTCTCCCGCGCGGCTCTTTCTCTCGTTCCAATCGTCATCCTCCTTCTTCGCTTCGATCTCATCCCTCTCAGACCGAAGCTCAGCATCCTCCTTTGGACTTAGAGTCCTTTTATTTCGCTTCTCCGCATTCTTGAGTTTCCGCTCGCCCGCCGACTCGAGCGATGGACTTTCCTCCTTACGGCGACACTGCGGACGAATCCATTCCGCGGACTTTATCGAACGCATATTTCTCTCTCTCTCTCTC
>NW_012130089.1:2699168-2704798 GCF_000143395.1 Atta cephalotes
TACTCTACTCTCTCTCTCTCTCTCTCTCTCTCTCTCTCTCTCTCTCTCTCTCTCTCTCTCTCTCTCTCTCTCTCTCTCTCTCTCTCTCTCCCTATTCTTTTTCTCTCTCGCGGATTCCCCGCGTCTTCTTGTGGATCTTTCGATCTTATGCTTACTTTTCGATTAAGCTCGAAGATTAAATCTCCTGAGGAAAATCTTTTATAAATTTCATGTCGCGAGCGCGATAGAAACCGGACGCTGAGCATCCGTAACGAGATTCGTGGTTGGCAATGTACCGGAGATCCTCATTGGATAACTCGACTTAAATCGGTCTATTGTTTAAGTTTCCTCCTTTTTTTTATTCACAATTTCTTACGCATCTCGCCCTCAAAGGATTCGTTCTTTGTCCACCGCGATACGTTTTTAATTCGGGGTATTGTAGCTTCTCTCCGTGCGCGATTGTCTTGCTCTGTTTGCGTGGATTAGTCTTTCGTTACCTGCGGATTCTATACGATTCCACGAAAAACGCGGCTTAACACTGTTCAATAAGATTAGATTCCTTTTGTTTGTAACTTAACGTTGTCCGAGTTTCGTTCTCTATATATATGAATGTTATCTTTAATTAACACAGTTTGAATTTATAAATACAAATTAAATGTCTGTGTAGTTTTTAAACACACATATAAAATTTTAGATTCTACATGTAAAGAACGCTTTTCCTGAAATAAAAATTTAGCTAGATTCAGATCTGAAAATAATTTTATTGGACCATCACAATAATTATATAGAACGCTTAAGCATGATAAATATTGCAACAAATTTTGACATTCTAGCAATCAGCTTGATTGTCATTTATACATAATTACTTTAATGATCCAAGAAAATTATTTTTAAATCTGTAACTGGCTAAATTTTTATATACTTCAGTAAAACAATTCTTTCCGTACATTATAAATCTCAAATTGTTATTGTTATTGACAACTAAATTAATACGTAAGATATTCCTTTTATCACTTTCGTTGTTACAATCTATTCTTGCCTTTTCCCTTGTCGCCAGAAATTGAATTTTCGCTCCCGATGTCGTAGATAAACCTATTGCGTAACTTCTACCAAACAGAAGCCAAGTTTCTGCCTCCGATCTGACGATTCTAAATTTTCATTTTCGATTTTATTCTTCGCTCTCCCACGTAGCGTATTATATTCCTTTGACGTTGAAATCGCCTTATTTCGCTTCCGCATTCAGTGTCCTATTGCTGACGCCGACAATTCCTACCCCTCACCGCCCTCTTTTTCCAGTGATTTTCTGTAATCCGCCAATATCCTTTATAGAGTCGTTGTATTTCAACGAAATCCGCAAAAATTTCTCGTGATATGTTGCAAATTGTTTCTCGTATTGATATCATCGCGCGCGAATATTTACCCGAAAGTTTCTATCTTCTCTCCGATTCTTTCCTGTTTCTTTTATTATTCATAAAACGTCAATATTCATTTAGAATCGGTTTTTGAAATGCACTCGCTGATGTGCATTCCTTTAGTCTTAGAACGAGAATTGACGTTTATTTTAGAATGGCAGTTTCCGGCCTTACTATGAAGAAAAAAAAAGGAAATTGATTTTCAATCGACGTATAAATATTCATATTGTTTTCCTACTGCTGACATTAATTTATTAATGAGAAGTCTACTTGCTGCAGATAACTATTCCACGACATGTGCGATTTGGACGAGTTAGCGTAATACAAAGATGATTCGCACTTTACGTATATATTTTATCTATGAATTGTCTACGAGCCGTCCTTTAATCAAATAAGAAGAAAATTTACAATGCGAATTTCATGACTGATAAAAAAAAAACATAATTTCGCACTCGAGGTCACGAGTCGATTTGATATCGACTACATTTTCTATTGATCTTCGAAAGAATTTTATCGATGCAGCATTAATAAAATAAATATCGATCTTCTTTGAAAAGCAATAGAAAATGTAGTCAAATAGTCCGAAAAATCAATCGAAATTGATTTGATTTCGACTTGTGAACCAGGGAAGTGACTAGTCCAGTCATCCCAGTATTAAAGATACGTGCAGCGAATGCCTCGCCCGCGTCGATGGCATTCTAGCGACTCGCTGACGAATGTAAAATAACTTTTATTACTCCGTCGTTAGTTCGTGAGTTACCGACAACCTTGGCACGTGGACTAAGGAACTCCGAACAATGCTCCGTGCAGCAAAATTAAACTCGACGTCCCTGACTTGGCTAATGCGTGTCCACTCCGCTCCGCAGGGAAACGTTCACGCCAATCATGCGTGCAACTCGGGAACATAGTGACACACCCCGTATTATCGTCCAATAATTAAATGATTAAGTGATCCGATCTAAAATATTCGGACTTTCAAACTCGCGGAACGACGAGTTGAAAGCACGTTTCACGTTGAAATTCGTATAGAAACACCGTGTGAATTGAGCTTAATGCATTGCCTCGAGCCACATTTCAAACATCGTGAATTTGATTTAGGGGGATAACTGGGAACAATGTTGATCGGGACGTCGATTAACAATAAAATATCATCCCCTTCCCTGCGCATCAAAACGAAGATTCCGCGGTGGAGGTTGTTCCCAAGCTAATATCTTTACTGGGCGCCGAGGGTGTGTGCGCGGAATTTAATGGTTCTGCCAGAAGTTCTCTTCTCGGCAAGATCCTCGCGCGACTTCGTCGGAAGATAAATCGAAGCTGGGATGCTTTTGCTCTTCTCTTCTCCACCCTCTTAACTTTCACGGCGATGCCCGTCTAAACGTGGCTCCGGATGGCATTATAAGCTATATATATTGACTCACATAAAAACAAACCCCTTAACAAGAATCATGTAGAGTCTTAGATAATCAGAGATTATAAAAAGATATTTCGTGGCCTGATTTGCTGTCTAAAAAATATGGCCTGATTGGTTATCGTAATAATTATCATAAGAATTAAATAGTATGATTACTTGACAAACAATCAGTATTCATATTACCCATAAGGAAATAGTAGCAGTAAATTAATCTAATTGACTCAATATCAAATCTCTGGTTATTTAGAACTTAGCATCGCAAAATACACTCTCGAATTCGAATTATGTTACCACATTTCTACAACTGCTCACGTCGATTATTTTGCATGTGAAAAAGATAAAGATGATTCTAAGCTGCCTTTGTTTTAGTCCATTAATGCACATATGTATATGCGTACTATCTGAGTATACCACGTGATCTAAGTGTATTACGTGACACATATGTGATTATAAGATCCCAAAATTGACAATAAATATTTTAAAGACAGATTCTTTATAACACTTTAATACGAAAATGCAGAAGTCAAGTTTTGAAATAGAAAGAGTTTAAAAATTATGAATAACAGAACTAGAATATTGCGTACTCAAAAATGGTTAGTGTGAAGCTGCTTCCTCGACTTCGTCTTTGACAATAAAAATAATAAAATTCAGCACCTCTACACTAATCATTTTGCTATCCTTTGCGTAAAATTGTAGCCATTCATAATTTAAAAACTTTCCGTTTGAAAACTGTTATAATCATGGTATTTTCATATTAGACTTTTTGTTTTAAAGTATCAAAATCTAAAAAACAATTTTTTGAAATATCATAATAAATTAATATTTTAATTATCGATTTTTAAAAATATTTATCATAAGTTTTGAGACCCTCTGTATATTATGTAATTTATGCAGTGTGATGTCAGTCTTGTTACGAATGCTTTGAAGTAGTTGGCCAATCAGAAGAAAGAATTTTGCTAATCGACCGATCAGAAAAATATCTCAAATTATTTGTAGCACCATGCTGTTCATATTCTAGGATCAAAAAATGGGAGCTCTCATTAGGGATATTGCTTAACATCAAACTAATTACAAAATTCAGTGAAATGACGATATCAGCCTAACAGATTTTACAATAATTTTCGCAAACAAAAATTAGGAATGTAAATCGCAAAAAGATTAAAATTCTTCGTACATATAAGAGATTATCTCTCAGCTCTATCTCATTTCGCGAATAAAATAATGATTGCTTTCATCTTAAATTCTGTCCGCAATATCTTTTGTCGTCTCATAGGTAAATGTTGAACCAACAATGCGCAAATAAAACAAGACGGCGATAATTCGTCTTTGTCGGTTTTTGTTGAAATATGGTGCTGCGCAACGTGACTTTGACGTCATTCCGTGACTATTATTGCAAAGTCTCTGGACTCAACACGTGTACACACCAACGCGCCCTTTGCTCCTGCAATATTAAATCGATTCTATTTCATTTTTTATTAGTGACACGTTCAATTTTCGGTATTTCGCCGCCCACCAAAAAGTTGCCGACGTAATCTAGATAATGAGTGTTCAATAATTATGTTATAATTCGAAAATGATCGCTTCAAATTTAATTTTCTGAAATGAATAATAACAAGGAACGAGAAGCATCTGGCGACATTTCTGCGGAATATTTTGTCGTAACGTGCATTTCTATCATGAGTGAAGACACAAAAATCACATTCCGGCTACACCACATTGCGTGGAGATTTCCTGCAAATTTTTAATTAAATTTCGATAGAAACGCATACCGAAGGAAAGTTCACGCACCGCGCCGATTCGACCAAAGTCGTCGCGTTGTGAAATGATGTTATATAATTATAAGTAATAATTCTCGGTACTTCAATTTAACGGAAACTTTGAGATAAATGCAGTGTGGAGTGAAACCTTCGGGCGAGCCGCGACATTTGCCCCGTTTCTTACGCGTCTGCTCTTGTAATAGTTGCGATCTTATCTCTTCACCCTTTCTCTGCAGTATCTCTATAAATATTAAAAAAGAATGTGCAAATGTTTTAATTGAAGATTTTTCACAGAAAATAAACGAACAGCTAAAATGTTAAATTGTCAAGAAATAAAAAACTTTTCATCCTCAAACAATTATATAAATATGATAATTTTTCCAAACATAAATAAACATATATAAGAACAAAATTTTAGACTTGTTTAAAGACCTATTAAAAAAAAAATAAAACCTCTTTTGTTCATGGAAATTTTATTTATAGTAAATCATACAAAAACATTAATTATATCAGAAAATATCAAAACTTCGTGTAATTTTTGAATCGATAAATTTTCATTTTGCATTATTCAGTGAGATTAGGATATGGAAAAATAGTTTTATTGAAATATTAAAAAATTTAGCTAAACACAGATCTAAAAATAATTTTGTTAGACCATCAAAATAATTACATACAAACTTCAAGCATAATGAGCAATGTTAAAAAGTTTTGACATTCTAGCAACCAGCTTGAGCGGCCTGCATAATTATTTTGATGGTCTAACAAAATTATTTTTAGATCTGTACTTACATTGTAAAATAATTACGTGTATATAAAATTGCAATAATTATAATGGATAATTTGAGATTATTAGGTATATATGTTACGCGCGCGCGCGCGCGCGCACACACACACACACACACACACACACACACACACACACACACACACACACACACACACACACACACACACACACACACACACACACACACACACACACACACTACTAATAAATAACTACTAACTAATAAGTAATATAATTAGTTATTACTTATTAGTAATAAAACTTAATTACTTAATAATAAATTA
>NW_012130089.1:2704818-2717399 GCF_000143395.1 Atta cephalotes
ACACTACACACACACACACACACACACACACACACACACACACACACACACACACACACACACACACACACACACACACACACACACACACACACACACACACTCAAAGTAAAATCATAACTTACAAATGAAATTAGTATTCTTCTTTGTAGAAATTAAACAATTTCTGAAAATAAATTTACAACTGAAGTTAAATTTATAGAAATATTTAAATATTAATTCATCAATAAATTATGTCAATAAATTTACTTTAAATTATTTTATTCCCATTTTAGAAATCTAATAAATTACAGACCACACATAAAGCCACGAACATACATCGACTTTCGTACAACGGATTGAACTCAAGTCTTAACGCGCATTTTGACCCGAAGCGAGAATATCAGAAGGAATACTCAAAGTAACACGCAATTGACGTCCGTTGCTCGCACGTCATTTCGTGGGAAGTTGAGGAACGTCACGAACCTTTTTCCGTCTCTCGTGAAAAGGGCCTCGTTCCGTGCGACTTTCGCGATACATTCGAGGAGGAGCGGCATCTCTCTCCTGAGCCGGCGGCGTGCACTTCGAGGAATTCCACCGTTAGTTCAGCCATTACCATTCGCTACATGTCGACGGCGGTCAGTCCGTGAGCGCATTTTAGCGTGTTTACGGCACTTTTCGAAGAAACGGTTAGCCTGTTCTGTCCCTCCGCCAACCTGATCGGGAACGGCAACGTGCAACATCGTTTCATTATTGCGATTACTTTATGAGAGCGGGAAGACACGGTTGTGGATCGCCATCAACGCGACACGGGGATGAAATACTTTTAACTTGAAGACGAATAATCTTAGTTAGTATATCAGATACGCGATATGTGTCATGTATGCCTTTTAGCAAACTGGCGATGTATATCTGATAATAAGTTCACTGAGTAAAAACAATGAGAGTAATGGCTAGGTATAATATCTATTCATCGCGAGATTTTCAGGATGATGATCTTGTTGTTGATGAATATATATGTCAATCGATACAAAAAAAAAGATATATTTTTGATAGATTTCTAGAATAAAAGATACATAAATATTTAAACTTTGTAAATTTTACATGGAAGTTTATAAAAGTTTTACAAAAGTTTACAAAATATTACGTTACACTGAAAGAACAATTTTACCGAAGTATCTAAAAATTTAGATACTTTTAAATTTGAAAATATTATTGGACCAAAAGGAAGGAATTATAGTGATTCAAACTGATTGCAACAGAAATATTAAAACTTTTTACGCAGTACATTTGCTCATCACATTTGAACGTCCTTAATAATTATTTTGATGGTCCAATAAAATTATTTTCAAAGAATGCAGCCAAGATGTTCTCTCGATCTAGTTAGAGAAATAAGAGATTGAAATAGGTATCAATATTTTCCGTTCCAAAGGTTCCATTCTAAATTCAAAACATTTTATTAAGTTTTCAAACAAGTCCTTAAATCCTTTCAAACATCCCAAAACTCTAACGTTATATTTTTTAAAAATAAAAAACTGAATTTGGAATCTTTGGTAATCTATAATGTTGGAAAGAAAAATCAGTGCAAAATAAAACTTTCATATTTGTTTTCAACTCAATGAGATCTTTTATTACATATTTCACTCCTTATTTTCCTAACTGTTGAAAGAACATGCCTAATATTGGCCACGTTCTTTGAATTTCGCTAAATCTTTAGAAACTTCAACAAAAGCGTTTTTTCCGTATACTTTTTATCCGCAGTGATAAATTAATTAATTATTTTCGATAGACTACATAATTGTAAGTACATAACATTTTTTAGATCTATATAATAAATTATCAAATGGATAGCTTGAATACAAACTGAAAGATAATACTGACTTGATATTAATCCTTTAATGTCGAGATCAAGTATCGTTTGAAACATGATTTCATGTTATGGGTTCAAAACATGTAAGCGATATTTACTTAAATGCACCATATTGACTTGACAAGAGTGAAAGCGTGAAGTCTGCGAGAATATTCGTGTTCCCTCACAAATTTGATATCAACGGAAAGTCGTGAGAATAGAAGCGTCGATGTTTCTCTTCAAGCGAGATTGCAATTAGCAAGCGATGAATTAATCGTAATCAATATCCCTAATCAATAATTGTGATCTTTCACGTTTTCGCGAGGAATGTAGGTATATTCATTTGTGGGAATAAAATACGCTCTCGATCTCGTCTTCGATAAATCAAACGAATTATAATATTAATTATATATAGTTTAACTTATTCTTTCTGCATATTTTCTGCTTGGAATTCCAAAGAGAATCGATGAATCGGATTAAACTAGGATTATTGTCGGCCTTTAACGTTCGATGTAATTATAAGAAAAAAACACGACACACAATTATAATATAAACCATGTACGGTCGTATGATTTTCCAAGGCAACATAATAATCGCGCGCGTTAAGTCGAGACGACGATAGTTTCTCCGGCGTGTCACTATTGAAAATTTTAGCCTGAGGAGCTAAAAGCACCGAGACCGGGTTACGTTACAAAGTAGCCAGGAAATTCCGATTGCGAATCGCGAAGCGATGCGTCAATGGTCCCAACGATCGAAAACCACTCTCAAGGAGCCGCTCCCCGTCGAAACGCGTGGCCTCGCAGTCGCGCCGTCGGCCATCGAAAAATTTATAACGAGCTCATTCGTATACATCTCGCGATGTGGAGTAAATAAGGAGACGGGGGAACGTCGGCGAGTCGAGCCGGGTTTCTTGAAAATACTCCGAGAGATCATCATCGATTCGCGGCTCCAATCGAGCGGGGCGCGAAGACGGGCCCCGATAATCCGACGGGTCGGTGATGATGGGTTCGCATTCCTGATGTTGATCCCTGAGTCAATTTGATAGCGACGCGATGTTTTCGAGGCGATTCTATTGACGGGTTTCTCGAAAATGTTTCGTAACTTCTGTCGATGAAACGACGAAGTTTCTCTCGATAAAATTCAACGTGCAATATCGAAAACGTAATGTACAAATATTCAACAGGTTACTTTATACAATTTAGAGAAGGGAATTTGGTCAGAGAATCTCCGATAAAGGAACTTCGCGACACATGATCAGTAAATGGACCGCGAGTATCTGATCTGCAGTTCCACGGTGATCCTTTTATGTTAAATGACGTCGCCAAGTCACATGTGAAGTATAATTATCATAACACGTTCCTCGCGCGATGTAAAACAGCGATTTTTTAAGTTCAACCCGGTAGTGAATGGTTTTAAAGCTGCACGGAAAATACTAAGTATCTCTACCTATGTTTAAAAGGTCATATCTTCGTGATTAAAATCATCTGATAATACATTAGATTATAAATTCCTGCATAAATTGATTAGGAATGTAGATTATGGCATGACGTCACAAGACACTAATGTTCATGTTTATCAATATAGATTAATTTTAATCTCGATTTAATATACTCTTTACATGAATGAACGGAAAAGACTATATTGGGTCAAAGCGAGTTTTGATGCCTAATATTTTTGTGTAAATTTTCACAATTTTAAATCCTTCGATTAATGGCCCTCTTCTCATTTGTGTTGAAACATTTTGAACATTTTTGAACATTTTGAACATGTTGAACATTTTTCGTCGATTTTTTAAATATTATTTATATTTAATTTTTTTCTAATATTTAGAACTAGAAAAGATATATAAAAAGT
This sequence comes from Atta cephalotes, assembly GCF_000143395.1. Taxonomy (NCBI): domain Eukaryota; kingdom Metazoa; phylum Arthropoda; class Insecta; order Hymenoptera; family Formicidae; genus Atta; species Atta cephalotes. Next base: position 2,708,501 of record NW_012130089.1, read on the forward strand.
AAAAGTTGACCTCATTGTACTGAATTTTACTGCGTTCCATTATATTATTTCTATTTATATTATGTTCAATAGAATTCAGAGTAGTTTACATTACATTCACTTGGATTTTTTAATTATATTATAAATGATTGAAGATGACTTACAGTCGAGCACAATTAGTGTTGCTTTCATGATTTTAAATCGACATATCAAACAAAGTATCACAATATATGATATATGAATACACAATTAAATAACAAAAGCCTATATAAATTGGATCTTGTGGAGTTTGAAAATGTCGATGTGAATTTTACACTTATTCTACAAACTGCATACCGAAATATTTTTAGTCTTGAGACACAATCATAAACAGAATTAGAGTAGTAAGTACTAGAATAACAAATTATTCACAGTTATTAAGAATTTGTTAGCATCAATATTATTAAACTGCTTGTGAATTTAGTTTGTGGTATTATTACTCTCGTTGTGTATTGACATATTAAAGTTGTATTATTATTATTATTATTATTATTATTATTATTAATCAAACATTTATAATATTTCGTCGTTGGCCCATTTATCATTTATAACATTAATAAAATATAAATTGAATCAAAATTAAAGTTAATATTGATAGAAATTGGTATGAAACATCGTTACGAGTCTGCATGTGAATCGTCTTTCTCATCAGAGAGTTACTCTTTGCCATGAAATTCATGAAACTTCATGAAATTAATTCTTCGGAATATCCAGAAAGAAACGCAAATGGAACACTGCGACAGCAGCTGCGGCGGCAAATGACAATCATGCGACGGCGGCATTGTGCGAAAGGCCCTTAACTTGTCGATGCACCCGTCGGCGGGAGAGGCGGCGGATTGCGCGCAATAAGGCCCCACGTTTCGTGGCAGACGCCGTGGCTAACGGATGTGCCGTTACGGGGCCGCATTCCACGAAGCTACGCATGCGCGACGCGACACATTCCATTGTCTTTTACATTCTTCCCGGCCGTTTCTCTCCTCGTCGGTATTCTTAGCACGCTCTCAGCCGCCAGCCGCCCCTAACGCAGAGGCGTAAGGCATACAGGTCCCCGTCCCTCCCTCCCTGCCACTGTCGTCTGGCCCTTATCGAAGTATCGTCTCTTTACATCGTCGGATTCTCCTTTCCTCTCTTTCACGACAAGATTCGCGTCCAGAATTGTCTCGGGAGGAAGCGACACACACGAGTCCTCGAAATGGCGATTTTTTTCGAGACATGTTTCAGAGAGATTTATCCCTTTCGTTGGGAAACGATAAATAACGACGACCGATGGCGAATCGCGATTAAATTTTTGCTAAGAAAAAAAACGGACTCGGAATCTCGTATTCATTGAAAAATTTCAAGATATACCGCTTATGATGACGATGCGCGACTTCAGCCTCTCCACTATTTGATTTAACATCGCAGGGCGCGTCTTACTCATTCTCCGGAAGAACCGAACGAACGGTTTCCGTGGCCGCTGGGTAACCGAGGGAAGGCTTAGAAAGAAAGACGAGTCCTCCAAGATTCCAAAGGCGGCGGAATTCCGTTCAGCTACATCATGCGCGATTCGCAACGGTGCGTTGCACGTTTCTCGTGCACGTTGCTCGGCTTCACGGTTATACAACGCATCCGGGATATGTAAACTCACGTACAGTGTAAGCGGCGCGTGTATATAATACAATAATAAATAATATAAAATAATAGATAAATAAAGTACCAAAGCAAAAGAGAAAAGAGATGGTATAGTGGTAGGTCACAATGCGCAATCTTTGCGTAATTCGTCGGCGAGGTACTTTGATTGCCGATCGAAGTGATCGGCTCGCTGAGAATCAGGATATGCTAATGGTAGACGTGCGTGTGCGTGCACCTCTGTGTATGCGTGCTCGTATGCCTCTCTCGCATAACTGATACCGACGGATACGCGCGGCAAAAACCGGAAATGACTGAGATAGCTGGTTAACGCCGAGCCGCGAAATCAAGAGATCCTGCTCGATGACCTTAACGAAGCGAACGAGCAAAACGTGCGCCGCCGCAGTTTTCGGTTCCCTTCGTTTCCTCCGGCAAGAAGGATTCGTACAAGAGAGATCCGAGAATTAAAGAAGTCTTTGGCCTGCCAAACGAGGCTCTTAAATTTTTAGTGCCTCCGGAGAATCATAGTTGATGAAATAACGTTTCTTCTTGCTCGATTTCCTGATATTTGGAGCGAAGGAAGAATACTCCGGATGATTTTCACGTCACTAAACGTCCACGGAAAAGGGAGATGAGGAAAACACGTTATTGTCTTTCTCAAAAGCAAATATACCCTTACATTGGTACGACATGCAGAAAAGTCAAAGATAATTCCCCGCTGCGGTTATTGCATCGCCAATCGACTTCGGTTTTATATAATAAGAGTTCGTTTATGTAACGCAAGTTGGACAGGAAGATACGTGGTGGCCGAGCAAAGTTAATAAATAAGATGTGTAAAAGTAATTCGCGCGAAGTGTTCGGGGCCGACAACTGTGCAAGGTGGTCCAAGTTCCCACGAAGTGGACCTCTTTTGGACTCCTTTCAATAATCACGATCTTTATCTGCTTTAACCAACGAATCGACCTTCGCATTCTCACGTGTCGTCGACGTTGATATTCGGCGTCATGCGGTCGATGTTTGATGGGAAGATGCGTAAAGAGTCGAAGGACAAGTTTTGACAGCGGTGGTCTTCTATGGCCGGGCGATCGACCCCTAGGTGTCTGACCCTCGAATTGCGGGACAAGGATTCGACGATTTCCTCTCCAGCCAGCATGCGGGTCGCCGTCATATGTAAGACCCCGCTTTATTAGGCAAGCGAATTTAAAAGACAATCTCTTTCTCTTTCTCTCTTTATCCCGGGTTCCTTTTCTGAGTCAGCATGATCTCGATTAGTTGAACGATTGCGGGCATGCCGCGCGCTTTGCTTACTTCGGGCACAAGAACCAACGTCCGGGGGCACCGAGTGTATGACTCACGTCGGAATCCTGGAGTGGCACAATGGCCTTTGACTACGTAGCACGCGCGTGTACCATGCCATACACGCGGCGATCCGAGACTTCGTGTACGCCGTCCGCATGGATTTCTCTCGAAAGTATGGGTAATATATCTCCTTATGTAACGGATTTCGTTAAATATGCCAGTAATTCTGCCGCGGCAGCGTACGTGGGTGTTCATACTTTGACCGCGAGTTTCTCAGGCGCATTGTTTAGCGGCGACTCGCGCATTGTTGCAAACGCGAATTTTCGCGACACGACAGCAAGGAGAACGCGGACGGTGCCATGGTGATCCACATGTAACAACAAAAATACAATAAAATACCGTATGCCAGGTTCCCCTCCCTTCGTTCACCTGACACACGCGTAGTAGACAGATACACGTTCATGTGTAGGTCCACGACGCAGGATCTCCGCTCTCCGGAGCGAGAAACTCGGAGCGCGCGGTGAAATGTTTTTGTTTTCAGCGTGCGAGTCGTGTCGCGGCCGCATAAGCGGCGTGCTCCTTTCTAGAGAAACGGCTGGCCCGAATACCACCGTTGAAACGGCCTTGCGCGACTCGCGGTAAGAGCTCGGCAAGGCTCTCCGGATTTCTGCAAAGGCAGCGAACCGCCGCGAATTTCAGAGCCGAATACCGATTCGCTAGGAATTGCGCCGCGCGGACGCGATCGTTTCACTTTGTCGACGGGATATCGTCGAAAGTAGAAATAATTATCGATAATTTAATTTTAGAATTAATTATCGCATTTTTGTTTTTACATATTTTACGTGTAAAGATACTTTATCACAATTTTGATTCATAAATCCTGGTATTAAATTGCACGAATCCTTTTGCTTTTTTGAAACTAAATATTAATTTGAAATTATAAATAAGCAAATAAATAAATAAATATAAATAAAAAAAGACGATATTTTTTATTTATTTTCCTTCTACCTCTAGAAATACGTTATTAATTTGTAAAACACTTTCTTCATTTTTATTAAAATTAAAATATTTAATATAATAAAAATATAGGTACTCTTTATTACATAATATTACAATAATAATAAATAACTGCATCTTTTATTTCTATTCACTTTTATTCGATCACAATAGACATTTATACTGTTAAATCAAGAACAATAGTAACGCAATCCTTTCAGTTAAATAATATTTTGTCATTTTTAACTATGCTATGTGTGTCAAAATGTAAATTAATCCATTAAAGTGATTAGTTTCAAAGCAAACAACATTTATATTAACGTAAAAACTTGATAAATAATAAATTACACTTGTGTCAAATTTAAACATTTTCTTTAAATTGTTTAACTTCATTGTTTTACTTAAATTAATGACATATATCAGTGGTGTTCTATAGGAACAATTAAAAATAGCTCGAATTGAGTATAATTTGATATTATGAGTTTAATGGTGTAGGAACTCTCCGAGCAATATTAATATTTGATTACTATTTTATACGATGTCGATATTTCAATGAACAAAGTGATATCCATTTTAAAATAGTCAATCTCTAGTTCTTTTTCAATAATGTCCGGCAAAACTCAAGCTAACAATCTGTTCCATATTCGCCAGATTGAATTTCAAAATATATTTCGCCAAAATATTCCCCGACGAGCTCTATTAAAGAAGCTGATTCGCCATGTTCACAGACTGTATGGTTTTACAAGTAACATATCTTTTCAGATCTTATTAAATTACCTACCGATTTTGCGAGACTCAATTGCGGCGCAAAAAGAAAGAAGAGGTTATTCGCGATTTCGTCATTCGCGCATCGATCGAATTTCAGGAAGACTGTCGTCTGGAAAACATCGAGAGTTAATTTTTTCTCGGCTAAAGATTCGCCGAGAAATTTGATGGGAATTTTGCAATCATCGTTGCACACAGTCATTTAACTGTCGTGTCCCGGTGAGCACGATCTCGTTGAAATTAAAAAACGTCAAGGATTATATGACAACTGGAAGAATTCGGGACAATTCTTCTCTCTGCACAATTATCCTCGGATATTAGACACGTATACGGAGATCTGGGTCAGCTTGTGCAAAATGGATCACTTTTCACGATGAACGACCAGGATAATGACGTCTTTCATGTTTCGGAGTTACAAGAAAACACGCCAGGAGGATTTCCCGTGGAACTGAGCGGAATATTCGTGTGAATAATCGATAGAGATCGAAAGACTCTTCGACGGGATGTGGGGAGATACTATCGAGATTTAGATCACCCGGAATACGTGATGTCTCCCCGCTTTGAAACGTTCAAGCCGCGAAGATGCTGCCGAATCGTCGTGAAACAACGCGGCGAATAGTCTGTTGAATCTCTCGCGCGAAGAATCGACTCTCGAAATAAAGTTGCTTGAATTATAGCTCGATCAGACGATAATTCGCCCGTGGCTGCTGCCTTAATCGCATTTCCGCGCTTTCAAGTTGCGCGGCACGGTCTATCTTTATCTATCTGTCCGACATTTCGCTTATAAAATTACGGGATTAAGAACCACCTGTCTCGTATTTCGCGTTCGGGTTCTTAACTCTTTCCGATCCAATAATTTCAATTGATCGCGTCTGCAACGACATTTGCAAACACGTCCACATATATGCGAAGAATCCAAAGAGTTGTCCTCAATTTCTACAAAACGTGTTTTAAAAGCCTTTCGTAGTAAATAGGATTATGTAAATCCAATGCTGAATTAATTTTATTTTTACTAAAAAAAAAAAAGCAATAAAAGATATTGTCTTTAGTCATAAAATGACTAAAATAAATAAATTAATAGACGAATTAAAAAAAATTTTTTTAATTATTTATAAATATATCATATCAATATGCGCGAATGCATATATTTTAACTCGAATATCGTCGGTCGGAAGGGATCGAGATGCAATTATCATAGAAATACTGACTACGATAGCGCATTTTAGAATCCGACGCTGCAATTACGCGCGAGATATTTATCGCACGGAGAAGAAAGTGTACCATATACAGCGCAACGCGTGGCGGCGAATAGATTTCTGTAGTTTCATAACTTAGCAGCCGACATTCCGCGGAATTGCACCACTAATAATGGCTATGACATCATCACGCCGACCCCTCTCCCCCCTTCCCCGTAATTGGCTTCATAAATTAGAAATATTAGATTTCCCTTCAAGCATAGATCCCCTTTGTCATCCGCTGATCTAACGGCCCGTCGATTTACGCCGGTTGTGCTTTCTAAATTGCGTAAAAACCCGCCAAACGGTATCATTACGCTCGCGAATTTATTACGAGCGCAGGAATTCTCGCGAGAGTTTCTGTCGCGAGCCGGGAAGATCTATTCGTCGAGATTCACCTCGCAGACACTTCGCGGTGTGTGGTGGTAGGATTTATCCCGCATCTCTAACACATAAGAGATTGCGAAGTGGGTTGAATTTATTTATCTCTACCCGAAGAAATTGCAGCAGATGTATATCGCATGCCGTGACTCATCGTTTACTGCAGATATAATAAACGCATTATTCTGAAATACGTTACTTTAGGTTTTGTCGCATTAAAATAATTTATCGCATAACCGTTTATTTCTTAAATCGGATTCTAGCGGTCTCTTTATTGTATCTTGTCTCTGCTTAACTCTTATAAGTTAATATCTTTGGTATTATTGTTGAAATGGAATAAAAAATGTTCGTATATTTTTTTAAAAATTAACACAATATCATGGCTTATTTCGAGCTGTAATTAAATTAACTTTAAATTAATATAATTAGCAAACGTTTCGGCTTACAAAGCCTTCTTCAGTGCTACAACGCAGAGATACAATCTTAAATTAACGAACAAAGTATAACGGATATTAATTATTACTACTATTAATTATAGCTCAAAATAAGCCATGACATTGTGTTAATTATTATTGAATTTTATGACTGTGCTACATCATATATGCTTTCCATTACTCAAATAGACTCTATAGACTCTATACTAAGAAAAATTGTTCATTAAATTAATTTAGATTGTCTTTATTTCTTTCGCTGACGAATATACGTATTTAAATTAAACATATTATGTTTGATTTACATATACACCAAAATCCGGAAAAATTTCAATTTAAATTTTCTGCTATATTATGCCTCCGCCAGAGATTGTTGTTAGTGTCCGAGAAAGCCTGATGCTTGTAGTAAACAATCATATTCTGAAATGGCCGCGATGTTGAAACCAAGTGCGGAGTATAATCGAAAAGCCGCGATCATCGAAGGCCTTTGCGCTGAGCGCTCAACAATGGAAATAATTCGGTTATTTGGATACCCGAGAGCAATCGTTTATGACGTTGGCAAAATATACGGCTTCAGAATAGTCTAACGAAGGTATTCCAGTACGCCAACGAAGAAGAATCTTTCGAAAGAACGTTCTGCGAGGACCACCGCAGTCGTTGAAAGGGCTCAAGTATTGATTTTAGATGACCCAAGGCAATTGTTGCACGTTTCTGATGGATGTAATGAAACTGTGGAAACTGTGGCGTCCGAAAGATCATATATTTTTCAGCAGAACGGTGCACTGGCTCATACGAGAGTCATTTGATTCAAAATTGATTCTCAGATGACGTCGATATGTTTTGGTCCAAGGAATCTGGCCTCCCAAGCCTAGAATTAAATCCCTTGGACTACTACGTATGGAGCGTAGTTGAAAGAGTCACAAACAAGTCTCGGTATCCCAATGTGACGTCATTAAGGACTGCTATTGAAGCAGCATTCGTCGGCATGGACAGCACTACATTACAGCGTGCGAACGCTTCAAACTAGAATAGAGGCCGTCATTCAAGCTAATGGGGGATATATCGAATAATTGTGCTCTACAGAGATCTTCCAAGTGTAAAAGGATTTTTTGTAATATTTAATTTTTCATTAAAAACATTTTGTTTAAAGAGATTGTTCGATTTGTTCGGATTTTGGTGATGCACCCTGTATACATTCTTCAACGAAAAAAATAAACACAAATTAAATTAATAGTACAATTAATTTTTTTCTCAGTATAATAATCATAATAATATTAATAGCACAAACTTTACTGCTTCTCTTTAGGATTAATTTATGTATATTGCACGAACAACGAGCACATCGTGATGGATAGGTACCGTTAGAATTTCGAGAGTAACAAGTTACTGTTGGCACGATATGAATCTAACCATGATAGACCAATCTATCATATTAGAGACTGTCTAATAGCCTTTCTATACCGCGGTTCGGTCATTGCCATTGAAGCGAAAAAAAAGAAACGACAAGAAAAAAAGAGCGACGCAGTAGCGAAGATCGTTTGATCGACGCGCGGTATGGAATGGTTTCGGTGCCTCCGGGGCTGATTTCTTTCGACAATGCCGCGCAATAAATCGTGCAAACACACGCACGCACGTGCGTGCGCGAGAAACACGAGGTGAGCCGTCTGTCGCTCTTTTGAAAGTTGAACCCGAGACGGAATTCACTTTCGCCGCCGTCAGTTGGTTCGCACGCTCGCCGCCCTCTTTTTGTCAACCATGTCGTACCTCGTTCTCGAAACTCGAACGAGAGACCCGATGTGATGTGGCCGCGAGGCCTCCGGCGTTTTGAATTCCGCAGTCTCGACCGCCAGCTTATTTAGGGCTTCGGGAAATTGAGGAGATTCCGGCGGGGCTGTACAGTACGGCTGTCGTGGATCGTCGCGAGAATCAGGAAGAAGACGATGCGACGTGTGAGCGATAGCGATTCATCGCGAACCTCGTAAACAACGGGCTTTAACTGAGCGTTACCATAGTCAATAGGAATTTAGTTTCTCTCTCTCTCTCTCTACTCTCTCTCTCTCTCTCTCTCTCTCTCTCTCTCTCTCGTCTACTACGTACGTACGTACGTACGTACGTACGTACGTACTACTCGTACGTACGTACGTACGTACGTACGTACGTACGTAC
>NW_012130089.1:2717420-2724616 GCF_000143395.1 Atta cephalotes
ACGTACGTACGTACGTACGTACGTACGTACGTACGTACGTACGTACGTACGTACGTACGTACGTACGTACGTACGTACGTACTACTACTACTACTTACTCTTCTCTCTCTCTCTCTCTCTCTCTCTCTCTCTCTCTCTCTCTCTCTCTCTCTCTCTCTCTCTAAATTTATACGCGACTGTTTACAACGCGTTTCTAAATGCGGCATCCGCTCGCGACGACGACCCTCGCGAGCCGTAGACGGTTTTACTCGGGCCGGAAGTCGACCTACTCGTTCCGGGATTGGGGCACGTCCCCTTGACCCGTGGAACGGGAGTAAATTAGGAGTGCTTGAAATAGAACCATGTAGCATGATATCTAGTGCATATCTCCTCCGAGACATCCCCGTTGAATATTCAAAAATATTCACATTTGCAAATATTTTTCAACGTAGTTGTTATTGGTTACTCAGTGCATTATGGTAATGTTAAAAAAAGACCTTCGCGATCTATTTAAAATTTTACTTGTAACAACGAAGCATATTTATCAAAAGCATTATTATTCGTTCGAGAATTTATTTTACACGAAAAACAAGATTTTTTTTAGAAAATCATTTTTTTTTAGAAGATCATTTTTAAAAAAGAATCAAAATATGTTACAAATAATGCATTTATAATTAATGTTGTCCATAATTGTATGTTAAAATATTTATTTAAAATAGGAATGACTCACCAATTACATCAATAAGACTTGCAGAATTTCACTTTCCAACGAAATTAAAAGTCCACTTAAAATTAGTGAAAAGGAGAAGCACAAATATTGTAACTGCACGAATCGAAGTCGCCCTTTAATTTCGCTGAAGAATGTATTTGTACAGATGACAAATATATATTACGCGATACCTCAAACTTGTCACGACAGTCTAGACGCGAGACGGTCACTCCCGTGTCTGTTTCCTTAAGAATTAGCGCATGTTCATAAATAAGTCAGAATTTCCTGTTATTTGAGTCTTGTATTCATATATGTGTATACTATCGCAGTGGCTCTCAATAGTGACGATAATATCGTTTTAATAATGACTTATTCGTTTTAATGATGATTATTTACTCGTATTATGAGCCTTTACTTGATTATTACCATAAAATAAGGTTACTTTGAACTTTGAAACAGGTAGGATAATTGGCTCAAATTTTTAAAAATGTCTAAACAACATGCATGCACGATCTAAAATCAGGACGTCTCAACTGATTTTACATGCGCATATCTGAGTATTATCCAAATTGGGATCAGTTATCCCAATTTTGATAATATAATACTAGGAACGGTACGCAAATAATTTCCTGCAATGTCTGAAATAACGTGCTTATCCTTCCACTCGAAATCTTCAATTCGACATAAGTCCGCTAAATCAGGCAATCGGGAAATTCGGATAAACACGTCACTCGACACATTTCTCTCCTGTGATACGTTTCCGCAAAGTAGCAACGGTGCAGAACCGCACCGTCTGGGACTCCTCACCAATTTCGACGGCAACCGTAAATCTCGATATCGTCGCGGGCGCGAGAGCGACACATGGTCCCGCATGAACGACGACGAAACATGCACTTTCCGGGGTGCAAGGTTTGCGTGAGGATGCGGACCGATGCGACGGTGCTACCAAGCAACCAACCGGCAAGATTAATGATCTAATATGGGTACTGCGGCGGTTACAGACGGCGCACGGCGCGGCCTGTTCGTGGAAGAGATGAGTCCCGGCCTTGCATCTTGCGCGAAGATCTGCCTCCGCTAATTGACTGCGACCTCTTTCACCGCGCCTCTTCCAGCCGAATGGATCGCCGTGGCGTGACGTGTGCAACCACAAAAATCACGCGTGCACGCGAAATCGATCAATGACGGGGAAACGTCGATCTTTAAAGACGTGTATGGAATACGCTTTAAAACTCGATATCAAAATCCGGAATCGAATCGTGAAATTTAAGATTTCCATATAATGCTATTACAGTCGCAAACCTTATCATACGATAGTTTGACACGAACGATCTGGTCATATAATCTAATACGAAATTGCAATCTGTTGTTCGATTCGAGTCTGAAATCCAAGAAGCGAGAAATGAACGATAAGATGGTCTCGGATAAATTTAAAAGATTACTTTTACATTCGTTTATCCTCGTTGAATAATATTCGCGTGGCTGCTATTATTATTAAATCGTGTAAACGAAATTCTACATTTTGCCGCGATATTATTTTCGGTCCTTCCTTAGTTCACGCCAACTGTCTAAAATTACTTTTACCGTGTTTTCTTGAATTATTAATAAATTTAATATAGAATATGTGTAAGGCAAAAATATATCGAGAATATTTAGCGGGATCAAGATTAAATATTTCTCTTGATCGAAGTCAATTTAAAAAATTTTATTTTTAAAAGACACGTAGAAGGTGTAATAAATATCTAAATGTTACTATCTAAGGAATATCAAAAAATGAAATCTTAAAAGCATTTATAATTAACTGCACTGAAATATAAAATCAATATTAAATATTTCTCGAAAAGAAATAGAATATGTTATCATGCACGATTAAATAATGATAAAATCGTAGTCTTTTAATTGGCCAAGACCATGAAGTGTGACTAGCAACTTTCTGAAAATAACAAATCGGGGCGAAGGGGTGTAGCTAGATTTTCTCTAATTGTCACATTTCCTCGCTTCTCGTCCAAGAACGAGTTACGAAAGGCCGGTGTCAAGCAGTCAAGCAACCAGACAATCGCTTGGTAAGCGTGAAAAGAAAAACATCGAGCACTTGGTGGCGGCAATCTATTTATGTAACGCGCAAATCCTGATCTGCATAAATAGCCGGACGTATTATGCAACGTCATATGTAGCGCAGAATTGCCTGGCGCTACGATGGCATAACGCGGCATACAACCCTCAATAAACCTTTGAGCGGAAGAAAAACGCCGTCTCGTTTCTTGGCGTCGTCCATTCGCACCCGTCCGTTCGCGAGATGTTATAAATTTATCCCCGTCATGACACCTCCGCAGTAAAACCCGGCAATATTTAACGTAACGGCGAGGCGTTGTTGCCGTCGATCGTAAAATCATTGTGAATCATCGTAAATGACGTGTCTACCGATTCGAACATTATTCATTGTTCGAAATAGGCGATTAAAGCATTCTATATTACATATAGAAATACATTCCAGGTGTAGTTTCTATATTTCGTACTATATTATTTAAAACAGATAAAAATGCAAACTATAAATGCTTACTTAATGAACAAGAATAGAAAATTGTACACATAATGTTATTACTTGCTCATTATATTGTTATTGGTTAAAGTACGTAGTGGTTAAAGATGTGCGCAATCATTATATGTATGTACATTATATGTATACATTGTATTACATATATATAATAAGTAAAATTACTTTATCTTTAGGTGTTATCATATCGTTTCTTTACTTCACGTAACTAAGAAAAAAAAATGTAAGTTTCCCAGAGAAGAGAAAAAATTTCTCAACTTGACAGAAAATGATCGATTAACCAAATAATATTGGCAAGAAGAATATATTCTTGACGCGATCAAATGTCATTTTTATAATTTTTTTGTTTTACACCCCAAAATCATCTTTTATGTTGTGATTTTTTTAACTATCCTTTTTAACAATTTTTTACAAGGTTAATTTAGTTCACTTTTGATAATTGATAAAGTAATGTTTATCCAACTTATAATAATAACGCAAAAATCACGTTTTTTGTAATTATTTTTTTGAAATAAGGAGCGATGATGCTATATTATATTATAATTTAAATCAATCTATACGTAGGTATATTTCGGCGAACAGTGCATGAAAATTACTATTATTAAAAATCATAACTTTGTTAATTATTTTTTTATATTATTACGACACGCGCATAATTAGGTTGCGTATTTACGCACTCGTCGTAAATATCATCTCGTCATCGCGAAGTCAATACATGAGTCATCGTCACTGACACATTAACTGACTCGATTATTATTCACTGCTTGCCATGCGTTTCCGCAGAATGCGGAGAGTATGACGTTTCCAAGATCATCCTCGTGAGATACACTCGCGATGAATCGTCAATTTAAATTGTTGCAGATGACGAAGTTTATTTAAAAAAAGAACGTATAAAAAGAATAATTAATAATAAACCATCAGACGAATCCGATAAGATTTCTAATAAGACGATTAAATCCGACGTGATACGGCGAGGAAAAAGTCGCGTGCGACCACATAATTTATCGTTGCCGCGTAAGTTGCATCTTAAGGCACACCTGTGTCCTAATTAGGATATTTCGGAAGTCGTGTGGTCGGTCGACGGCTGCATTATAAAAGGGGGCTCGGGACCAGTACCTACCGCAGGAACTGCCAGGAGACAAATGGCTCGTTCATTAGTGCGTGCCTGCAATAACGATAAACGGGATTGTACGGTGAACCTTTGACTCTAGTGGTCGAGCAGCGAGCAAAGTCCATGGAATGCTCCTCGAACTGACTCTTATTGGTGAGAACGACGCGCGTTCGCCAAGTATTTCCAGGTATCCATAGGTACTGCTGCTTAGCCGAGTACATGCGCGTGCAGAACACCAGTAATAGTTCGACGGAGAGATGGACATTGCCTTCGAATGCAAGAGATATCTTGGTTCGCATGCCTTTCAGGTTTCGAGCGTATGTTTGATATGCTAGACGTGTATCTTGTATTTATGTTGAAATTTCCATTAAAATTGATAACATAGATAATATTAATTAACTATGTAATACGAAAGTAAAAGATTAATTGCCTTAGTTTCATTAATGTAAGATTAACTTTAATCTCAGTTTAATTTTATCTATTTCTAACTCTTTATCTATTTCTAAGAATTTGAAAAGATAAACAGAGTTAATTTTACGTTGGTGGAATCGCATCTATGATTCTTCTTCTATTTTCTTTCTGATCCCTGATTTTAATTATTAAGAATGTATACAGTCTCTGCAAAAAGAAATGGAATTGTAAAATTTATACTTCCGTATAAAAATAAATGTAAATATTCTTTAAATTCTTTAAAGTGGAATCTCATTATAAAGAGTGAAAACTAAGCTAGTCTTGATAAAGTAGTTCAATTTTCAATCTTTAAAATTGAGATTTCACTCTTCAGAATAACAATTCATTAAAAAAATTTTAGATAGTACATATAAACAGTTGAATAAGATCAATATTTATAATATATTTAACAATATCTTTTTATGATTTAAATAAAAATTTCATTTTATTTTAATTATTTTTTAAAAACGTATCTAAGTACTGGAATCATTTTTTTCAAATTCCAAACTTTTGTATACTATTTTCAATATAATATAGAAAAATCTGCAATGTCTTCATAAAGAAAATATGTGTAGTACCTTAAAGACTCACAGTCTAACAAAATAATATTTCCTATCAGTTTTTTTAAAAACCTCTGTCTCTCGCAGCGTGTAATTAGAGATGAGAATATGAGTATTCCTTTCCCGAGTCTCACGGGCGAGAGAAAGCTCATCAACGAATTCATTAACATAATTCATTCGCGGCTTTCGGTGCACACGCAAGAACTCGCTCCGCGTGTTTCATAGCTCTTACGTGTTCCGCAACCGTCGAAAAAAAAAAAGAAAGAAAGGAAAAACACTGCGAGCGCGCCTCGTCGCACTTTGCTCGCGGCAGTCGTTATCGGCGACACAATATCGAACTCGTGTCTCGAAAAATAGGAACGCCGTACGCACACAAACGCGCACGTACGATACAACCGTCCGTCGTTTCCATGAATGAAACGCGCGCCGGATACGGCAGCTCATACACGCACGCACACCGTCAGCCTTTATCAATCGTAACAAACTCGCACGCCTCAACTGCGATGTGACGGCACGGTGCCGATAACACCGACACGTTATCGCTGCGGCGTCGCGTCCTCGACATCAGTTGGTTTAGTTTTACAATTTCTCGATGCTCCCTACGGTGTTTCGCCCTTGTTCCATCCGAGTACGAAGGGAGCCGACGCCGTGCGCAAATTAAGATTCGCGCTCTCCCGGCGCGCCACGTGCTGAGACACGCGACGCCGAAAACGGAGCGATGGATCACGTAAATCCCTGTATAAAAATAAACAGAGGAAGAAATGCAATTTTTATTTGAGAAAAGATAGGTATGGACGTGTTAAAAAATTTACACGCAATTCTGAAAATGGAAGCGAAAATCGAACTACATTTTTTTTTTAAAGTTTACTTTCGTAAGGTATACGCGACGTGTGCATAAGAGTCTTGTTCGCCAAGCGCGTTTGTGGCGAAAGGATTACAAGGGTTACATCGTCGTCATCGTTATCCGGCCACGGTCTCGTGTTACACAACGAGCGGAGACACTCGAAACGGCTTCCTCTGCACAACTGCCGCGTGGAAAGAAGATCTATTAAAAGCAGGCGTGACTGGAGGGCGCGCTATATTTTTGGCGGGCAAATCCATTGACGGACGCGCGCGTGCTTTAGTCACACGACTTGGTACCTTGCCCGCGGGCGCATACTTGCGCAATAATGTATCACTGGATCGTGAAATGTCAGAGTGCCCTCTGCCGCTTCCTCTACCGAGCAGCGACTGTCGTAAAAATCACCCACGGAATTTTTTGTTCGCGGAATTTCGAAGTCAAGGTCGTGTCGAGACAATCGCGCCATGTGCGACCCGGTCGTGGGTGGATCGACTTCGTGACTTTATAACATGAAATTTATACCATGAATTCTCTCATTTCTTGGTTTCCTGCAATTTTCAGCGAGACTTTTCGAGTGAGACAAAGAGAGACAGATTATATACATATATATATATATATACATACATAAAGTATTAGTCGGAAATTAGCGGAATCAAAAGGAAATTTTGTTCATTGGAAGCGACATATTCGTCTCCTTCGCGGAATGGCAAAGATCTGAGAACGACTGAAGAATTTGCAAGCAGATGGACTTTAATCCCGTTATAGTTATCGCAAAACGGTCAGTATCTTCTCGCTTCATTCCCGGAAGACTATCTCTAGCCGCGATTGGTGCTGTACGTGCGTAACGTGCGAAACAAGTTTGCACCTTTTGCACGCATCTTCACGTTCACCGATTCCAGGTATACCCGTTCGGTCGAGAGCCGTGCAAATCGCAGCTTGGATACGTGCAAGTTCGCGCGTAGAGCACCTTCCCACTCCCTTTCTCTCTCTCTCTC
>NW_012130089.1:2724709-2730811 GCF_000143395.1 Atta cephalotes
CTACATANNATATATATAATATATNTGTATTATATATATATATATATATATTATTATTATTTTNTTTATATATATATATATATATATATATATATATATATATATATATATGTAGTATAACGCAACTTATATATTCGTATATATATACATTAAACTGTGTGTACATTTTAATAAATATTGGTTTGAACAGTATCAACTTAACGACATTTACTCATGGTAAATAAATATTTAGTAAATAAAAGAAATAACAATTAATCAAATTAATAGTTGTTATATTTTCTTAGATAAATATATGCTTATATTTAGTAAATATTCAAAGTACTATTCAAATAATTGTTTATTAAATATTTAATACATTTTTCTTAGCATATAAGTATAAATATATACATATTGTTCCTTTTTTCAATATTATTTTTAACTCCTGATCTGACTTATTTTTCTTCAACGGCTGACGGAGCGCAATTTGATAAAAACAACGCTTCTTCTCCGTCAACTTTTTCCGCTGCCTTGTCTTCGCGCTAGCCTTTATCCGATGTATCTGTTGTACTTGGTTGCCGCGGAACGTCAATATTAGCGGAAAGTAGGTACCTGTTTTTATCGAGTACACGCCGGTTTCGTTCATCATCGATAAGATGTCAGTTTCCTTTCTCAGGTTTCCTAGCTCAAGAGGCCTGCCTTGCGTAAAAAAAACGATAGCCTCAGCACGTGTGTTAATTACTGGCACGTGGTGCGCGCGTGAGCGCGGCTCGATGTAATGGTAATAATAGCAAACAATGCCGATAATTAGATGCATGCGCGTACTGCGCAGGCAAGGTAAGGAAAAAAAAAAAAGGTAAGGCCGCGGCCGGTATCGCGCGATTACGATAAGTAATCGTGTTATGTCATCGCGATTAGAGAATTAGGAGAATCGACACGAGAACTTTTTTCTTTTCCACGGAATGCTAATGCACGCTCCATCTCGGAAATACAGCTATATAGCGCTAACTGTTAATAGCCTCGATATAAATCAACCAGTCAACGAGGCGCTCGTTATTGAATATAGTCATTAAAACGCTATTATACTAACTCCTTTATTTAAATGTCACCTCGATGAAATCTAATTAATCACGCGCGTCTCGACTGTGCGCCGCGCAAAACGCGCGCGAGAAGTAATTGCACGCCGCGATCGCGATAAGGAACATTGATCGTGACCCTCGAGGTTAGTAAAGTAAAAATGTAAGTATCCCTTCCCTTTTTCATGAACATTAACTCTCTTAAATCATACGAGCATCGATATCTTGATTAGTAATGTTTAAATGTTTATGCGCGAGCATCCACCCGCAGATTTAATCCACGAATTTAATTCTCTAATTATTGACTGTAATGTATAGAAAAGAATACCTATCGTATTTATAATAATTAAAGTATCACCAACCTTTTGTTTGCCGGGTCAAATCTTAAGATATTAATAAAGACAACGTTTTGCTTCGGAAATGTCTCGTAGGGTCAGCAAATGTTCGATGATCCGGCAGACTCATAATAAAGCTCGATAGAAATGACATCGAGTTTTGGTGGCATTAATAATTTATAGGTGACCTAACGAGCTAAGTACGATGTGACATATCGGTGTGATAAATGCGACTGCAATCAACGCAAAATACTACATATACGGTATACAATGTTAAATTCATAATGGCAAATTCTATTCCAATTTGAGCTATTTTTAATCATGTCTACAGATCGCTATTGCTCCTACACATATAATATATTATTAATGAACGATGTTTACTAAATACAGAAATGGATTGATTTATGTTTTGATACAGATGGAAGTTAAAAATAACAAAATGTTGTTTAACTCAAGAGATTAGATTACCTTTAATTTGCTTCTTTAATATCTAATCAATTTACGCAAATAATAATTACTTTTTCCAAATATACAATAGATATTCGCAAATTTATCATAAGTTCATCACAAATTCAATTTCAGAATACATTCAAAATGTATTCTGAATCTTAGGAAATTTAATATTTCCTAAAATTATTAAAACAAATTCGATTTGCTTACATAAGACTTGTTTGATCAATTTTATAATCTTCTTGAAAAATAAATTCTTGTTTTTTTTTATATATATATATAATGAATAAATTTTTCTAAAATTTGTAATAGGTTTAGATTTAAGAATTATTTTCAAGAAAAATATTCTTTGTTAATCGTTACTTAAAAGAAAAAGATAAATTGAGTAATCATTTTTCTTAGCAGTAGAATGACATTTTTCTGTGCATAGAAGTGAACGCAAGACTTTCGCTCGAGGAATTTGCGAGGACGGGTGCCACAATTTCTGGCCGAAAAAGCGACACTAAAAAAATGCGCGCTGTGTAACGCGCAGAACGCGGCTCGAGCACTCTCGCCACAGCAAGGAATTGATTGTTATAGTTCCATAAAATCTGGTACACCGCTCGTTAGTTGATGACCTAGACGGTGGCCTCGCGAGCACGGAATGTGAATCAGCTGCGCACGGTGCTCCCACGGGCGTTGTTTACAATGCACCACACCGTGCCGCGCGACTGAAATGCACGTACGTGCATGTGCGTGTACACGCACTCATTATCGGAGTGCGGTCAGGTGTACGTGAGCACTGTCGACGGCCGTGCGCAACCACTTGTACGCGGAAAAGTAAATATAGAAAAGTTGTTTACGGCGGACGGAATGAAGTTAACAATAGTCTATGATAAAAAGGTATATTAATAGATGTGAACGCGAACGAGCTGCGTAAATGAGGCGACACATCGATTGCCGTTGCAATTAGACTACGTGGACAAAATTTGTGAGAACGAAGTAAGGATGTTCTTTGCACGATGTCGTACGTCAGATGTTAAAAGATATATATTTAAAAATATAGGGCTACTTTATTTTAAAAGTGATACTCAAAAAATTAAAATCCCCTCCCCCTCCAAAAAAATTATTTTTCAATTTGACAGAAAATTATTAATTAGCTAACAAAAAAATATCAATATTCCTAATCTTTATAAGTTAATTCATTGTTGATGATTAATAGAATAATATTTACTTAACTCATTTATGATAATGACTCGGAAATCACTTCTGAAGTAAGGAAGCGATATCTATATAATAAAATGCATTATTTTTGTAAAATAACGTACGTCTCAATACTATGTTTTTGTTAAAATTCTTTCAAATCTCTTTTCGTAAAATTATTGAATTTTCAAAATAAAATCCTTCTATAATGACTGTTTAGTTTTATAAAAAAAAAAAAGATTAGGCTAAAAGTTCTGCTAAAGGTTCTGAAGTTCTCTCGAATTAGAAGTCGCAATTGTCGCATAGGATAGATATAACATAAAACGGAACATTATGAATTTTAAATAAACCGATATATGCACTGAGAAAAAATTCTAGTTAAAAAAGAACAAACCAGAAGATTCTAATCATATCAATCAGATCTGGTTATCTCAATTAAAATTATAATAGATTTAATAAGAAAATTCTGATTTGTTCATTTTCAATCAGAATTTCAATTAATGCAGATTCTTTCCATCGTGACATTTACAGGTGCGCGTGCGTGATCTTCGAACGTTTGCCGATAATATTAATCAGATGCAAACGCGATGAGCCATTACATTGTTATTTATGCGTCGCCATCGTTATCCTCACCGGGTCTCCGTGTCCCTCCACAATATCTCACGCTTTTCCAAGCGGAAAAGATTATGTCTCGACGGGTTTACAGTTGACCCAGGTCAAGGCGAGGACGTCTATTGTCGTGACGGAGGCCGCGACGCGCACAGGAAGTATCTGACAAGTGCGGACGGGGTCTGCAAATATGGAAAGATGGTCGGGCAGGATCGTGAGAAATGCCGATGCGCCAGGTCGCGAAGGGTACACGAAACGCCCAGGTGCGACGTGATTTCTTGGGAACGCGATTTCTGATTTTTCGCCGAGTCTGTTGTGTGAAAGCCTGTTTTCTCCGCACGTAAACTACTATAGGAATCCAATTTAACCCTCCTATGATAAGTTAAATTTTCAAGATCTAAAAAAAGTAGTAAAGACTGGATCTAATGCTGTTTTGTTTACATTTCATCTAATCAATATAACAAAATGAGTAAAAAAAAAGTAAATAATATATATTATTCTTCTATCTCTGTTAAATAGCACGGGGTCTTTAAAATAGACTAAGCCTAGGGTCCCGACCCTAAGCATCCGACCCCCTTATTAGGAGGGTTAATATTAATTAATTTAATACTGAAAATTAGTTATTGAAAAATGAATAATAGTGCTTTTAATATTCAAAATAAGTAACAATAATCAATATCTTTTAGTATTAAATTTTTGTAAAAATAGGCAATTCTTTTTTATCTAAAGAATTCTTTTTTATCTAAAGAAGACTTCCTTGAAATACGCGATGATATGAATTATAAGGAAGGAACGAGAATATTTCTTCCTAGTACGTACTTCATATCGCACTTTCGTGCCTTCATGATTATCGGATTTGTCCGTTTCTCTCGTAACGTGAGAACCCATCATGGATAAGCGGGACACGGATTCATTTCACCAAAGAGCGGATGTTCCATGAAGCGTGTGGATATCGCGAGTGAGAAATCCGGCGCAGTTTACTTTGGCATGATTGGCGCCTCGGTCTTCTCGCGTAATGCGCAATCGAACAGTCACGAGTAGGTTTCGAATCGTAGTCATAGAGGCGTGACACGATTCCTCCCACAGATTCCGAGAATAATTATTACCAGCGTTGGGCGTCCACACGTAGTCACGCAGAATGTCTAGACTGTCATGTCGCACATCATCCAAGCGGAGAAGTGATTCATTTATTATGAAAGTGACGTTCGCGCAATTCCATGGATATTCTTAAAATTATTTTTCTTCTCCAATGGACAAAACGGAAAATGGTTTCTTATTTCTTAATCTGTTGCTTGCAAAATCAGTGCTCTAGGTATCTAGATGTCCGTCATTCAAAATAACAGAGTTAATTAGGGGTAAAATAGGGTTTAAGCATGCCTCTAGGTACACAACACGCCCAGATATGCAGCGTTGATTACACCGCAGAATCTGCGATCTGATCGGAGCAATTCCACGTGGCGACGCTTAAGGGCAGTAGGTCAGCCCCGAAATGGTCAGACGTCCTATCGATCCAGAACGCGTGGGAGCGGTCACGCTTAAGTACAGCCGATTTACTATTATTTAAATTGGCAAATCGTTAACGAACGTGATCGCAAGCATAATGACGACAGTTACACGCTCGCTGCTGGAAAGTTATTACATGGATTATTATGGAATATTTCAGGACTGTATATCTGAGCGACATTAATATGTGCAACACGCCATTAGGTGAACCGCCGCTAGTTGATTTATACGGTGACATTTGTCAAAGGGAGGCAAACACACCTCGCATAATAATAATCTCGCCTAGGACGCGTGCAATATTCATGAAAGTGAGGTGGTAGGGTATTTTGCGCGAGGGAAACGATACGGGAGAGAAAGAGAAAGAGAAAGAGAAAGAGCGTACCTACATAAAATAGAGCTGTTAACATTGGCATATGCAGTCAACGTTCGCATGTTCGCACGGACGTATTTAATTGCCGAAACCACGAGTTAACGGGCTCGCGATCGCATTTATCTATGACGGGCGAGCGTCACGGTACGTAATGTCGGATCGTAAGTCAAATCACACGGTGCACGCGCTGAGAAGGAATTACAGGCCGAGATATTAAACGCGGCCGAGGAAAAAAAAATCGTTTCAAGAGCGTATAGGCGCCGCTCAATTTACGACACGTGGCCTCGCGCATATGCAAATGATCCCGCCGCGTTTTTTCCTATCGCTCGGATGACAGGAGAACTGTGTACACGCGCGCAATACGCTTGACGATAGTAATTACCAGTTGACAATATTGCCGAGCGCGTAATATTGCCACTAATAACATATCGTGTGAACCCGATAGCGCTCTGATTTTCGTAACGCGGCGCAATCGAGTGATATATTTAGCAACGCGAGAACGGATACTTTCCTTTGCGGATTACTTTCCATCACGAAGGTTCACTGAGAAATGTTGGTTCAATCAAAACATTTTTCTCTATATATTACCTCTCTCTCTCTC
>NW_012130089.1:2730994-2760535 GCF_000143395.1 Atta cephalotes
TAA
This sequence comes from Atta cephalotes, assembly GCF_000143395.1. Taxonomy (NCBI): domain Eukaryota; kingdom Metazoa; phylum Arthropoda; class Insecta; order Hymenoptera; family Formicidae; genus Atta; species Atta cephalotes. Next base: position 2,730,998 of record NW_012130089.1, read on the forward strand.
TTAAATAAATAATAAATTAGTTTTAGGTAATAGTTCTTTTACTTAATTTACTTATTTTACTTATTACTTTACTATTAGTCTTACTAAGTATATATATATATATATATATATATATATATATATATATATATAATTACATAAAAAATCCAATGTTTAATTAGAAAGATTATTATAATTAAAAATTTTGTTCTTATCTAGAGAATCTATAACAAAGTATCGCATGATTTTATCAAAATCCTACGAGAGAAAAATATATACATTTTTCTATATATAATATGTACTATTTTACTCTAACTTATACTGTGTATTTCACGCTACAATTTTAATTAAAAGAGTTGTAGAGTGAAACAAGCAGAAATTATACATATCTTTTTCTCTCGTAGGATTTTGACAAAATCACTTGTATAGCCAGACTCTGGTTTCACCACATGTTCATTCGTGTTGATACATTTTATTGGTTAATCAGAACATTTTTCTCATCGAGTCAGCGTCACAGATAGTACCTATGATTCCATCGAGAACATCTCAAATCGTGTAGGTACACTAGGAGTTTGGAGACTGCGACCGTCTATTTGCGGAGTGCGGCATCAGACCGGACGCGACTCATTCCCCTGTGTCTGGGTCGAGTGCAGACGTTTGGCGGTGACCGAAAGCGCTCAGGCCGAGTAGGTCAGTCCGGAAATAGTCAGACAATCGAGTTTTCCTATTAGTCAAGCGACGACATCCTCGAGACGTAAAGGAAAAATTCGACCAATTCGCTAATGAGCATTGCGCCCGATAGCGCTATTATAATTGCGACGCACGTTTATTATACTGCGAAAGATTGCAGCGGTATTATATTAAATCGCGCCGCTACGAGTTCCCGTTAAGCACATTCATTTACGGTACGACGAGATTCGTTCCGGCCTCCCAGTAAGTCGAGCGCAGTCGGTCGTTACAAAGCGGTCATCGGTTTGTTCTAACGGATGATAGATTATCGTAAAGTAAAAGTAGAATAATCTAATATTTTGCATGTACACATTTGACGCAGTATGAGAGAGAAAGATACATACTGTCTTCTTATCTATCTCACTCTCTTATAATCACTCTCTTATATCTCATTTTGTAATGAAGATGAAGAAGGAGTAAGATAATATATAAGAGTGAGATAGATAAGATAAACTATTTCTTAATGCGTTTTTTATTTGCTTTTTTACCAAACTAGCCGCGTATATATGTTTATATTACTATCGTTGAGTCTTAATGCTTGTGTTTTGGAGAATTTTTGCTAAAATTTTTTAAAATTTAGCTAAATACATTTGACATTATAATGTCAAATTTAATAGGAGCAATGACGACTCACATTAGATTAAATTTGATACTAGATTTAACAGATACTAGATTTAACTTAAATTTTCTTACATAATTGTTTTGATGTCTTAACAAAATTATTTTCAGATCTGTACGATATATCTAAATCTTTAGATATTTTAACAAAATCGTTCTTTCCATGTATACACAATTATATATTCTTGTATCTTTAACAGAACAGAATTAAATGTTTGATTATTATTAATCAAATAATAATTGATTATTAAAAGTTGTAAATTTTTTCGATAATATTGAATATCAAATTAAATGTATATTAAATTCTCTAACAAAAATTATATATAATTTTAGTTATTTTCGTTTCTATTTCGTGGGCGACGCTTGACCTAGATTTTTCGCCTCGTGCACGAATGCCACGCTGATCTCTAAACAATTCCTTAAACTAAATTATCACAACAGTTATACGTCTTAAATGTCACCATAGAGAGAATTATTACTGTCGTACATTTTCCGCCTCTCTACGGCGCCAGAACATGGCGCCTCGTATTATAGAGACGAGGACGACGATGGATTTCGACTGAATTCGCCGACCTACTCCTCATTCGCGAATTAGCGAAACGGACGTTGCGCGTGGACGTTCCGGTGTCGAGACGAGCGGGTCGAGTGTACTCTCGCATCGACGCGACGTTATGGACAGTGCTGGATATCGAGAATGTCGACGAGGTGACCTGGTGCTGCGTCGCGGCTTAGGGACAGTGGGTCAAGTAGGTCGTTCCCGCGACGCTCAGACAGCCGACAAGCGCGCAAGCGGAGATTACGTAACCCTCGGAGGGAGAAAGTCTGCGCTCCTTCTCCTCTCTCTCCTTCCATCAACACATCACCACCACCGATCCAATCTCCCTCTTTCTCCTTTTCCTCCTCATCCTTCATCACCACCTTGCACCTTCACCAACGATCGTCTCCTCACCTCAAAGCCGCGGACTGTTTACAAACAAATCCTCCCACCTTTCCAAACGACTTTTATGATTGTAATATCACAGCCTGGACCTGGATCGACCTGATCGAAGGTACGATCGACCGAAGCATGGCGGCAATGTCGGCAATGTCGGCAATGTGCAGCTGGTGGAACTCACCGAGACTGCATTGCGCAAAATTGCAGGGAGCCAGAAAGCGCCGGGCCAAAGAAAACGGCTCCCGTTTGAACGCGTCTTTAAGAAACTGTTCAACTCTTTACCCGCCCGCCACACTTCCGTCGTCCCACCATGTCTAACTTGATCCCGTTCCATTCTACGTTATGTACAATTCCCATCCGCACCTCCTCGCCACCGTTATTTCTCTCGCCGAGATACCTCTCTTTATCGCCTCCATCCCTCATCTCTCTTGTGTGCACGTATCTCTCTCCTTCCCATCCCACCTAACGCCGCTGTTGCGAACACATCGTTTCAACCTGGAATCGACTGCGAAGCTCTTTCGAGAGTGAGATAAGATGAAAAGAAAGGAGGAAGGGAAGGAGGTGGTCGATGTAGAGAAGAGACCGGGACGAGCAAACGCGCAACTCCGCTTACTTTACTTTTTACATCCGCGTTCCAGATTCTCCGGAATCCGGTGCGCGTTCATAACTGTAGTTAATTGTTGTTTAGGTCGCGGTGCCTCTCCGTGGCAATGAGCGGCGGATAAAGATGAAACGGTCGAACGGAACGTCGGCTACTTCCGGATTGACGGGCTTCCTGCGAATCGATAAGAATAAAAATGTAATTCGTGATTTTATCGAAAGATATTGATTGAATAATTATCTCTCTCAAAATTATCTATCTCGACAATTATTATGTTTTATTAATTCCACATCGAAAAATTTTGAAAAATAAATCAATAAAAAAAATTTATCTTATGTTCAATAAATTTTTTAAAAGAATACGAGATTCTTGAACACAAGGAATTCTGAGTTTTAGAACTCCTTGTTTCTTTGCGAAAACAAATTTATGAGTATCACAGCATAAAAATCTTCTTAGCAAAATAATAATTTTATTATATATGATTTATATCTCAGCATATTAAGCGGTACAAATCATAAAGAAATATGTCCATAAAAATCTATGAATCACATTGAAAAAATTCTTTTAGAATTTTGTTTCGTTATTTCTATATGTGATTTATATATATGAAAAGTCAAACACTATAACGTATAATATAAATCTTATTTTATTTTTCTAGTTTCTCGAATTATTGAGAAAATTAACAACTGTCTCTTCCATTCGGATTAGATGCCCGTCCATTCTCACAGCAAGAGAAGTCCACGATCGATCGTTGCATAATTTACTGCGCCGCGAGCGCGTGGAGTATAGACGATCGCGTCGCGAGGAGAGCGCAGTTAGCTCGCTTGGAGTTCGGAAGAGAAGAAGAATAACAAAAAAAGACGAGAAGAAAAGAGAAAAATGAACGCGATCGATACTCGATTATGCTCGAGAAACGACAGGGGGAGGAGGAGAAAGGCGGTGACGATCAGCGTGCATTATCAGGGCAAAAGAAACTAGGCTCGTTAACGTCACAATTATTCGCCATGGCGCATCCATTTTGTTGAGAATTCGATTCCTCGAAATCTTCTCTGCACGCGAAAGTCGGCGGCTATGCACGTCGTCGATTGCGCGAGATTTGCGAAGCGGAGAGCGCGATTCCGCATCGCCGTTCGTCCGTTCCAACTCCTGCATGCAGGAGGACGGGGACGAACTCCAACGAATGGATGGTAGGGAATTTCACACAAAACATAACCCGCATATAGAAACGCAGACACAGTGGCCTAGACAAGTAGGTCGCGGCGCAGTTCTCCCTGTCCGAGCTCGCGTGCGCGAGTTATATCCACGTCGTGTATGCGCGCATATGTCTATGAAATGCTTACACATAGAGACGTGCGCATGGAGAAAGAAAGAGAGAAAGAGCGAAGAAGAGAGATGGCCGTGTGTACATGTACGTGCACGCACACACGATGGAGCGATGTACCTATGGTATTACGTAAACTAGGTGCTCACTACTGCGCCACATGTTACATAGGTAGACGTGTACACGGAGAGCAGAGCAAGGGGTTGAAGCTAGTGTGGGACGACAGTGACACAATATTTTTTTTTGCGGACCATTCCCTGCGCAATTTTTCTTCGAGCATGAGCTGATATCGATCCTACGGTGCAGTCAGGAAAAAAAGCTATAATAATAATAATTATTATTATTAAGTGCTGTTACTATATTAGATTCTCCAATGAAAATATGCTATTAAATATTTTTAATGACATTTCATTCTACTGGTCCTTAAAGAATTTTCTAAATTTGGAAATATTCATAAAAAAAGATTGCAGTCAATGGCTGGCAAAAATTGTTTGTGCAAGTACTTATATAGATATATATAAATAAAAGATATAATAAATCTATAAAAATATAATACAAAAATAAATATAATAAAATAAAAATGTATTGTCTCTGTCATTTTAGGATTTCATGGATTTTCCAGCATTTAAAAAACGAAATAGATTTGAATCGACTTGTCTTCTAAAGTATTTTTCGGTTAATTTAATTTCAATCGTATAGCTAATATTGTCATACTATTTGCATGTATTAATTATCCGTTTATTGTCACACAGGAAAGCGATATGTTGCATCAATGACAATTACTGTCCGCGCAATATTGGCGTTCGGCAAATCGAACTCCATTCTATATCGCAACAGCGAGCGTTACGACAGCACCCGTCAAGCTAAGTTCAGTGTTAGAGATTTTCGCTATTCAAGTAACGGCAATCGAAATTGCCGCAACACCGAAGTTAATGTTCATGCATGCACTTCTCAATGCTGCAATACAGTGTGTATCGTATTAACATAACTTCGTGCCGTTGCGGCAACTGAAATTCCCCATTTGTGCAACAGGGTAGTTCCTGCACAAAGTCCAGCGTTGTATATTCATAGACGTGAAACGGTGATGTTGCTGCGACACCGTTAAGCCGGTTATTTATTCCTTCGAGCGACAAGAGGAGCGCCTCTCTCTCTCAGACGAAAGTTCCGTTCAAATATGCGTTTGTTCGCGCTCTAAGATGGCATCGAGCCGTCGTTCGCTCGCGTGTATTGCACCTAAGTGCATCATTACGTAGAATGCATACAAACGTACACGCAGGTGAGACAGTCGTACGGCGGGAAAAAAGGCAAAAGAAGAGGATGCGTATAACGAAACGGCGTGCGGGAAGAGACCAGCCGATTGGTCGCTCGGTTGTTCGGTACAAATTGTTCCAGTGTGTCGAAAGTTTATGGTGAATTATTGCGTCGCAATATCTAGACGGAGACCCCCCAGTTCGCCGACTATCTGGCCTACTTCCATGTTTTTACTCGCGCGCCGATTCGCAAGCGCACGTATACTCGTCGCGTAAATAACTGCTCACATATACAGGTGCGCTCCTCATTCTACGGCGCCGTTAGGCCAATGAGAGCGCCTTGATCGTATTGAAATGCAGGTGAGACCCTGTGCAGTTTTCTTAGCTGCAGCGATCTCTATAGACGCGAGATCGACGATGACAGATGTCGGTTAATTCTTTAAAATATCACCGATTTCACCCCGGTCATGAACCTATTGATGGCAACTATTAATCAAGCATTAAGCTGATGTCTAATATTTTAAAAGAGAATATACATTTCGAGAAAAAAAAAAGACAACACGTCTTTTTTTTTCGAAGAATAATCGTCGAGGTGTCAGTAAGATGATTTATAACTACAGATTTTAAATTTAAAAAAAAATCAGGTTCTGTGTGCCATTCATGTTTGAAGACCGACTTTGTACGTTTAAAGGCCGAAAATAATAAATAGCGCGACATTTGTTGGAGAAGTCGCTGTAAATTATCGCGAAATAAGTGCTACTGATTGTTTTCATTTGACATCGGCCAATACTAATAATAAATCATGGAAAATTGTATCAGACCAGAGTAATGGTTTCTGGAACGGCGCGGCGGGACGTACGACGACGTAAGCGGTGACCTTTTCAACGATTCGTTAGAATTTAGAGAATCGACGAGAAGAGGATCGGCCTCGGTTCCATCTGACACAGACAGAAGAGAAAGGGACAAGAAGAAGATGATCGTAAGCGACGTATACCTGGATGATTGATCGCGTAACCGGTCGTCGCGACGTCCCGTGATGCTTCGTGGGAGTTGTAGTCGCATTTTCTGTTATTTTAACCGGCGGTGTTGACGGAGAACATCACTTAGAATAACTTTTCAAAGGTTAGAAAGCAGTACGGCACGTGGATAAGCTACGCAGTTATATCACGTAAATGTTTTCGTTAATGCGTGCGTTGTCAATGAGACGTCATTTTCTAAGTCAAAGCTAAGCTTTTCGCTATCTTAGAAAACCGTTCAGCAGTAAATAGTCTGATTTTATTTTAGCATTATTTTTACATTAATTAAACTCTTATTTTAATTAAATCCTTGTTATTTATTTAATAAAAAATTTTTATATACTATTCGTAGAAAATAAATTTTAGAATATTTATTCAAAGCTTTTAATTTTCTGTAGAAAATCAAGATATTCCTCGAGGTACATTGAGAGAAAAATGTTTTGTATTTGTGCAACTATAATTGCATAGTAAAATAATTATAGTTATTCTTAAATAGATAAAATCATCAATTCACTAATTCAAATTGCTTGTTTTCGATCGTTTGCCAAATATAAAAATGTAAACATATAAATTTCTATTAAAAGGAAATTCATTGTAAATTACACGAAGATTTTATGAGAGAAGTAAGTCAAGTACACGCCGTGGAATCGCGTGGCGTCGCGTGTTTATCATAAGCTATTGCGCTCCGCGACGACATAAAAGAGTTAAGAGCCGGTGTTCGCGGTCAACGTCGACGATTGCGAAGAAGAAATCCTGAAATGTCGACATATCTCTGCGTATCGAGTAGCGGCTCTAAGATTCCGCGGCGACGGCTAATATCGCAAATAGCTAAAGGGCGAGAACGTGTACGTGCAGGGATGTGCCAATGTAGCATTGTGTAACTACTCAACGTTGTAATGTTGCAAGTTATAATGAACGGCGCCGGTCATGGTTAAACGATTATATCGTTATCCCGCGGATGGATTCGCAAAATTTTAAATGCAATTTTGAAGCGACACAGAATGCAGCGAATAACTCGGTATTCTGAAGGATAAGGATGATCGTGGCACGCTGGTAGTCAGTGACATTATATAATTGCCATTGGTATCACAGTAACGGCGAACAATGTTATGAAGAGTCGTACTCAACGCTTCGCCGACTGCGTCCGCATTCACGTCGTTTCATAAATCGAATCGCTCGTAGAAGAAGAGATACACGTGCGGTGCACGCGGACAAAGAGACCGTCGCTTAATCGCGTAAGACGGCGCAAAAGACAAGAGACAAAGAGTAGGAGAGCAGAATTCAATTCACGACGACGCCGGCGCGCATTATTGTTGCGCGTTGTGCAAATGTCGCCTACGTTGTTGCTACGTTACGCATTGTCGAAACAATTGTCGGAATGCTGGTATTTCTCTCGATGTTGGTATTTGAGATGTCATCTGGAAGAAAATGCAGAACGCGGGCGGAGAATTTCTCGCTTAAGGGCGAGGAGAGAGAGGGGAGGGTGCCTTGGAAAGTACCAATGCTTACGCAACATTGTGCAATGTTTGTTTGTCAGTGATTGACGCAACGATGGTGCTGCATTGTCGAATCAATAGCTGCACATAAACAAACTCACACTTCGACGAAAATATGAGATCATTTCCTGCGAATGTTGTACACAACATTGTAGAATCTCATTTCGCGCCCTAATTTATTAACAAAGAATAAAAATAAAAAGACTATTTCCCCTACAGTACTATTTTACCAAATAAAAAATATGTAATAACTAATGAAATTAAAAAATATGTATACATATATTATTTTAAAAATAAGTAAAAATGAAAAATTATATTCTGATTGCACAAAAAATATGTGTACAAGTCGAAAAATTTCGATTCTAAGATCAAGAAAAGAGACGTGAAATTTCTTTGTTTTTATATTGAGACAGACCGCACTCATTGCATAAAATTGCGTATTTTTCTTACAAATATTTTTAAATAAAAATTTTTCCTGTAATACTTTCAGCTCACTGTATCTATTGCCAGTAATAAAATTTGAAAAAGTGAAACAGTTCCTAAGAAAACTTGCAGACGAGCACTCAGATAAACACCTTACTGTAAATAATAAAGTAATTTATTACGCCGCATTACTTAATAAGTTACAAGATAAGAAATAGCATGAGAAACCATAGGGATCTTCCTGTTTTGACTTACTTATACCGTGGTATTTCTAATGTTTTAAACGCATGATTATTGTCATACGATATCTGCCCTCACCCAACAATGTTGCGCAATACCCGGCGATATCGCGTAAACCGCGGACCGTTATTCACATAAAATCGTAGATACCGCGGAGACCACATGTTTTTCCGTCTACGTGGATACGTTCTTGCCATACGATCGTTCAATATTATCCGGTGAACGGGAGCATCTCGCTTTAAAAGTTTCATTCAACGAGATTACGCAATGTCGTGTAACACGGTCACTCGACGATGGCAGTATGTAAACGCCACCGTTACAGCTGGCACAATTATCGCTCGCTATCGATTCTCAATATTAGCAATCACCGCAATCAATCGTTGATTGTGCTGTCGTTGTTATTATCGAGACGTGCTCGAAAATGTCTCCTCTCTACTTAGAACAGCGGAATTACGTAACTTTGTGCATCACCATACATAGATCTGGGTTGCACAAGATTGCGTAATCCCTCCGTGGGAGGAAAAGAGAGGAGAGACCGACGAGCTCGTATGTAAACGCCGTAATTATATGAGCACTTATCTGTCGATTAATCGTCATATTCAAAGATCTCGGGAATGTGTTTTCTAACGCAGGGTATTTCTACTGAATAGAACTTTGAAATTTTCCTTTCGGACCTTTGGAGAATATTTTTAATTTAAATAAGAAGAAACATAATAAATAAATTCGTGTATAAAATGTTGAAAATCAGAATTAGAGTAGTCTGAAGTCTGAATAAATAATTTTCACATTCAAAGATCTCAGAAATATACAATATAACGCTCTTTTACTGATTGAAACTTTGAATACAATTTTTTTTTTGAAATCTTTTAAATTTAAATAAAAACGAAACGAACATAATATAAATATTCGCAAATAAAATATCAGAAGTTAGAATTAGAGAAATTTAAAGTTTCAAAAAAAAATAATTTTAGCTAAAAAAATAGCATAATATGAAGTCTATACAGACACATTCTTTTCATCTTTTCAAATCTGACATGCATATTAGGGATCCTATTTTTAGCAAAATAATTTTCAATTATATCGCGTGTTGCAAAATATTAGTCGCAAGATATTAGAGAGAAGCTTGGTATTTCATCAAACCGCATTTCTAATTCACGTTGTCTAATACGATTACGCGACATATTTTTTACCACGACGCAGTAGAAGGAGGAAGAAAACACCCGTATTTATACCGGGGGCGTTCGTAATGTTTCACGGCCGTGCGTAGTGGTACGATATTAAGGATTAACGTGTGAGTTACACACGCGGAGTCACCGGTACTCTTGAGAAAAAAACACATGTTTAACACAGTTATTTCGCGCGTACTTAGCCGTATGTTTGTATTACGTTTTCATTATAGTCCACGTAATTCGTGCGCGCGCGCCGTCGGCTGTTGTTCTCGCAGGCGAGGAAAAAAAAAGGAAGAGAAAAAAAATCCCGTCCACGCGGGGCATAAATTATCTCGGAAGTGATTATCGCGTTGCGCGACGTAGATTACGCGGATGCGCGATAATAGAGCGACCGTGTTGCATTTCGAATAATAATAGCGAGGCGTCTTCACCCGTCTCGCCCTTCCGCCTCTGTTTTTTTCCTCCTATGCGCCATCCCTGATCGGCGCCGATGCGCGTTGCATTGCGCCGTTCTCGGAAGAAAGCCGCTCTCGCATCTCATTACCGTTGTAAATAACGGCGATGACGCGTAGGAAATTCCACGGAGTCTGGCTATTTATAGACGCGCCGCGATATCGCACGCATTGCGGATGCGGACGATCGTTAGATATCCGCTGGGGGATACCCGCCCGCAGAGGAATTACCTGAAACGTTCTATCAACAAGAACATTTTCCCTATTGTTTTAGATGTTTTCAAATTACAAACGTACAGTAAATGCAAAAAGTATTCGTACATGGAAAGACTTTTATTTAAAAGAGCCTTATTTGTGTAGAAAATAAACATTAATCAGCAATTTTATACAATGAGTGTACATTCAGTTCTATATAAACAAAGAAAACAAAAGAGCTTTGCATGTTCATCTTAAAAGCTTTTCTTGACTGTACTTGTTGCAAAAAATAATGCAGTTTTTCATTTTCGCTTATCATAGTTAATACATAATAATTGTTATACATCTTTTTAAATAAAATAATTTTAAGAACTATATAATTTTCATTTTTAGAAAATTTTTTATTTTATACTTTGTTAATAAATTGTTAATTAGTGTTCACTTCTTAAAATATCGCCCTTGTGAATATTTTTTATTATATTTCTTATACTCATTATGTTTTATATTTTAGAATATTTTAAAGATGGATCAACATCGATATTATTAAATTGCTTGCCAATTTAATTTGTGATATTATGTACTCCAGCTTTGTAGATCAATTTTAAGCAGAATCGTAAGATGTTCTTATAAAACTTGTAAAAATTTATGACTAATATTCTAATTTTATACGTATGTATTATAAGATGTACGATTATTCGTAAATATCTACGGTTTCTAGTCTAAACATTTTATGGCTAGTAAGAAGCAGTAAAAATATTATGTAAAGATATAAACACTTAAAAATTCTTACAAGAATATGTTATCTTGATGAGCCTTACAATTCTGCTTAGAAGTTAAGCATTAGAACTGTGTTTCAAAACCGACAAATAATCAGCGCGCAATTCGCTTGAACTGGAAATTATAAAATTCACGTAAAATATTATTAAATATTTATTAAAGACTTCTTTATCAAGACTCGCTTTGATCGAATATGGCCTTCGCTTATGTTGTATTATCTTCGAATAATTATCTTTTAATTGATGGTTAATGGAGATAAAGCCTGGGTATTATGTAGCAACAATATAAGCACGATTTAATAAAGCGTCTACAATATTAAATTCACGCTTTGTGTACAATGCGGTTTGTTCTCCTTGATATGCACTGACGTGACGTATTTGTCTACAGTCTTTCTTTACGTGAACAACGAAGGAATATTATTTCACTTCTCATGGACATCGAAGCGAGGACGTGCGAGCCTCGTACGGCACACATCACCCACGGCGTAACAACAATAGCGATATAACCGGCTAATCGTAATTACATAAGTATGTCACGTAACAGTTTCAGCATGCGACCTACCACTTTCCGCGAGGCACGTCAATGGCTTTCTTTTTACGCCGCGTGTTTACTTGCGCGAGGTAAACACGCGTGACGTCGCGCCGTGGTTTCGCCACGTTCAAGACTCTTTCCATTCGCTGCACAATAGCTGTAATTTACAGAAGAGACTCTTGAACGTGATTTATTCTCTTGCTGGCAGTTTTACAATCGTTAGAATAATTATTTTGCTATCGAAAGGATTTGGATTTCCAAGCTACGATGCATGTATTTATTTAGCTTTTTGAAAAATTCAATTCGAACGTAAAATGTATTAGAAAAGAAAGAAGATATTTATCTTATTGTTCGCAATACTCTTTCGAACGTCACAATTTTTCAATTTTCACCAACGCATCTCGGCAACGCGCGCATTTAACGCAATTTCGCAGCTTCGAAATCTGCCGCCGGATTTGCAGCAGATTTTCGCAACTCCACGTGCCATGTCCGCGTATATCAAAATAATCGTTCTCGAGTGCACGTAACTTCGTCGGTCAACCGAAATGAAAAGAGAAATGTACGGGAAAGCGAGAAAAGGAGGGAAGACAGACGCGAGTCATTCAGAACACGATGTACACGTTCACTCGTATTTATAGCGATGAATGAAAGACCGGATGGAAGTACACGGGTCGTTTTTACCATTGCACACACGTCGCAAGCATCCTGTCCCCGTTCACCGTCTCTGCGGGCTCCGCCGCGGTGCAGCGCATCCTCGCGTCGTGCGATTCGGGAAAATGTACCAGAGCACCCTGACGAGATCAGGCTGACGCTTCGACTCGGCGAACCGTAACACGTGCACGGAACGTCGAAACGAGAAAATGATTTCATCATATGGCGCACCATCGTGTTCCAATAGCCCACGGCCACGTGGCGATACATGAGTCCGCGAATGCTCTGCGTTCTATTTTTTGTTTTCTATTGCGATTCGAACGGATCTCGACGTTCCTCTCGGTTGACGTTTTCATTGTGTTTTTCATGCGTGTCGCGGGATCTACGCGTATGCGAAACAGAGACATATTCATTGTTAAATCTAGAGTAAATTTAATCAAATTTAATCTAATTTAAGTCGCTATTGCTCTTACTCAATAATATTATTTATATCAAAACAATGATTATATTTGAAACTTTATAATATTAATTTGACACTAGATTTAACATATTTTATTAAAAACTTTTCGTGAAGCATCAAAGCGTGGTAATATATTAAGGTCGTTTAAGTTAAATCATTAGAAGAGAGAATATATCTATTATTGTATTAAAATAATATTGAGAATTATAATATTCTCAAACAAAAAAAAACGGCAGTAATTTATTTATTAAACCGGAAACGCTACTCATATTTTTCTTATATTAACATTACTTATGGATAAAAATTCAAATAAAAATCTTTTTACACTTTGTCTCCTTTGTAGATGCGAGGCGTAGAATAATTAAACTACAATAATATTATTTAATTAATATTGAAAATAAACATTAATGTTAAATTGTCTTATTTTACGTTATTTCAAGCTAAAAATTTTAATATAACAAAAATTATAGGAAACTTGAATTAGCACTTGAGTGAAAATTCAGTTATATAATTAATAATTTTTTTATCTTTGTTTATATCTGTTTTACAGAATGTAAGATATAGAATAATTGAATTAACTATTTTTATGTAAAATACATATATTCCAGGATTAAATTAATATAATTATTACCAGTCACAAATCACCAGTTAAAATAAAGAAAATAATCACAATCCCGATACAATATCTATTTTAATTCCGATGAAACAATTTTTCAATATTGAGTTGTGCGCGCGCGCGCGCGTGATGAATTCAATTGTATTTTGCCTCAAGAGCATTTTTAATCGTACAATGAAAAATAGTCCACTTATGATGCCCATATGTCAGACATTGGCGTATAGTTTACTTCCTGAAGATAATGCACAGCAGGCGAAATAAGGTCAACTATCTGCGCAACAGCTCTCTCAATGGAAACGAGTACGTGGCCGCCGTCTGAATGACACGCATCGCGTGTCAAGGCTTTTTTTTAACTCACCAAGTTGCGCTACCTAGTTCTTCCTGAAATAACGACGAATTCGTTCTAATGTAACGTACGCGTAACTTACATGAAACCCGCGACTGAACTTGCGCAATTTAATTATCGCAATTCTACATTTTTCTCTTTTCTTTTCATTCGAGCAAGGAAAACACGATACAATTTTTTTCTTTTGATTACTATGCATAATCGTCACGAGTTAGTTTAAATGGTAAAAAGATAATTAAAAGGGTAAGGCCTGTTATTCGTTAGTAAAACACATTTAACATGTCACGCCTAGCCTTTCACATAGATAACCGTGTAAGTTATCAACTTGTTACATGGTGTACGTAAATGAGGCGTAATGCGTATCCGTCGCCACGTCTGTCGACGTTCAATCAAGAAAATCTTCCTTGCGTAAAATATTTTCCAGACTATTATATGCCGCTCATCTATTACAAGCACTCTCGATGACTAGGAAAATTCTCGCGGACGGAGAAACTGCGCGAGGGGGGGCAGAGATTTATGCTCCCCAGTCGCGCGGCTATTGCGATGCAATAGCGCCTCGAATAAAACATGATCATTACCGCGCCGATGTAATCCGCCCAGCGTTTACGACGAAATAAACATTGCTCGCTGCAGACGGCGCCTCGGTAATCGTGATGATCGACGTCTCGTTGCCGAGAGAGAATCTTCTTGCGGCGTTTGCGCCTCCATTTTTCTCGCGGCGTTAATGCAACGTATAAAGTCGAGCGGATAAAGATTTTTTTTTTGCAAACTTCAAAATGATACACAGCCTCTTCATCTTATAATGTTTCTTTTTACGCAACTACATCCTGTCTGTAAGTTTAGTAAGTACCAGACTTCGAGCATAAAAATTGACAAGCGTGAAACGATCTTTTAATAGTGTTGTTAATTTATTGCCTGTTTTTATTATCTATAATTATTAGAATAAGAAACACAACTGTGCACGGAATTTAATTAAATTAAATAATATATAATAGTTATATAGAGAATATTAAATCAATAAAAATATCTTTTTCGTGATTTATCTATTTTTTTCTATTTTTAGAAAATGCGCTAAACGCAACTTATACGTTGATTGACAAGTTTGCCATTGGATTCACGTATTAACGGCTAACTCAGAGATCGTTGTAGCAGAAAAACAAAGGGTTAGATCATCATCCCTTATAAATGAGATTTCTTCGCGAGCGGTACATCCCACGGGACAGACTGAGAAGACTAGTCTGGTCCTGGTAATTACACGGAGTTGCTCTACTCCTTTTTGAAGTTGGCACGTCCGTAGAATAAGTTTACTGGCTCAAATGTCAGCGCAGCTTCCTTGGTCTTCCTCGCTGATTAAGCCCCCTGAGATTAACTCGCTGATGGAGGCGGAATTATTTCATCTCAAGTTAGTAGCTGGCGCGAAGCCGTTCCCATTATCTTTCACGCCAAGTGTGTCCAGAGCTAATATCGAGGATGAACTCCTCCCTCATCATCTATTAATCGTGACATACTTGAGATATCGATTAAAATACAATGAAATTTTAAGATTTTCGTAAACTGACTCGTACGTAGCATTCACTATGCTTGTTTGATTTTTACTGCACGGAAAACGTTTTCAAAAAGATATCAACTTGACATAAACAGGATTAATTATATGGAAAAAGTAGCTCCAATCGAATTGGCTGAAACTGTGATATTTTGTAGATTATAAAATGTAAAAGTCTCCATAGACATTACAGATTTCGCTGTAGTTACTAATGAGATTAAAAATGGATTTATTTATGAAACTATTCATTTTTTAATAATTTTAATATTTTTTAAATAATAAGATGAATCAATTAATGTAAAGAAAACACAAAGTTACTTAAAAAAAAAATTATAAAGGTTGCAATATGTAATTATGTAACTTTTTTAAAAAACATTTCTCTACACCAATTAATTCATCTTATTATTATACAGGAAAATCATCAAAAAATAAATAGTTTAATAAAGATGCCTTTCAGTCCGATTAGATTCGAAGTAACGACCTTCAAACGGTACAGCAAAATCTGTATATTTTTTATGTTGTGCCTGTGCAGATTTTTGATCGGAATCTTATAATCTATAGTTTTAATCAATTTAACTGAAGTTACTTTTTCTATATGATTAATGCGGGATCTTTTATAGATAGCTCTAAATTTGCAATAGTCGCGGATATCGATTACAGAACTTATTAGTCTAACATTTAAATATCTAATGAATACGGTTTCGTTTATTATCAAATACGATGGCAATAGGCAAATTTATGCGCTTTCATCGATTCGATTGCGACTAAATATTTTGTACGTATTTGATAAGAACTGATGTTTTGGTATTAATCCCGCGAAAACTAGATAACGACCGGAGACGTGGTACGCGTGTGGCAACGTTATCAGAGGCGCCCGATATAATATTACTACAATAATACACGCGGAGGAGTCGATAATAATATTGATGGAAATAAATTACTTAGAATGTGGAACAATCCATACATCTCGCATTTTCGTTATCTTTTTAATGGGAGCATTGGGAACGAGTGACGTTATCCCAGTAATTCTTCTATTTTATTTCATTCCTCGTAAGAATTATGAGTTTTTCGTCTCTTTAGGATCCATCGGAGAGAACCAATATTGCAACATCGAGTGATTTTAATTTTACACTTAAGAAAAATCGACGTTATCGGGTTTGCTCAAGAGGTACAGGATTTGAGGATTGTCCTCATCCTTCCATCTTTTCACACTTCTCTCTTCCAATCTTTCTTTATTTCTTTAAGAAACGTATCTAATAATAATAAAAAAATTCTGCTTTCTTTCTGTGTTTTTTTTTCTATCCTATCTTCTCGCTTTCAAGATTCTCGGCTCTATACAATTTTACGTAATACAATCTTGGCCATAAATATAAAGCATCCTAAATTTATTGCGTTTTCTTGAAAAAGGTAATAATAAAAGCCAGAGGAAGATTAATACAATATTAAAATTGTTATAAAAATAAATATTATTTTTCAATAAAACTATTTTTTAATTTACTTTTTTTTAGATATAAAACGTTTACGTTCAATTAATAGCGGTATTTTATATTTTATGGTCAAGATAGCAGCATGTAGTAGAAAAATTGGATATATAAATTGTTCTCCATTCTTCATCTCTCAAGCTCTAATATTTAATCTTATCAAATTAGGCAAAAGAGTAAAACTAAAAATATTCAACACGAAAATCGGGATAATCTGATTATCGTGATTTCATTCGTAAATTAGAATTTCAAATGTCTCAAGAATACAAGTTTCATGATCGATACCCGCGATTGTTGCAAATTTAGATCAGTGTAGCCTACAGTTGTGTGCTCGGCCGACGTTTAGAATTTTTCCCGCGCTAATAAATTTCTAAATGATGCGAATATGCTAATGAGACGGAATAAATGTTTGTGAAGAAAACGGCCTCAGTTGTGAAAATTCATTGTTTAGTATCGATAACACGTAAAACAGTAAATCGATGTAGCACGAAAATATTGGTCTGTTTGCATAATTTAATCGTCGTCATAAAATTTCACCGCGGACATCCTCGCTATTTCCTCCACGAGGAAACTCGTCACTTTTCGCCGATAGAATATACAGTACCAAATCAGTACATTTAACGAATAACGTTCAACGTAAACAAGGTGGATAGCGAAATTATATATCGTGATTTCATCATATTCCGTTTTGCGCATTAAATACGCCGATCGCCGCGCAATTAAAACGTTAATCACAACCGATCAGAATTGCATTATACGTTACTAAAGCGAACATAAAAAAAAATCACACTTATCCAGTGTTTTTTTTTATAAATATTTTGCCTTGGTTTTTATCTTCGCGTTTATTTCCAGAAAAATATTTACAAGATCAAACGAAAGAAATTGAATTAGCGTTGTAGCGTCACTTTTTCCTTTTATGATTCATTCATATAACGAATTTTAAATGCAGATATATAAAATATTTTCGAGATAAATCACAACGAGAATAAATTATGAAGTATAAATAATCGTTAACTGAATCGCATTCTTTTTAGGGGATCTTTCACAGTTCGATTTATCTACACAGGCACATTTTTTTTATTTAAAAAATGTGCTATTTCAAGTTAAAACGTTTAAAAATATCGAGCTTTTAAATAAATACTTTTTTTTCGTATTTTTTTTTATTTCCCTGGGAAAAGCAAGAATCTCAGAATGACATTCCTTCTGCAAAATAATTGAGCCAATTGTAAAATAAAAACGGGAAGCGATTGTTTTTACTGTCTACTGCAATTTTGTGCACGCTGCGCTTGTGTCACGTAACGCTGTTTGCCCATACCCTTTTCACTTGGTATTAGTCACAGGAAGGAAGAAGAGGAGCGCGGAAAAGGTAAACTAGACGATTTACACGAGTAAACGCACGCGTGCCGCCTGCATGTCGCAGATAAGTTACGCTCGCGGAGTCGTTACTCTCTCGTGGCGGCTTTCTCTCTTATTCTTCTACGTGCCCTCCCTATCGCGCCTCTTTTTGCCCCCGCACCCACGTGCCCTCAATGCACAGTGTCAGTGTCGCTCAACCTGGATGTACATATACGTACCGACAAGACGACGGATTCTCAGAAATAGCTCATCGAACGGAATTTTCTTCCTGCCTTAACCACGCTTTCTTCAGCCTGTGTGATTAAAAGTCAATCTTTTAACCCTAAACTTGCTAATATACTCTATAAGACAGATCTCTGCCCTTCGTCGTCTGGAATAGCTATTTATAATTTCAAATTTAGATGTGTTTTATGTAAATGCGTTTATATGCCTCTTTTAATATAATAATTATTTTCAGGAAACAAATAAAATGTATCTATTTATCTAGTATAATTATTGTCAGCTCTACAAAAACTTTTATAAGCACTTTATATAAAGGAGAGCAAATTTAAAAAATATTATTGTGAGAAAGAAAGAGGAAGCAATATGATGTGATTGTGGTAAGTTCCTTCCCTAGTAATTTATTTTACTAAACTTAAAGTTAAAATTGCGACAGCATAAATATTTCGTATGAAATGAGCCATGGTATAATAAATTTTGCATAATCGCAGCGTACCTACAATTGCAGCGATAGTTTATCAGATTAATGTTAAAACAGCTCCGCGGTTTTATTGGACGGTTCAATAATCTCGTTGAAAATTCCAGAAAATGGTTTTCTACGTACACACAATGTGTTCGGAAATTGAAAAGATTCGCCACATGTCACTAAGGCTGGAGAAGCAGCTATTACGTCGCCCCATTCGAATCCTATTTTCTAGTAACTGGTTTTCCGTGGTCGCAGTCGTACACATTGAATGAAGAAGGCACGCGAAAGGCGACGGAGGCGAAGCGCCGAGGGTTGAAATATGAAAGACCTATCGTGTTCCTGCACCCCTCATGGATATCACTGTGCGAATTCTAATTTCTGGCTTTCTGCACTCGTCCCGAGGGGAATTTCCAGTGACACCCGTACGGGACCTTCGTCCATGACATATATATTTAAAACGCGAAAGTGGTCATATTCCCTCGACACGAGCGAGAGAGCGATATCGATATCATTGAAAAAAAAAAGAAAAAAAAAATCGAAGGTATTTGAGACGAGTTATCGCATTGAGTTCAGTGTTTTGCCGAACACGAACGCGAAGGTTTAATACATGTGGAATGCTTTGTACACTTCCTTGTACTCCTACGCGGCGGCGATAAAAGGTCCGCAAATGGCTCCGACTGAATGCGGAACGGTCAAGCTAAATCTTAATTCTCAACTTCCGCCAACGCAAATGGACGCATTAAAATATTTAGAACGATACTTATGGTTGCACATTCATGTACAATCAAAGTTTCAATGGTGGAAAGTACAGCACATTGTCCAACTTATTGTGAACAAGTTTGTTCGCGTTACTTGAAATCTCTAAAAGTTTTTGTTTTTTTTAAAACAAGATAAATATATACTCGAGCATTGGAAAGAAAAAAAGTGACAATTCTGAGTGCAAAAATGCAAACAACGGACAGATCAATTCACTAAAAAAAATCTTTACTTAAAAATGATTGAATCAGAAGAGTGTGATCATATCAATCTAGTTACATCTCAATTAGAATTATAATAATTACGGTTAAATCTTTAGAAAGAATAATGTAGGGAAAGATTTTGATTCAAAAATTTAGCTAAATACAAATATGAAAATAATTTTGTCAAACCATCAAAATAAATGCAGGACGCTGATTGCTAGAATGAAAAAACTTTTTGTAGCATTGCTCATTAGACTTGAACATCCTACAACAAAATTATTTTTAGATCATGTTCAGTTAAATTTCTAAATATCTCAGCAAAATCGTTCTTTTCGTATAACTTCCGAAGAAATGAGATCTTTCGTACTATTACGAATTCGGTGAACGTTCCACAGCGTTTCACAGATTAAATTCATTCAAAGATACCAGGCGAGCCGTCTCTTCTTCTCTCGCCGCGTCGTCACGACGAACCTCGAACAACCTAATTCAGAACTATCCTCGCGCGAGAAACTCTCAGAAAGGCCTCTTCCGTTGCGTGAAATCCTATTTTCTAGTTTTCCGCAGCGGACTATTTCAGGCGCGAGTGCCTTGCGCGGGCCGTCGACGAACGGAAGACGGCTTGAAATATGAGAAACGTATCGCGTCCCCGTATTCCGCGCACTTTCACGCTGAACGAGCTGCGACGGAGCCATCGTAACCGCGTCGCTACGAGCAAAGAGCCTGCAGCAGCGTCTGGTGCAACAAGTAACATAATTCAAGGAAAGTTGCGCCGCGTCGATAAGGCAATTATTCGGGCCGCAACGCGCTTCGACGGAACAATGGCTTTTGTTGGATACGACGAGAGAAGGGCTTACGGGTAGACGGTGGTCTGGAAGATAAACGTCTTAGGACTAACGCGGGACACGTGTAAAACTTGGATGCGCTCGCGAAAGCAGTCGACGCCGGGAGCCCTTCGAAGTTTTGCGAGTAGATCTCGAAATGGGCGCCACGACGCGTAAAGTATAATAGAACTCAGTTCATGACACAAAGGGATGCGGCGTTTCATTGTGAAAATGACGTTTAAATCCCATTTGAGTTACGCTGTATATTATTTTGCTATTAAGCGTCAGTCAGTGTTATCCTCTAAGTGAAATAAATTTAATCTATCTTCGTTAGATATATTTCTCATATTATTACAAAGCAATTTGATTCTGATATAAATGATAATAAGTTACAATATGAATAAATTAAATAAGTAAAGAAGTGTCAGATACGACGAATGTTTCTTCTCCGCAGCGTTTTGCTGTGGATTAAATTTATTCAATTTATACAGACTGTAATGTATTTAAAAATTTACATATACGAATTATTATTAGACATCAGGATCTAGTTTTGGATTATATTTGGCACTTCTTTAATTATTTGATTGATTCTGATATGTCTAAGTGCAATTGTTCGTAAGATGCTCAGTTTCAGTTCGTAAGATAAATTATTAAGATTTATTTTCATTATTTTTAGCCCATATTATCCTCAAATGAGTTTTTCTACGAAAAGAATAGTTTTGCTGAAGTATCTAAGAAGGAGTCCGTGCTAATTATATAAAAAAATTGGGAAATGAGTTATTTGCCACATATAATGTAGCTTATAATGTAATAAACAAAAAGATGTTCAATAATAATGAACAGATGCTCTGTGAGCATCATAACTTAAAAACAAATTTAACATCTTTTCTTGATTCATCTTGACTCAAAAGCTATCCATTATTGAGCCTTGTATTTATGATAATCTTTAGTTCATCACATAAGCTACATTACATGTGAAAACTAACTTATCTTACTGGATTCAATTTTCGATATGGTTAGTGCGGGTCTTTTAGCTAGATACAGATCTAAAAAGTAATTTTGTTAATCTACGAAAATAATTATGTACAACGTTCAAGCTGGTTGTAGAATGTCAAAACTTTTTGCAACATTGCGCATCATACTTGAGTTTCCTACGTAATTATTTTCATGGTCCAACAAAATTAAATATGTATATATCTATCTAAAATTTTAATAATAATTTTTAATACTTTAGCAAAAGCATCTTTTTCATTTCTCGAATCTGCCAGTCCAACCGATCAAAATTGTTCATGACCTCATTGGGATATGCGAGAGCAATGCAATGTGATGCAGAAGTCCGCGGATGAGAAATGTATTTCGGTGTACGACGCGCAATGCGACGCCCGCACCGCGCGGATAATAAGGCGCAGCGGTGCGCAATAAACGGCTTTACGGCGGTTCGAGGAAGATGAGGATTTTATCTCGGCGCCGGCGGCAGCAGCAGCGGTAGCACGACGACGTACCGGAATTGATTCGGCCGCTCATATTCGTGAACGAAATTCGCAGAACGCCGAGAGCGTGCATGCGGTTGGGTGTTTATTAGCCGCGAGGATGCGTCGAAGAGAGAGGGGGGGGGAGAGGGAGAGGGGAGGGAGGGAGGGAGGGAGGGGGAGGAGAGAGAGAGAGAGAGAGAGCCAAATCAAGCCGAGTGCGATATAATCTCGAAATGAGATTCGTCGCTTATTAAGTTAGACACTCACGAATATGGATTTCTCTTTCTCTCTTCCTTCGCACGAAAATTCAGCGCTTTCATCAATGTATGCGAAGAATCTCACGACGATAAGAAGATAAAAGAAACAGCCGCATTCAGCAGAAAAAAATAGTTCTGCAACTTGCTTATAAGATTCTTTAATGTGATATTGTAAATTTTATTAGATATACTTGCATTAAAAGACAAAATACACGAATATCCAATGTAGATTGTTACAGGTTTATATTGCTATAATTTTCTTTAGAACCTTGTAATATATCTACATTTTTTAAAATTCTTTAACATAATTGGTTTATACATTTATGTATTGCACTGAGAAACCAAATATTAATCATATTAAAGTATTTTACAAAGATGCAAGTTGCTTTTTCTGCTGAATATAACATTAATTCACGAGCGATACGCACGCGAATCGCCATTCGAATTTCTTGCCGCCTGGGACGGCCGCGATGGAGAAATTCTGGCGATCTTTAAGACACGCGTCACTCGAGGGTAGAAAGTTCTTACGTGAGAACCGTTTCCTAGGAGAACGTTAGTCGGAGATTTGTTTTTGTCGGATTAATATTCACGCTCGCGCAGGATTAATAGCATTGCGCGATACGCGCGTGCAAGGAGCGATAAATTACCAGGTGCTTAGCTACTTGCTTAAGCGAGGAGGATTCCTCTCCATGGACTTCTTTAATCTCCTTCTCACCTCGCCGACGGTCGCCTCTTTCGGACTTCATTCCTAAGTAATTGTTACGACGGTAATGAGAGAAGCATCGTTCGAAAACGAGCACGAGAGGAGTGTTGGATACTTCGGTGCCGACAAATGGTTCATACGATGATACCCGAGGTAATCGCGAAGGTTCGTCAACGAGCACGGCGTGATGTTAATAACGATGATTATGACGAAAGTGCCGACTCGGGGCCGTAGATCGCAGCGCGGTGATCACGTTTGAACCGGATGAAGTCGTTCGGAATCTCCGGCAGCGGATCGCGCCGGCGGACACGTGATGGATGAAAGGTGTTCCAGTTATGTGGATTTCGCCGTGAAGGGGATGATGAATGAATCGTGGCGCGGAGGCGTCCGAGTTTCAACGTTACACACGCAGAGAAAGAGAGAAGGACAGAGGAAAGCACGAGCGAAGCTCTGTACGCGAGGAGAGATGAAACGAAGTCGTTCGTTTCGTATACGGCGGTTAATTGGACGACGAGCCGAATCCGCATGACGGATGACTGTCGCCCGTTAACGAAACCGCACGGGTGAAGCGGAGAATACGCGGAGAATACATAAGATGTCGGCTCCTTATCGTCATCAAAGTCCCGTGGTTTCGTCGACGTGATAGCTGTGTTCTTGGTTGCGTTATTTCGAAGGCTGGCTGATGTTACATTTATCGGAGAAATCGCAGCTGCTTTATATTGTATCTTAACTTTTTTACAAATATCATTTGAAGGATGTCGTTTAAAGAGAAAAGACTTTTCAATATAAAACTAGAAAGAAGGATAAACAAGAACAATCTTGATGTATAAATAAATACATACATATATATATATATATATATATATATATATAAATTATACATCAATAAGAGAATATACACATACATAGAATGAATGCAAAAAGTACATGGACATTTTCCAAAAAAAGCATCATTTATAGAAAATAAACAATAATTAACAATTTATTAACAATGAATATATTTTATGAATATTCTTATATAAATAAAAAAATTTCACAAAAATAACCATAATCATGATTTTACAAACAACATTTCTCGATTGTATGAATACTTTTTGTACGTTTAAATAATACATTTTTGCATATTATTAAGATAATATATTTTAATTATTACATCTTCCTAGGTAAAATAATTTTAAAAAATATACAATTATTTTATTCTTTGTTAATAAACTGCTAATTAATGTTTCCTTTCTAAAAATAAGAATTTTTGAAAAAAATATCTTTTCTGTATGAATCCTATTTACTTTTTGTACATACATCACTGTACATACATTACTAATAATTGTTTGATTAATATTAACTCTCGTAAACAAATGTTTAATTATTTATGTCATTAATGTTAAACTAACTATAGAAATAATGATCGCAGAAATGTCAATCATATCGGTTAGCTTTGGATCAATAGTATATTACTGAATCTCATTAATTCTTAGTGCTTCATTGAGCCAAACGATTCAGACGTTCCGGCATTTTAAGTGGAAAACTTTAATGTGACGTTATTAACACATCGAGATAACCGGAAATTGGGAATCGTCTGGTTCAATGCAGCGTATCGAATAGGATTTGTTAGCATACTTGACGTGTTCCACAATGCGTAAGACTGGCCGCTAAGGTTTCGCTATTATTGGCTGACCGATAGGTTACCGTGTCAATCTGTCTAGTCTAGACTGCCACACGTGTCACGTGATCGATAACTGGCCGCTATATGTCCATCTTTTTGATTATTGGCCTTTCCCAAACACAATCTAAAATAAAGTAGTGGTAATGCCTATGGAATTTAAAATTAATGTCGTTAAACCGCTGCGTCATTAAATAGATGATGTGATCTAGTAAGATAATATTACGAGAGTGTGCTTAAGAATAGAGAGAGAGAGAGTTGATAAATCAACCGTTTGAAGCAGTTCACAAGAACATTATACTAAAAAAGACAGTCCTAAAAACGGTAATTTGTTTCAGTAATTCTTAAATTATTATTATTGAAATAAAAATAATTTCGATCGCTCTTAATATTTAATAATTATAAAATCGAATAATCAATATCGAATAGAAAATGTGTAATTAATAAAAGAAGAAATAATAGAGTAAAAAGGATAAAATTCGCAATAATAAACATTAAAATTGAAAATCGATGTAAACATCCAGGTATCATTACCGAAAGTAATCAAATAATGTGTCATGCTACACCATGTTATGTCATTAATAAATAATATTGGTACTTCTCGCAAAAAAGAGAGGCATTCTTTAAAATCCATGGTAAAGCATTAATGGACAAACTGAATTTAAATTTAGTATATATTTAAATATTCGATTAAATAAAATCAAGAGGTGTCAGCAGAAACGGTCATCAGGAAGACATGAAGGTCTCACGTTCCTCATTCGTCAAGAGATTTGGATCTTTCTATATTTAAATAGATGACTAGTATAGATGCTGAAAAGGATTTCGAAGATCGGTTCCGAGATCAATGTTGCCTTCGGAGAAAACGCAATATTAATGGAACATCGTGATTCGTGAATTCCACGAAAGACCAAACGGACCGTAAACTCCCGTGGTGTTGAAACCATGGTTCAGTATCGAATAAGTACCCGAGCACATTGTCAGAGTAATGTGTGTCAAAGTAATTCATAAATATTCTCCAAGCTCTGTTTCTCGACAAAGAAACAGAGAGAGAGAGGAGGGGGGAAGAAAAACAAGAACAGGGGAAATGAACGAAAACCTTGGATTTCTTCCTTCTTCCTCTCGCGCGAGCGGCGGTCCGGGAAGCGCTTAAGAGATTAAACCGGACGGTTCAAAGTTCTTGTCTCCCGTGTAAACACCTTAATGGACCGTAGGAGCGGCTGCACCTGTTGCTTGCGCGTTAAGACCGAAAAATATTTTCGAGATTCCAACAGCCCGGCGACAGGAATTCGTCGTTTCGTACTTTAGATACTAACAGACGATATTCTCCTTTAAACAACCAATCATCTTTGTGCAACCACAAACTGAGCCAAATGGCGGATGTAATTAAAAGCAGTCCAAATTGGAAAATCATGTAAATAAGTGGTTCTAAAAAAAATAAAACAAAATATACATAACGTGAAGATATTTAAATGTTATCCTGAAAATAAGTAAACGTAAAAACAGTCTTGGCCAAAAACATCAGGCAACCATTTATTAACCATTATTTAAAATTTGAATTCGAAAATTGATTTATGGTATTTGCTGTTTAAATTATTCTTTGTTTTAAAAATTTTTTAAACTTATGTATAGACACAATGCCGGTATCAATGCAGGTAAAAGAATTTCAGAGAAGTAAAAAACATATTGTAGATGCCTAATATTATTGGCCAAGACTATATTTTCCTGCTGTAGTGATAGCACAGTTATTATTTTTGCCTGTAATGAATAATTTCAATTCACTTCTCACAGTTGTCATTCATGTGATACGTTTATACTTCGTTAAGCAACGTCGAAATTTATATCAGCATACGCGGAATCTTTCGCGTATGATTCATGCTAATTGAATCATGCTGGCTCGTAGGATCACCTGCGATCTCTTTCTTTCTAAGCTTGATTAACGAAGCATGGAATTAAATAAGATTAAGAACATATTACTATTCGAGAATGCTTTTCAAGTTGGAGGCCAATGACGAGCGATCAACGACGTCGAGGTCGTCGTATCACGATTACGGCCCTGCTGCTCATAGCTTCCACGTGATAATTGCGTTGTTGTCGCCGAAAGATGTCTTGTCAGCGTCAACAAGGTGAACGAGGTGACGGATCTAACAATCATTTTGAAACCGTGAATCATCGCCAAGCAACTGGAACCGGTTCCAGTCGGATGATGACGGCAATTCATCGCTCTTGATAGTTTGTTTTTACGTTTCTCTGGCGTCCCGCGCGAAATCTTGCGTGTGTATAAAATGCAGGCAAGCGCCGATTTTCTGCAACTTAGCTGGAAACACGTCGTGTAAAAATGTCGCGGATTGTTTACGGACCCGTCGCGGAACTCGTTGTTAATCTCATAGAGTTTTACAAGCTTGTCGTATCACGTGAACGATAACCAACCTTCTGGCATGTGGGCACGTGATAACGTCTGCGCAACAAAATGGTAGATACGACATTAATGTACGCAATATCTTGAAAAACTTTGTATCACCGATAATCATACCGTTGATACGTCATCGGGCCTGACGTGTCGTTAGAAATTCTCAGAGTTGAGATACCTACCGCACATGAAGATCAACAACTACTTTTCGACGAAACTCGTTGAGCTTTGAATTTACACTCGTATGAGTTAAGAGATCGAGTATCAATGTTTATATCGCCTACGATCTTGAGTCAGCATAAAATTATGTTTACAACGCGTATTTTTACTCTAGCAAATAAACTAAATATATATTTGATCTAATTGTTTATTTGTTTAATGTAATTAAATTTTATTCTATCAATAATAGACTGAGATATATGTTTGAACTGTACGAGGAAATAAATAATACTATAAGCACAATGAAGTGAATTTTTGCACGGAAAGATTTTTGATAAAATTTAAAAATTTATGTAGGTACATATCTGAAAACAATTTTATTGGACCATTAAAATAATTACGCAGAAATCTCAAGTATAATGAGCTGGAAAAAATTTAAACATTGTAACAAACAACTCGAGCGTTCTACGTAATTACTTTGATAATCCAACAGAATTATTTTCTATATCTAGTATTTTTAATTATTATTTCAGCAAAATCATTCTTTCCGTGTGTAATAAAATTGTAATAAAAACATATAATTCTCGCCCATCATTTTTCACAAAACAAATCCATTCATTTTGTTTTACTTATAAATAAAAATAGAATAATAAACTTCGTCAAGAAACTCTTCAGGGTCAAAAGCTAATAAGTAAACTGCAGATAGTCAACTCTGTTCTCTCCGTCGCTCGCGCATTTCTTTCTTTCTTTCTTTACCGTTGCAACGACTAGGAGGAGCTATTTCAGGATCAAGTTCATGACTCGTTGGTATACAAACGATCTACTCAAACGACACAACGGAAGTTCTCGGTTGCGCGACCAGTTTCGCGAATATTCCAGTATCCTGGAGATTCACGCAACGACCCTTCCTTTTCTCTTTCTCTCTCTTTCTTTTTCCATCGGGATTTCAGCGCGTTACCCGTTTTCCTTTCAATTCTTTTTCACACTCGTCCTTTTTTGCGGTTTCGCAATTACCACTGAGACCGCTCGAAGCGTCAATTGCGCTAGAGAGTAAATTAGTTTCGCGATTATTTGACTACGTAGGTGGCCGTTCTTTCAGGCGAGACGATGGACATCAGTCGGGCAAAAAACACGAATTTAAAAGCGCGTGTTAATAGACTTTAAACATTGTTTTTCTTTCCAAGCGTAAACCGATGTCAAAAGTTAGCTTTCAAGACTGCCAGGGATTCTGTCGCTAGGGAAAAGACAGGCCTTCAACTAAGAAAACTACATAATTTGTCCGTCAAGAGATTGGACAAGAGATAAACGAGAAAATGACAAGCATCAAGATGTGATGATAGCATAATTATAAATCTAAGTTTATTAGCACTTAATATTAATTCAAAATATTTTATGTTATTCACACATATATAATGATATCAAGATAAAGACTAAGATATAGACATGAAATGAAATATTTTAATTAATCAATCATAAGTAACGAATTAAATTGAATAGTTGCTTTCGTTTACTAATGAAACAAAAATTATAAATTAATATCAAATATTGTTTGAAATAATAAAATATACTTATCTTAACATTATCGTTATTATTATTTGCAATTCTCTTCAAGTTCCTATGATAAGCACAACTAATTTTTTTCAAGACGCTCGATCAGCATTTACGTTGTTAATAAAGTAAACGCGCTTGCGGAGAGAACCGGTTCGCATGACTAGGCAGGAAAGAGAGCTGATTAAGTTCGTGGGCATAGCGCGCGTGTAGATAAGCACGCTCGCTAAATTTTGGGAAAGAGAAACTTTATCGGTGACAGGAAGTCAATATTTTGATAGATATTCGCTCGCTGACGCGATCGATCATTGATTACGTTCGCCTTAAGTAACCGCGATACGTCAGGTTTTCTTGTAGCTCATGATTTCCAATAAATTTCTTTTATAATTAATGCCGTTAATTTATGGATACAAAAGATAAGATAAACATAAAGTGACAAGAAGCGGTATATTGATTTAAATGCTTGATTTCAGGATTCGATATAATCTTTTAAATGGAGATACGAGACGCTATAATACTTTTCGTGAGAAACTTCTCAGGCTGTGTGAAGATACAACGAAATCTCGGTGATATGTCTATACGGTAATGCAAACTGCAACTCAAGAAGTTACGAAATAGAAACGCGAGCTTTTTGCGCGATATTAATCCGACAGTAGTCGTACACCTAATATTTTTTTTAACGA
>NW_012130089.1:2760555-2766414 GCF_000143395.1 Atta cephalotes
AGCGTTTGTTCGTCGAGTATTAATACTACACGTAGTCGTCTACTACTTATTTTATTTAATTAATACTACTGTGTGTTNTTNTTATAATAATATATACTATATATATATATATATATATATATATATATATATATATTATTGACTTTTTCAATTTATAAATATTTGAGAACATTATGGATTTAATCATAATAAAAAAAAGATGGAAATCTAATATTAAATATTAAATAAGTACGTTTTTTTTTTCATATAATTAGACAAAAAATAAAGATTTCAAATAATATAACGTTTTTAATGCGAGTTTTTGATGGAATTGTATATTTAAAGATTCATAAAAAAATAGTTATTTAAAAAAGAAAAAAAATAGATTAAAAAAAAACAATATACAATTTACAGGTCTGCTCGTATTCCTTATACTTATACTGAAAACCTTCGCTTTTTCTCCCTTGAACGTCTAAATATATATATTTATCTTTCAGTGCAAAAATTTATGGGAAATTCAAATAATACGAATAAATTTATCTTCTTATCGAAGAAGTATAAAAACATTCTAAGTGATTATTCCTGGAAAAGAAATGCACTAAATTTCTACGAATCATATTTTCAACTTTCAATGCCACACACCACGATTCGCGAGAGATGAAATGAATTTAATCCCTCGCGGCATCATCGTCATCATCGTCGTGGTCTATTATGAGATAATCTAGTCGACCGGTGGTCGACGGTGCCGTGTAATTCTGATACAAAATGCCATGAAAAATGAGCTAGAAAAATTGACAGGAAAATTGTGCAAGCCCGCAATTATGTAAATACACAAACGGCGGAATACTCCACGTAGTGTCCTCTCGCTTCCTCTTTACGTGCTTGTTGCGCGCCTACTCGCGATATAACGTTGGTCGTGCATCGTTCTCTCGCGCGCTGGAATATGCACGCCCACGAATACAACGGAGAGACACGCCGTGACGTAAAACCAACAACCGCGCTAATCCGTAGACCGTAGAAGGCTGAAAGGCTATTGCGAGGCAATAAGGCCGGTTATGAGTACGTGGGTACGTACAGTCGTAGTGTGGGCGCATACTATGCTCGCGCTCGCAAGGACGTTCTTAACTATTGCGGTTTCCTTGGCACGGACGCGCACACGCCATTCGTACCTACATATACGTCCATGCTCTACTGTCACATCGTATACGTCGTATACGTCATTCCTCCGCTCCTTTTCACCAGAAAATCCAGAGTCGATGTGCAATCCTTTGCAAGCACCGTTCATCGCACTTTCAATATGTTTTCCTGACCTCGTTTTTATTTTATCTCATAACGATAATAATTATCATCTTCTATTCGCGTAATTATAATTATAATTAAATTATATTCTATTTTATTATACATAAACATATTTTTTCCTTAAATATTCTAACATTTGTATGATTTGAATTTTTACAATTTTTTAATTAAAAAATAAAAAAGTTTTTGTAATTCATCAATGAATATAATATATTAACAAAATAATAATTGTTCATACCAAACATTTTTCTCAGTAATTAAGTATCAGTATCTATCTGCACGGAAAGAAATGTTTTTGTTCAAGTATTAAAATTTAACTAGAAACAGAATCTAAAAATAACATTATTGGAATATTATGTGGGAAACTCAAGTATGATAAGCAATATTGCAAAAAGTTTTAACATTCTAGCAATCAGTTTGAGTTCTACATAATTATTTCGATAGCTCAATTAAACTACTACTAACTATTTGCAGATATGTGTTTAACTAAATTTGTAGATATTTCAGCACAAAATCATCTCCTTTTCATATGTAATTAAATTTCAATTCAAGCATTTTCAGATCTTAACTATAATAACGGATTCAAATTCTTATAATTAAAAATCAATAAGTCTAATAAAAATTAATGATTCTAATCAAATATTAAGATTTTAATGAAATGCTGATCATAAAAATACATAAGCTGACGTTTCGCAAATGGTAATTTTCTTCATACATTACTTCGCAAACAACTCGACTATTTCCTCTCGGCGCGTCATGAGAAACAGACGGAGTCGACGATAACGATAAGCCGAATATGGGACCCCGAATTTGGCATCGATGGCTTCGTCCGGATCGCGCATGAAACGCAATCCGGATCCAGTCGGATCTCCTACTAGAATCCGATTGTATTTACATACAATTGCGTTATCCGAGCGAAGTGCATGGCTAATTTGCATGGTATTATCGTCATCGGCCCGTGACGTGAGGATGGATCACTTCTTACGTCAGGGAAAGATGCATCAGTACTTAATCAGCTCACTGGTCCAGACACAGGGTCTGCTGGAATGTCTAACTACTCGTAAGAAGCTTTATCGGATGTAACGAAAAAACTTGACTTTACCTCGTTTTCAATGTTCTCCATAAATATCATTTAATGCAACAATTACGAACAATTTTTAACTTGGATGTAATAACCTAAACTTTTTTACGTAAATTTACGATCATTTAGTATATTTCTATACTCCATCACATAAATCACTATTAACAGTAACATATTGTATATTATTAATTTTCTTCTGATTTATTAATATTTTTGAAAATATTATGAATGCGGATTTAATCATAATTTTCTCAAAAAAGTGGGTAAAAACTAAACAAATATTAAACGGGATAAGCACATTAAGTAAATTATAACACTTATTATAACATTTTTAAAATAAAAATTTTTATTAAAATGCTTCTTTAGTGTATATTTTCAATGGAATTGCATATTTAAATCTTCATAAAGAATAATTATTTAAAAAGGAAGAAGATATGTTAAACAACATCCGCACAAACAATATTTTACAATAATTCGCATTTTCTCGGGGGATGTAAAAACTTCACTGGGATGTAAAAACAGGTAACTATTCCCGAGTTAATAATTCCAACAGATTAATATATGTTTTTCTTTCTATAAAAAAAAACGTAAAGAGATATACAATAAATAAACAGCAAAAAGAAATGCGAGTATAAATTTAGCACAGGTTGAATCTTAAGAGTAACACGATCGATACATTTCATATGAAAAGTAATAATATTTACTTTAATTATCCGCAGGGACTTCCCTTGTCAAAATCATTAGACTTAATCAATCTTATCTACGATCTATCATTTGGTCGGACGTATACATTGATAGCCTATCGTGTTATGTACTTTTGCACGTAGTTGATATATAAATAAATTCCTATTGCTGTACTACCGATAGTAGATTAAATAAGCCACTCCTTTCGAGCACACTTGAAAATAATCACGTTTCCCGAACGGCCGCTATTCGCAACATGAAATAAGCATAATACACGAATATCCTATAAACTGCTGTGCTACATTATTCATGACTTGTGTGCAAATTTCCTTACAATCGATTAGCACAAAGAAACTCCTTTTAGGACTAGCAACCTACTTTTCTCAGGATCTTAGGCTGTCTGAATCTGCGATCCGGCACACGACCTTTACGAAAGGAACCACCCGCGCAGAGAAAGAAATCGGATTCGTGGGAAAATATGATCGGCAGATCGTTATCAAGAAATCGCTGCAAAACCCTGACAGCAATCTTGTGAATTTACAGGCGCCTCGATATTCCCCGAATCACGACATTTAACAAAACAATTAAGCTTACTGAGTGATGATTAATTTTTTCACTCTCACACACATTTGTTAATTTTGCATTATATTATCATAAAAATTGTTGCGATTTTATTTCTTAATGTCCATTTCTATCAACATAGATTAACTTCAATCTCGGTTTTATTTATTCTTTATCCATTTCTAATTCTTAGAATTAGAAAAAGATAAAAAGTTAAAAAAATTAAAATCGATCAATATTGGTAGAAACGAGAATAAGACTTCCATTCTTATTGCCTCTTTGATAAAAAAAAAAAAATCTAATTATGTAACCAAGTTGACGTAATCTCGTGCACACGTAATCAGGCGCCAGAAATGTGTAAAAAATAATGTAGATATAATTTTTCTTAATTGACATGCATTATCTCGAAAACGATAAGTGAATATAAGTGGCGTACATTACGTTATAGTGTGCGATTGCATTTTTTTTTTCGGAACGGTCATTCGAAGGGTTAAACATCGATTGAAAGCTTTGCTTTCTCCGAAAGCGCGCAAACACTTATCAGATTTTTAATTGCCAAGGTAATAGCGCCCGCTGGCAAGAGAAACTAACGGCATGAAAAATATTATTGCGCACCGATATAGCGGTTTCCTTCGATCTGGCATCAGCGCGTTTTCTAAAGAAATACGTACCGCAAAGCTGTGTACCGTGGCGCATGATTCATTGAATGAGAGTTTCGTAA
Organism: Atta cephalotes; assembly: GCF_000143395.1. Lineage (NCBI taxonomy): Eukaryota > Metazoa > Arthropoda > Insecta > Hymenoptera > Formicidae > Atta > Atta cephalotes. The sequence goes on from NW_012130089.1 coordinate 2,764,881, forward strand.
AGTGTATGCGGTGTTAAAAGCGAGTCCTTGAACGTTCTCGAAGCCGCGAAGAATGCGCGCGCGATCGACTAACAAAACTTTTGCCGGTAGTTCCGTTAGATCGCGTTTTACGCAAGCAAGAACGAACGGAGTTCCTTTTACATGCTTATATGTATATAGATATCCTGCAAAGGTCGACTGTCAGGATCAAGCCGGAGCGAGATCCTGTAGGCGGAATAACGGTAAATGCTTTCGTTCCTCCCAACATCGACGGCAACTTTGCTAGCAGAATTAAAACCTGTTGTATCTCATTTTCCGTATCCAGAATGAAAAACAAGTCTTAAAGATGTTAAGCACTTAATTTTATGCAACTTATAATATATAAAAAAATTTCAATTCTTTGTAATTTAGCAATATTAACACATGGAAAAAGCTTTTTGTGTATCAAGTATCTAAAAATTTAGGCAGGTACAGATCTAAAAATATAATTTTATTAGACAATTAAAATAATTATGTAAAAAACTCAATCATGATGTACAATGCTGCAAAAAGTTTTGATATTCTGACAACCAGTTTGAACATTGTACATAATTATTTTAATATCTAGTGTAACAAAATTATTTGTATCTAAATTTTTTAGATACTTCAACAAAACTTTACTTATATATAATAGTTTCTAATTAAAAAAAATTTTTTTTCTCTCTTTAAATAAGTCTAAAAATATATCGTTAAAATAAAAAAAATATGAAAATAAAATTTAAAAGTTTCAAGGAAAAAATATTTTCCTGTCGTTTCAATAATCATCGATTTGTCTGATTCAAACGTCTGGTAAATAGATATCACTTCATGCGCAACCAAGCGCAATCATGCAACGAATATGCGTCGTTAACGTTTATTTATCCTGAACTCTGTTTTTCCGCGGTTTTCGCTGGAAAGACACGGACTTCAAAACATTTCTCGCAAACGCGCGCTTTTAGAGCGAAGCATACATAAAACCGCAATCGTAACTTCTCCTATGCACCTTCCGTGAAGCAGTCTCGCACTTTTTTCTGTGAAACACTTTGTTTATGAAAAAGTCGATAATGTACAACGATAGGATAATTACATAGAAAATCTAATGCGTGCACGAGTCATTAAGACATACAGTTTTGCAACCAATCGGTAAAGTTTCCTTGAAGACACGCAACACAATATTAATAGAATATGAGAAACATAACTCTTTAAAGAAATAATATTTCATTTTATATAACATTTCACAAAATAAAAGAATTTTTTTTGAAATATAAAATTAAAATATAAAAATTGAAATATAAATATTAAAAATTGATTGAATTGATTAACATCAATCGTTTAAAAAAATTACCACATTATGATTACAAATATGATGAGAGATGTGTGTGTGTGTGTGTGTGTGTGTGTGTGTGTGTGTGTGTGTGTGTGTGTGTGTGTGTGTGTGTAGTCGTGTCGTAGTGTGTAGTGTGTGTGTGTGTGTGTGTGTGTGTGTGTGTGTGTGTGTGTGTATATTATTATATTACTTCTTACGTATAACTAATAA
>NW_012130089.1:2767163-2790374 GCF_000143395.1 Atta cephalotes
TAGTAGTAGGAGTAGAACGTAGGAGTAGTAGTACGTACGTAGAGANAGTAGTAGAGTAGTAGAGAGAGCGTAGAGAGACGAGAGAGAGAGAGAGATAGATGAGAGAGAGAGAGAGAGAGAGATAAGAAAGTATTTGCAATTCAAAAAGAAGGAGCATTATGACAAACTGTGAAATGTCATTAATTTAAATAATATTAGGTGTGGGAAAAAGTTCGTGGCGTTTTTCCCGTTAGATGGCATTAAAAAACGCCACGAACTTTTTCCCATACCTAATATTTTGATACATTTTAATTAATATTTTTACATGTACAATAATTTGAGAATTCAAAAAGTGTTTAATTTTAAATAGTGTATATATAAATAGTGTATATATTTATTAATATAGTGTATTTATTAATTTATTGACATATTAATCTAAAAAAATCTTCAATTTTGACTTTTGAAATCATTTAGAGAGGTAGAACTTCATACTTTTATCAAAATTAAATTATATCAGATCCAAATTAGATTAATAGAAAGACTAAGAATAAATCTTATTTAGTATGAAATATAACCTTCGTGCAAAATATATTATTAAATACATACTGTAAATAATTACATAGAAATCTTGCTAGGATAAAAAAAATCGGTAAAAAAATGTGTAATAGAATAAAAAATTCACGCATGAGTACGATAAAAAGATTCGTAATCATTACCATTATTAAACCATTATTAACTATGTTTCTACTTTACGAGGGGAAAATTCACACTGTGCTCGCGCGATTGTTTGCTTGTCTCGGTTAACTACGTTACTCATAGTTGCTTCTCTCAGGCGCAGTGGAGAAACTAATCAATGGAGTGACTGCGCGCATTATTAAAGATCAAACGGAGCAAAAAAATAATGTCTGTTGTGATCCAGTCGCGAATTATCGGTCATCGATGCTCCTAGACTAAATTTTTTTAGAATGCATTGACTGATTCTTTCTTTCAACAAGAAATCAATTTGTTCTTGGACTTTGTAGCCTCGATAAATCGTAATTTCACAATGACGTCGCACGATCTATGAAATAAAGTTACGTTAGATAGATGAATAGACAGATAGAAATATTTGTTCAGCACTCTGGAATGAAGCCAACTCCTTCAACACTCGACAGAAACGTGTAAAGTGTCCCAGATGATAAATATTTGAAGGACAAGAATGAAATACGTTAGTAACAATAATTCTAAAAAGAGATCTTGCATTAAAATTTAACTAATATATATCTTTCTGTTATTTTTTATAAAATATATTTTGCAAATATATATTTTTTTGTTTGAAACATATTGTTTGAAACGTATTATAGCATTATTCGACAAAACTACTATCGGATTGTTTTTTTGTTTCACGTTCAGATAGTTTTGAATATATTTAGAAATAAAAAAATAATCAATAGAAACAAGTAATAACACTCTTCACTCATACGTTTCTCATAAATTTCAGTCTGCTCTACAGGAAACAAGCAATATTATTTTATAATAATAAAATCCGGAGGAAAAACATACTTTCGAATCAACATCAATGTTCCTGATTAGTTTCGATTTCATCAAAATTTTGGAAAGTCATGGGTAAAGAAGAATAAACGAGTTACGACCATTGTGAAGGCATTCAGGAATTTCGCCAATTAAAATCGACTGACGACATGACAGCGTGATAAAAAGTTTCAGTAGAGGGGAAGGATAGTAGACTAGAAGTGAGGCCCTCCAGGCCCTTCGATGTAAAAGGTACTTGCGAGGAATGTCCTCCGGTATGGTAGTTTCGCTAATTGAAATCGATTATCTGGAGTCGTTTTTCCACAAAGACATGTCTCCACTACTATCGACTATCATCGTCTTTCAACCTCCACCTCCATCAAGACGAGGAGGAGGTGAAAATGTCTCATAATTACGAGAGTGTTCGAGCATTCGCGTCATCGTTCCTCGAATATTCGTATCTCTCGGAGAAAGCGACAATTGCGAGCGCTAACTTTGAAATCGAAAAGTTTTTCTTCATTGGAATATATATACGTGTTCTCTCTGCGGATTTGAATGCAGATATTGGAGCTTCCGGCAACGATTTCATAGTTTACTCGTTCCGAGTGAATACGAAGATCAGCGTTCGTATTGAAAAGTGTAACTACTACCAAACTCATATACTGAAAAAAAAGTCTGGGTACATTAATTGAAATTCTGAAAAATGAATAAATTATTATAAAAGTGTCTGGTTGAATCTATTATAATTCTAGTCGTGAGATAATCAGCATTCTGACTGATATCAGAATCTTTTGATTCGTCCATTTTCAATAAAAATTTTTCTCGGTGTATTGTACAATATTATTTATTTAAAATCATCATTCCTTCATTTATAATATACGCAAAGCATTAACACTGAAATATACAATATAGTTAGAATATACAGATTTTATTTTGGATAATAATAATAATAATAATAATAAGTACACTAATAAATCATTTTTATTTGGAAAAAATAAATATCCTTTTTTCTTTGTCTCTCTCTCTCTCTCTCTCTCTCTCTCTCTCTCTCTCTCTCTCTCTCTCTCTCTCTCAAGCTTTCTCTTTCCTTTTCCTTCACTCGTTTCGAGCACGATAGTATTATCCATACACGACATATAATTAATTAAAGATCCATGATGAGTGCCTGTATACACCAAATCTTTTTTAAGGATATAGAAACATTTTCGTGTGCGGAAGAGAATTTCATGCGGACGATGCGATCTCTCGGCAATGATATTTCATACGACGTGCCACCGTGTGTCCTATCTCACCAAATTTTCTCGCCATATTCAGAGATCATTACTGTCACACGGTCGTTTCCAACAACGCGGTTGACTCCGCGACAACGTTTCGCGCAACTGGTGTCCAATGACGCGGCGAAAAGGCAAGGACCTCTTGAATGCACTTACATTCTGAACCTAACATATGCTCACCTCCGCACCGCAAGTACACTATGCTCCTCTTCTCTTCCTCTCTTCACTTCTGCTCCCTTTTCGCTTCTACGTGCGCCTGTGAAAACACACGCACTCACGCGAGCACTGACGTATGTGTCGACACATTCACGCGATCGCGGATACACTGGAAAACAAGAGAGGAAGAAGAAGAGAAAACAACGAGAGAGAGAAAGAGAGAGAGAGAGAGAGAAAAGAGATGGTTAATCCGCACATGTGTGATGACAATCGCGAACCACCTGTTGAATGGCGCCGATACCTACTGGCGCACCAGTCTCTACTTGCTAACCATCGCAAAAGGAAGCTTTAAATCCGAACCGAAATGCCCCAGTCACATCATCATACTCTTTAATCTCCCTCGAGGGCCTCGCAACGTATCTCTCAAGCCTCCTGTGTCACTCCTTGCCACTCCGATCAATTGTTTAACTCATACAAACTCCAATCGCAATTATTACTATCAAGATAATTATATGAAAAATTAAAGCATAATGAGCAATGCTGCAAAAAGTTTTAATATTTTCAATTTAAGTATTTTACGTAATTATTTTACTTTAGTTTAATAAAAAATTATTTTCCAGTCTGTACCTAGCTTATTTTTAGATATTTCAGCAAAGTTATTCTAAGTCTTAAGTGCCGCATAAAATCGGCACCCATTACTCATTATTTACGTGACATTTTTATTGGAAACAAGTTTTCAATAACAATTGCAGTTGAATAAAATTTGGAAGACTCATTAAAAAGTAAACATCAATGTTAAATCAATTCTCAATCGATTGCTCATTGTGGATTTTACTATTATTTAAAAACAGATACTTCGACATAAATAATGTAATATTTATTCAACAAGTATTAATATTTTTATTTTTAACTAATAATGCCGCAGATAATTCCAACTGCGTGCCACGTTGCTTCCAAGATTATTGCCTCCAAAGAAATATCGATGTAAACAATATGAAGTGGAAAATAATATTTTCGATTTATCGATCACGCAGCGCAGTTGTGATTATAACCCAAACATGTCTATGATGTGAGATAATCGAGGCGTTGTGTGGTTGATTTCTGCGAAATGACGAAGGATGGAGATAATATTTTCACATAACCTTGAGTTAGTTTTTCTACTATTTACGCAGCAAATTAAACCTTTCGTCACGATACATTAATTTCCTAATAAATCAGCAAAAATAATCTTTGTAAAAAAACACTTTAATATGGGAAATAAATTATATTAATAACAAATTCAATCAGTCAAAGAGGATTATAAATGGAAGGTAATACAATACAATAGGTAATATAATAGTGTTGTGTACAGAAATCGTTTAATTACAGATCGATATCGCATTAGTAGGATTTTGACGGAAATGTCAAGGTGTTGCTGGAATGCGGCAACACGCTATTATGCATAATCGGTGATACTTAAGGTCGATTTCCCGGTGACCACGAAAACGGTATTAACATACCAGGATCCTCGATCGAGCTTATGGATATGCATGGCGCATATAACAGGCTTATGTGCCACCACAGTGAATTGATGCACGTACGACGCGACGTGAGAACGAGACGAATGCGGCGCGCGACAATGGTCGGCTTTACAGAAGAGAGGCCATGGAAAATTTTCGAACGTTGCAAAACAACGGGGAATAACTGCGAGATATTGTTTCGCGCACGTGTGTGTAGCAATAAAAATCGCTGAGTCAGCTTTGGTAAATTTAACGTAGGCTAATTGCGATTTTTATTTTTCGCGATTTTATCACATAGGAATTAAAATCAAAAGTGGAAACTCAACTACCGCTTGGAAAAATAGCGACATTGTTAGCAACTATTTATATATAAGCACATTAAATTTATCAAAATCTAACTTGCAATTGATAAATCAACACCAGAAGTATCAAGCGGTGGTTACTCACCGTTTCTGTTTTTTAGATAAATTTTATTATATCTATTTCTCTTGTATAAAAGATAGGATTCTGAAATTTTTTAGCTTTTTAATAATTTTATATCTTCTATATTGATGAAATATTCGATTTTTTTATCACTTTTTTATTTTTTTATAATTTTTATAATAATTTATTCACTTAATTTTTTTAGTAAAAAACATTAGTACTTTTAGTTTTATAATTCAGGAGATTGATTGTGTAATCGTTTGTGAGCTCTTTTCTCTTTAATTTTAAAATTTGTAAATATGTGATATGAACACATTATCCAATCAACGGCACTCGAAAGAGAATTATTTGTACCCGAAATAAAAGAGGTATAAATGGATACAAACGATTCTCTTTTTGAATGCCGTTGGTCCCATTTCGATATCTTGAAAATTGGCTGATTTCCCAATATGACGATTGCAAAATTTGAAAAGCACTGTATCTCCAGACCCTTTGAGGTACAAATTCCTCCTTTCCTTCATTAAAAAAAGAAATAATATATAACTTTTAGGAAGTTCTAAGTGAACATTATGATAATAACAATCAACTTTCCAGAAAGTTTCAAAATTTTTGTTAATAGCAAAGAGATAGATATGGCATAAAAGTTTTAGCGACTTCTGCAAGGTATCCTGAAATAACGCGAGAAATTTATAATCATGCTAAAAATAGTATCGTAAATATACGATTTCTAAAAATAAATCAGACAGCGCATATCCTCGACTGCCATCGTAGCCGATCTTTTATTGCTTATTTGAACTGGCGTTCGAGAATCGTGTTAAACCGGTCGTCGATGAGATTGTAGAGTGAGACCGTTTATCCTTATCATGCACTATTCATCATGCACTATCATATTATATTATAATGTTGTATTCGCAACCTGGAAAACTTTTAATCCTAAGTACTCAAGCAAGATAATATACATCTATATTTTTGTTATCGATTATTTCTATTTCCCTGATTTACTTTTCATTTTCTCCTTTACATAATTTCCAACACAATAAAATTAAATATGTATAATTAGAGAGTGTACTGTCATTAAAGATAAATTTACATATACAAGATTGCTTCTCGTTTGAACGAAATAAATTGCAACATTTACGTTTAATTATCAAGATAGAAATAACTCACAAATCGCATAACTTCTTTGAAGAAAATATCCGTGGAAACTTCCGAAGTATTTAACAAATTATTTATAATCAAAATAGATAACAAAAATAATATATAATTTAGATAAATAGTGTGATCATATGGCTATTTATAAATAAAATGCATCGTTATTCTGTAAATATTGAACAGGTTGAACAAGATGATATGACGCATGTGCTGTTATCAAGGGACACCCCACGCATATCAGGATCGCTTATCAGGATTATTGCGCATCATCGCGGCTTGGCGTCTTTTATGTCACCAGCACATTTTCGACGTTTGCGTCCATTCTTGACAATATCGACAAAGCTTCATCGTAAAACGACACATCAGAAAATTTCCAGTCGCATCGTGATGCAAAATCGTCTCGTAATATCACCATCAAGTCCGCAAGTTTCTTCACGCTTTCGGAGCAAACTTGTATTCGAGAACGGAGACGTGACGTCTCCCACGCGTGAGGTATCCTAAAAATCCGGTGACGGAAACACTCATCGTCTTACAACCAACGTAAAATGCAACGGCGATTTTGTGAATCGTTTCACCGCTGCATCCTTATGCCGTAAATGCGCGGTCGGACTGCGACTTTTTATTTCGCCGTGAAATTCAAATATTTTTACGCGCCGAAAAGAATAATTTTTTTATCGGACAATATAATTCTTTAAGAGATAACTTTGTGATGGATCTAATATTTTTATAAGGTGTTCAGTACATGTTTAAAATTTAATAGTAATAATAATAATAAAGTCACAAATTAAGCCGCGAATATTTAAGTATTTAAATGCGGAAGAAGATAATGATATTAAATTGAAGAAATTGTCGAAAGATATTAGAAGAATCCCAAAAAAATTTTTAACCTATCTTATTTTTTTTTTTTTTTTTTTAGAGAATCTTTAACTTTGCAAAGTCTTGAATAAGTCTAGAAATAATTCACACTGTGCGTTCAATCTATGGCTTACACTCTATTTGATTTAAATTTAATCTAAACACGATAAATAAACGGTTTACATCGTGAAGGTCTTCGTGTTCGTGTCAAATAAGGTTTAGGTCACGGACTAGAGGTAACGATGTGAACTAGAATAGATAGATAAAAATATTTATAAACTAGATAGATAGATAAAAGTGTTTATTGATATTCTAGGGAAAGTTTTCTAAGAATATAAAACATAACTAGTAATGATAAACAAAATATACGATAATTTGATAGTAAAAAATAACACGAGAATACAAAAGACAAAGAATGCATCGAAAGAATAAGAACAGAAAATGTATAAAAAAATAAAATAAAATATACGAGACAAAGAGAAAAAAAATGTTAACCAATTAGGTTATAAAAAAAATATTACGACAGTTTGTGTATAGAACGTGTAGGTATGCGAGTGGCATCATCAGACCCTTAAGAGGATCGGAGTCTGTCAATATTGGAGCAACCCAGATTTTTTCAGATGCTTTAGAATATGTCTGTTATACAGCTCAAGTGCATATAAATTATATTTCTTGCTCAACAATTATATCTATATAAAACACATAATTAAAAGAAACAAATGTATCTAAAAATTCAATTACTCAATTTTAACTTTCCTCGTCAATTGTTCATCGCGATTTAAATAGATACGAAATTGTTGGAAATACACTGATTTCCAATCAGAATTAAAATCAATTAAAAAGCAACCACATTCTTTTTCCAAGTATAAACACTTACAAACTTAAGTCTTAAACAAGTTACTGCAGTATGTTCTTTTATTCATTAATTCGGCCATCTTACGGGGCAATAATTCCTTCACGACGCTCTTAAATTATAATGTTATACATAGGTGGATTTGAAGTCTCCGTATATCGACGACATGGACGTGTTCCCCACGACTTAACAACAACAGGCCCTTGTATGTTCGATATAATCTGAAATCTGGAGGTTTGCGGGCGCACGGGCCGCTCGTGATCTGAAATTTAAATGTCTCAAGAACGAGCAGGACGCTGATTCATAGAGCTCTCGAGGAACATGAAACACACGCAGCCCACGACATGCTGGGTGAACGCCGGAAATCTGGTTTACGAAAGTGGTCCCTCCACTTTCAGAAGACGGATAAAGCGGATAACAGGTAGAGATAGATAAATAAGGGGTTACAATATTTTATTGGAATGTAGGTAAGCAAGCCTCCTTATATTCGATTAATGATCACGTTTCCTAATCGTGATAATGATAATAATAATAAAATACACGATAACATGAATTAAATGACACGATTAGAAAGACCTAGAAAGAATGATTTGGCTGTTAGAATAAGATAAGCTGTGATATTATTAATTGTAAGTAATATGAATATGATCATTAAAGATAAATTGCGCTATCTTAACGATAATTATGGTGGCAATGAAAAAAATCGAGATTGGAGCAAGGAGAAGCCCTCGAGTCGATAAAACAACAATACTTGACCAAACTTGACCAAACTTTTTAGCGAAACGACAAACAATTGAGTGTTTACGAGAGATTGTCATCTCATCGCTATTACATTCCTATGTGCTGCGTAAGCGAGAGCGTGTAAAACAACGCTAGCGCTTATCTGTTTACATTAGATTGCACGAGATTAAGCAATCTAGATCAGTGGCGTCGACTTCTGAGAAATCGTGAGAGAAACCCAAAAACGTCGAGGTTGGGGAACAGTCAAGGGTACGACGCACTAACTTAGCCGACATGTACGAAGAGATCGACAACGTTCTTTCGATATATTCTATTTCTAGTTTACTTTTTTTACTCATCAATGTAGAACGTATGGAATCTTAGATAGTTAAGTAGAAAATAATGATCTATATCGCAATAAAGATGAAGCTAAGAATATCACGCAATCGAGAACGTGACATGTATGAGGATGGTACGTTAATGTAAAATCGATTATTTGATTTTGATTGGTTACATTCAGCGTAACGGTTATATAAATCAGTATAACGGAAATAGGTTTCGACATGATAGCAAAGATTTATTTGAAATAGCCGCGCGTCACTATTGCTCTTAATTGCCTTTTCAAAGTTTCGTTTTTTAAATAGCCGAAAGACAAGCTTGCGTAGTTCTTCGTTTTCGGGTATCGTGCACTAATGGTACGCTAATGATGCTCTAATGACACGCTAATGGTAGCGTCTAACGTGGCTCCTATTATACACCCTCGCTATATACATGTGCGTTCCTTCTAATATTCGCTCATTTCTCGCGTTTTTTCTGCCTTCAACTTATCCGTAGGGCAAAATCTTCGGAATGATGATGATTGTGGAACAGCTATTATTCGTGACTTTGTAGTAAATTGTTAAAAATGGAATATTGAACAGCATGCAATTATAGTCGCAGCAAAAATGTCTTTCTTCAGCGAATATTATTCAAGTAAACTAAATTTAGTTTTTAGAGTGTTATTACTGTTATTAGTTAGTAGTTATTAAGTGTTAATAATAAATCAATATAAAATATAAAAATATAATGTGTTGATTTATTAACAATATACTGTAAATAAAAACACATTAAAAATAAATATGTAACTATTAGGATATATTCAGATAAATTTGCATAGTTGCAGAACTTTATATATGCATAAAAAGAATTGTTCAATTGCATTTCTATTATAAGGATGTATAGTTTAATTGAATATTTTCTTTACATATATAGACGGTTAAGCTATACAAATTTGTCTGGATAGGCCCTTAATGTCATTTCGGTTTTATTTACGCTGAATGGATCAAACAAAAAATTATCCTTAAGAGGATAATTTTTATCATATGTATGATTTGTAAAGCCAATTATGCGAGATATAAATATGCTATGATTAAATAATTATCCATTTATATCAAGCATTATATTATGTAATATTGATTTCCATTATTATAAGTTATTATAAAAGTAGTTAAAAGAAAGAGAGGGAGAAAGAAAAGAAAGAATATCTTTCATTTAATGATAAGAATAAAAAAAATATTAAAGCAAAAGAAATGATGAGCACAGATCATAATTTCATAAAAAGGAATGATTTTTATCGAAAAATTAAGAAGGAAAAATCGTATTAAAAAAAAATTAAGTTTAATCCTCTTTTCCTACTAACTTACGCGATGACTACAGATAAACGCGTTGTTTTTCTTCTTTCATCGATTGAACGACTAACATATATGCGCGTGCGCGTTTGGGGAATCTGAAGATCCGGAAAAATCTATCTCTGAAAATTCCAGCGGGACCAGAAATCCGGCCAATACGTTCTTCTGCTATCAGGCGCTTATCGCAAGACCATACAGCGCGCAAGAGCGCGATTTTTACACCGGACGGAGAGAAAGACGAAAAACGAGAGGCTTATCGTGCGGAGAGAAATCGCAAATTCATTCAAAATTCTCCGATGAGAAATCGAATGTTTTGCAAGGCCACATCTTGTGATCACAAATGTACGGCTGGTACATTATGATCCATATAAACTTTCTTTTAACTGTTCGGAAAGTCACTTCTAAAATGCCCAGAGAAAGTCAAAATTACGATATTCAGAATAATAATTTTCTCCTTTGCTGGATTTCATCACGTTCATATAGAAATATGACTAAAGAGGTTTATCATTCTCAATATTTCTGATAAGAATTTTATTTTTGAGCGATTACTGGATTATTAACTTTTGTCTAGAAACTGGTAAATAAAACTATTTAAGATTCCAATTAAGATGTAACGCTTTGTCTGCAGTTACTGCTCAGAAACGATGTGCAAAATCTAAACCTATTTACAGAACAGAAGAATAGATTATGCAATATTTTAATTTAATCATAATCTACTAATATTAAACAATAACTAGGCAGATGTCTACGCAAATTTATAGATATTTTTGTTAATAAAATTAGTCTAGCTATTATATAAATCAAGTTCTTGTTTTCTACATAGTTTTGTTAAAACTAATAAAAATAATAATAATACTAGACAGTAACTGAACAAGTGTTTCGGAAAACTATATATATTTTTGTCAAGGATGTAAATCCTAAATACGCATACAACAAATGACTCTGCATATAGGAACTTGGATCCCAGTGAATTATAATGTGATAAACAAAAAATGTGATTATATATCACATGCTTCACATATTGGACAATTTTTGAGCTGTGGTATATCAAAATTGTAAAACTTGTGCTTACAGAATATCTTTGATATACATATTATAGCTTGGTATAAATGTATGCAGTTTTCCTAGACATTCATTTATTATCTAGAATTACTGTATTCTCATTAGTTGTAAAAATTACACAGGAAATGGACAAGAAACTTGATAAGAATTTTATCCAATAGTTCTGAAGCAATTTTCTAGATAAAAATATATGTAACTTGCACAAACACTTGTGCAATTATTGTCTAGTATAAATAGATTATCATATAATTAAAATATTGCGTATTTCATTTATTGCCCTGTTTTTGTTCAGTAAATGGGTTTATTTTGCATATCTTTTGTGAACAGAAATTACAGGTGAAACATTACATTTTGATTAGGATCCTAAGTAGTTATTAAATGAAATTAATATAACTGTCTAGTAATTACTCAAAAAGTGCATCAAATTTCTACGAGAAAAGAACTATCTATTATTTGAGCCCCATATATATATATATATATATATATATACACATATATATATATATGTGTGTATGTGCATAACATTTTTTATTCATTACATAATAAATTACATATAATGCAGTTTATAAAATTAATATCAATATATAAATAAATTTAAAAAAATTATTTAGGAATATAATCTCTATCTTGGAAAAATATATCATCGCTGTCTTTTTCTTCCCTTTTCTTATAATATATTATATTAAAAAAATATCTAAGGGGAATTCTTGAAACGTTTCACACGATGATATAAAAATTACGTCGATCAACATACATATTATTTACATATTACAACATTATAATTTATAATGCAATAAAAGTGAGTATAATAAATATAAATATATAAATAATATTGCAGTATGAATCCTAACATATTATTTAAATTTTAGCTCAATTCTCAGTAATTATTGAGATAAGTACACGTCGATAATAGATTAAAACATGTACTGGTTTATACAAACATATATATATATATATATATATATAGAGTCGGTATCCAAGTCTAATCAGCTTTGGTGGTTTTTCCATTAAAAAAATGCGCCCGTTCCTGTATCTTAACGCACCGATAACTCTGATTTCCTCGTTTTCTTTCGAACGGGTCGCGCCGGTTGCGTAAGTGCGCGCGAGTACGCGGGCGCGAGCGTGAAGGAATCCGCGCGAGCTATTTCGAGCGCTGCTCTCGCGAGAGCACACACGAGACTTTAACGAGCGGCGCTCGACATGGTCGTTAGTTAATTCGAAATACCGGCTAATCGCACGTACCAGCGCGCCCGCGGCGCACGGGTTTATCGCCGCTCTGTTTCACGAGAGTAGGAAACCCGCGATCGCACGCTCGCTCGCTTTACCGCCGAGAACGTACGCGGCGAGCCGGATTCCTCGCGTGCCTTTCAAGGTCTCTCCCGCGATCGGAGTCCTCGCGGGAGCGAACGCCGCGCCGCGCCGTGTCGCTCATTACATCGTCCAAGGATCCCGCGAGATCGTTATTAGCTACAAAATGCGTGTGTCCCAATGAATGTTCTCGTAGAGCGTTAAATACCCGACGTCCACGGTATTCGAAAAGTGTCCATTCTCTTCCTACGTGTTTTATATTAATATATTCGAAGTCTGAGATTTAGAACAATATCTCGATCGGCGATCATTTTCGTTTTACTCGCCGTTTTACGCGCCTGTACACGCGATCAGACTCGGTGCCATTTTCCGGCGACATGGCAAACTTTTAAATAGGATGGCTGGATGCATTGTGCGCGATAGACAGGATATTATATCTCGCGTTCCTAATCTCGCCGCGCTTTGGACACGCTAATGCAGCATATGCAGAAATATTCCGTTATTAAACTCATAAACAAACGCTATGAGGAACGTGGCTTTTAGCGTTATCTACGGGTCTTGCTTAAGTAGTCTGACGTACGGTAAGTGCCCGTTCGTTACGTAACGGTGCGCTACCGCGCCGACACACAAATGTCGAAGTGTTTAAAATATTAAATGATAAAGGTCGATAATTATTCGCACGAGCCCGTAACGACCAAGTTGCGTGAGTGAAGAGTTCGAAATTTAGAATCACAAACAGTCAGTCATCAACCAGAAACTGTAAATGTGTTCAGAAAAACGATGGCAAAGAGAAAGCTGCCAACTGTTTCGTTTAACATGTAGAATTAATTACATAGAATATTTAGAATATAGGTTTCAATTCTTTCTTTTTTTCTCAATGTATTACGATGTATTATGAATAGAGCACGTACGAGGAAAACAAATGTACGTAAGAAAAACAGTTTACCGGATTATTTTTTTTAATGCAACGCTCCACTGATTTCCGCTTTTCAAAATGTCTTAATTTAAGTTATTCTCTATATTTATAATTAACATTAACCGAAATCATTAATTAAGTTTCTAATTTCGTAGTTTCGTGGAACCAATTATACATTCTCCCCGGATTTGGCGAAAATTTCCAGCGCCGTCGGCGGAACGTAATACGCTTTATCTTGTAAATTAACATTTTATATCTACGTTCTTCAATTTAAAGATAATTCTATATGAAAATAAAAGATCTCTTAGAACGCTAATTAAGTCTTCAATTTAATAGTTCAGTGAGATCATTTACATTTTTCAGAATTAAGTTAACGAAAACTTCCAGTCGAACGTTCCGCGCGGAACATAATATTTTTTTATTTTGTGAATTATTAACGCGTAAATTAAGAAGTACTAAGGCACGATCAAAAGATAGTAAAATGTTGTAGGAACAATTAACAGTGGAAAAATTAACAGAGTTTACTCTGAGAAAAATTTCTGGTTGAAAATAAACGAGAAAATGTTGATTTTATGAATCAAAATTCTAATTATCTTAACTAGAATTATAATAGATTCAACCAGAAAATTTCAATTTGATCATTTTCAACGAGAATTTCAATTAATGCAATCAGACTCTTTTTCAAATGTATTAAAATTTGAAATTGGAATCCCTTGTTTTCCTGGCGTTTATTATCAGTGCGTATTTTTCGAGTTATTGATTTCATCACACATTATTATGTGGGTCATCCTGTACACACATACACACACACATACACACGCGCGCGCACACACCTACTTTAAATTTGTAGGGAAATTAAGAAAATTTTATAGTTTTTTAATTTCTCTATAATATATCAACGAACAGAAGTAAATGGAAGTGATCAGATCGTAAGAGAGAAGAAGGAGAGAGATGTAGAAGAACGCATCAGCGGAACAAAAGTGAATTGTCCGAACGGCATCGAGTTTCTGTCGGGAATATTTATCGTGAACGTATTACGTGTCCGGCGACATTTTTACGAGACGCATACGGCGTCTCGTAATCGTGTCGCGCATAATAGAGCCCAGAGGAAGATTTTTCCCAAGGCGCCGGCCAAATCGGTGAAATGCGACGCATCGAAATTAGGAGGAGCGAGGAATTCGACGAAAGCCGTTTTCCTTCGCAAAGATATCTTATCTAGAAAATATTTATTAGTTCCAAAAAGTACGAGTGCACTTTTCTACTTCGCATTCTCAAAAGGATTTGGTGCAGAAAGAAAAGAAGCAGCCAAAGAGAGGAAGACGCGGGTTCTTTCACTCGAGCTCAAACTTGACCACGTAAACGCATGTTTTTGTGCAGAAAGCGCGTACGGATTTGCATGGAATAGATATCGCGAAACGGAAAATACGAAGCAGCTGGTAAATATTCCTGTACTTCCTAGAATTACGTTTTCCGTGACGCTAATATTGAAATTGCAGAGCGGTCTCCTTCGCACACATTCACGTTGGTTTCACGTATTATGGAAAAAGCTTAACCGAATCTTCAAATAGATACGCAGTTGTGAGAGAGCAAAAAAAAAGGAGCAACCATAAAAGGAGCAGCCTTATTATCATGAATTAACATACTGCGCGAGATTTCTTTGCTTTGAAGCTAAACTTTTCTGTCAAATTTATTCGCATGCTATACGCTGGTTAAACATATCTCGATTGATTGCCAGACACCTCCCCCGTCTGGCATTCTAATCAAGTCTGAGCGTTAATCACGAAATCACGCAAGAATGAATGGCGATACTAATGTTTCTTTAATTCTCTTTTCCTTCGCTTCTCTGTTCGTCGTACAATCTTCGCGTGTGACAGCCGAAGATATCTAAAAAGTCGAGCGTCACGGCAATTAACGGTATCGAGCCAATTATACGAGACGATATTTTGCATGGCGAACTTAAGCGGTACGTAACTGTACGAGATATGGCCCCACGTATCGATTCAAGTTTGCGATACGTCGAATACAGGAGTAACGCAATTATTTTCGCCGACGGCGATCGCGAGCGATGGTTAGCCGCTCGTGCGGCGAAAGACAAAGGCCAAATTAAAAATAAAAGAATCGTAAAGGCTCGGCTGATTACGGTATAAACAAGAAAGAAGAAAGCATGAGTCAACTGCAGAGTTTGTGATGTTTAACGAAGTAATTGTATTCGTCCTTTCCATAAATGGTTCATGCAATAAGTGTATATCTGATTCATACTCAAAATAATGAGCTAAAAGGAATCGTATTTTTTTTACTTTCCTTATAGAAAGTTATTATTAGAAGGTAATAATTAACTATTTATTTAGACTATTAAAAATACTATTATTTAGTGCTTTTAGAAAATCAATCAATCGCTATTTTTTAGTAATTAAATTAGCGCTAATATTAAATTCCTGTAATGTTTAATAATTATAATTACCTAAATAAAAATCTGAAATGAGTAATAAGAACTGAAAATAAATTTGATTAAAATTAGACCACTTTAAATTTTTTGTAAAATTTTAGTTAATAAAAAAATATTTTACATGTTTTAAAGCAATTTCCTTTTTTAACATGAAAACAAGAAGCGGAAAATCCACTTTTTTATTTTTTCCTTTTGTTAATACGTTAATTACTATCATTTAATGTACATGACAGTCCTAATTTCCGGTGTCTCCGCATTGACGTAACACGCAACGTGCGGACGTGCACCAGGAACTAAACGAACAATATCTGCTGCGGCTAGACGACGCGATAACAACCTCTTACAACAACTGTCACGTCAGAATCGCGACGATTTGTCTTCTTCGACTTGTCGTTTGTCTTTTTTCTTCGTCAGCCGATATCTTGAAACGAACTCACTAAAATTAACGTAGACGATAGAAATTTTGAATACAGATACTATAGAAAATGATAATAAAATTTCGACAAGAAATATAAGTTTTTTTCTAAAACTTATACTATAAAACTTGCATGATAATAAAATTCCATTTATTTCTCAAACCTTAGACATAATTTTTGCCTGAGAATTTACAATAACAGACTACGGAGTAAGAAAACGACTATTTTTCAAGATATAAAGGTATGAATTGGCCTCCCTAGAGAAATTCTTAAGACCCTTCGGGTCACATATGTGTCGATTCATAAAACGAAGATTTCATTCTTCGTTTAGTGCTTGCTTTACAAGACTGCAAATATGTAAGGACAAAGAAACTTTATAAAAATAACAAAGAAATTCTACTAGAAGGATAAACCTAAATTAAAGAATGAGTCTAACAAAAAATAAGTGGGTAGTCAATGGTGTCAGATATAGAGAAACAGGGGCGGTGGCTCTTTTAATCGTATTAGCACAAAGGATCGTCTGACAATGTCCGACGATCTTCTAGGAAGCCGGATCATTTCGGAAATTCAGAACGAGAGGCACCGAACCTCCGCAGCGTGCAGTAAATTATCGGTTGAAAATGAGTTGTTGTTTTAGGCTGACCGAATCAGTCCCACTTTTTTCTTTGGAAAGATATCATTAGATAACACTCACTTTGTTGAAGATTGATATTGGAATGGAAAAAAAAAACAAAAAATAAATCTCTGAATTTTTAAATTCTTTTTTTCATATATAAGAAAGGTTATCAAGCAAGGCTTGGAAAACTTGAAACCTCTCTTATTCAAGAGAAATTTATGAAGTCTCATAAATTTTCATAATCTTGGAAAGGAGCAATGATAAGACCTAAGATATAATTGAAAAGACAGGCAATAGAAGCAAACAATAACAGATTTCATAACAAATACTAAAATGTACGGTTTCTAATAGGTTGGAATCTGTTATTCCCTGTTCGTACCTTACCTGTGTCTTTCAATTATATATCTAGGTCTAGGTATATTATATAGGTCTTATCATTGTTGATTTCTTTTCGAGATTATGAGAACTTACAAATGACCTTCCCCTATGCATGAAAAAAAGAATTTAGAAATTCAGAGATTGTATGTTTCTTGTTTTTTTTTCATTCTAATGTCTCTAATAAAGCGAATGATTTTAAAATACTTCATAATTAATAATTTTACATAATATACTTACAATAAGTACTGAAGTATATAGCAAATAGATTTATACTATTAAAAAGTAAAACGACTTAATAGAAATATATAAATTATAAACAAAGAATAAAGAGTACTATAAGAAAAATTAATATCTTTAGAATAAAATGAAGTATCTGAAGGAAATAATAAAGATACTCCAAGAGAATCGTGTCAATTTCATAAGAAAAAATAATATCGCGCATACTTATAAGTCTGTCATAGATCGATATGTCAGACGTAAGAGTTAAGATCAGCACTAGCTCGTGCACCAGAATAAACAGCTTCGTACTCGAGCAGGATCGATAGAGGAAACGCGCTTCTAGGCGGCATAACGTTTCAGCGTTTAATTATCGTCCATCGCTTAATTATTTTCCTCTCATTGTCGGACGCGCGCGCCGCAGCAGGAATGCTAATCACTCGCGATTCTTACGCGGAAATTGCAGAAAGGGGCAGGCAGGAAGCGAGTCTTTTTTTCTTTCTCTCTTTTACGGTGGCATGCGTCGTTGGTACCGTTAGCTGTTGACAAGCCGATGCATCCTGTCGTGAATCACCCGAAAGAAAGAAAAGAAGAAAGAAAAAGAAACATGAAGGTAACCATATGAAGGTAATACCGGAAATAATGGTACAATCGTTACGTCACGTCCTGTAAATAGTGCTTACGATTCGATGATTCCATCGATAGATTGTAACAGGAACATTCGTGATTTTCAGTTACGCACGAATGATGTAAGATTATATCCTGTTGTTGTCGCGAGGAAAATTTCAATTACAGTTTGCGTTATGTTATAATGAAAACACACATTTTCCACTAACAAACTAATAATTAATACATACGTAATTATATGTACTTAAAAATATAATTAGGTAATATATATTTATAATATATTATATAATAAAATTATATAATATATTATAATATGTAATCATAATACATACGTAATATGTAATAGTTCAGTACTAAAATATATGTAATATCTCTGTAAAACGTTAAAAAAATACGCTTACGAGATTATTAATAAATAAGAGTAAATCGCTTATTTCTAAATTGAAGTAATTATCTAACTGTATCAAGGAAATTGGAAATCTTCTTGTCTTATTAATAATAATTGTAATAATTTAGTATTTATTTACTTCTTTTCAAATTCTGACAACATAATGTATAAAATGTCTATTTTTGATATACATTATATAATGGGCTATTGGTATTGTCATTTTTTAATTTTACATTTTTCTTAATATGCAAAATTTTTTTCTTTAAAAGATATAACCGAAAGGTGCTTGTACTTTGTGATCGGTAATAAACAGGAAAGCATTATCAACTTATTAACTTAAATATAAACTTAATCAACTGTAAAAGAAAAAAGTCAAACGACATGGTACAGAGAGGAAAATCGAGATTTAAAAAAAGATTGTTACAGTGTCAGGACATGTGAAACTAATAATTATTACCGATTACTAATAACCGATCAATGCACATACATACGTCGATTGATCGTCCAGTGAAATGTAGTTCCTTGCATTTTAATGAGTCTTCAATCATGGAAATAAAAAAAATCCGCGATCGTAAAGAGATTTATGTATAATTTTCAATATCGTTCGTTTATTTAATTATAACATACTATATCCATTGAACACGAGCGATTTCGTGTGAAATATATAAAATTCTTCAAATTGTATATATAAAAGACAAGATATTTATAATCATTATTTAATATTCTAATGTATTGTTAATATTAATTCAAAAGTTAATATTAAGTCAAAAGAAATATAGTTTATTCGATCAAATTTTAAATAATAAATAAGAAACAAATCAATGATATAAAAAAATTCAAACTTTTTAAAATAATAATTATAGTTTTCAATATAAAATAATTTTCCCTACTGTATTTTGTAGAAATATTCTCTTTTACATATTTATTTCACATGAGATAACTTTTATTAAAGGTTATTCTCATTAGTCTAACATAAAGATTTATAACAATTTAATAGAAAGTCGCTAATTTGTCTCCCCCCCCCCCTTCTATCTAATGTTGTAATTAGTCATTTATGATAATAATTTTTTAATATGTCACTTTTGAAGTCAGGTATAGATTTTTCAGAATCTGTAATATAGACTTTACAGAAATACATGTATCTGTGTACATATAGAGTGTTAAAAAGTACTCGTGCAGGGGAAATTTTTATTATATAAAAACCTAGAAACTAAACATTAATTAGCGATTTTATATAATGAGTATTCTGTCCTAATATAAACAAAAGAATTTCACATTCTTCTTAGAAGCTAACACGCGAAGATGTTTCATTTATATTATCACATCCTTTTAACTAAAATGATTTTGAAAAACATATAATCTATTTTAATCTTTGTTAATAAATCGATAATATTTACTTCCTAAAAATAAGATTTCTTTTAAAAAAATATCTCCTGTGTAGAAATATTTTTTACACTCACTACTGTACACGTCTTTTACAGCTTTCAAAAATTCATCTCAAATTAAAATAAAATTCGCTTATTAATACAATGCGTTAATCTGTAAAATACGATATATTATATTTAGAACAGCGCAATTAACATTTCACTAAATAATTAAAGACCGATTTTTTATTCCAATTCTTTTACCGTAACGATTACCGGAATCGTTTGAATTTCAGTTCTTTCCGGTTTCGATTTTCGTATAATATTTTAATTTATGTCTGTGACTGTCACCATTAAAAAAACTGGAATCGACACCGAAATCGAAAGTTGGATAGCTTCCTAATCGTAATCAGCCGAGATTTTAATCCATAATATAATTTCGGTCCGAATCTCTACACGAAACTATAAATTTCGCAAAGTAGAAGATAAACAAACGGTGCTCACCCCATGATTACTTCGCTGTCGCCCGATGCCTTTCCAGCAGCCATTCTCTCATGTTGCTTCGTCGCACTCCACACACACACACACACACACACACGTACACTACCCAAAAGCATCACCGACGAAAACATGGTTAATTACGCGCGCGCACTAATGACCAAACTGTAACGATCGCGCGACAATTTGCACGGCACTCCTCAGGCTAATCACACGCGACATGACGTATATAACGCGAGAAAAGCACGTTAGGAAAGCTCTACTGTCCTTCCTTTTCACTCCTTAGAATTAAGATGGCTTCCTATCGAGTGACTCGAATACATCAAGATTGCCAACCGCGCATTGACAGACGCGACCAACTTCACGGTATCGCACGACGCGACGGACGCAATTCAGATTGATAGCTAACTGAATTAAATGTGCGACGAACCGTCTGAAAGGTTAAAGTTCTGTAAAAGGCACAATGCGCATGATGTATTATTTTATTGTTCTGATTGAATGTTACAAGGATAACATGATGGATTAAGCACAATACGCGTTTTACAAAACCAGGAAAAAATATACAACTGAAATGCTACGCCGTAACGTTTATTCTTTCATGAATATTACAAAGTATTAGCGTTACTGAGAATTGATGCGTCACAGTCTTCGTGTCACCGCACAATTCAACGATTCGTCTATTATTTCGTCAATTTAGAAATAACACTCGAATTGCGTTCGATAAAAACTTCAAAGCACGACGCGAGACAATTCAAATTCAGGCATTATAAATTAATTTTTCGAAGCTGAGTTTATTGATCCAATTATAAATCTCTTTGTAAAAAATGCCAAATAATTCAATTTTTTTACATTACATCTGCAATCTTTTTTTTATTAAACTAACTATTCTTATTAAATATACTTAATATTCATTCTTTTTTATACAAATCATTTTAATTCCTAAATTAGTTGTAATTAACATAAATTAAATGTGTCTTACAAACTCAGTAACTGTGTTACAAATTTCAGTATCAGCTCCGGAGAGTTAAATATCACCACATCCGTTAGTGAGTCTACAGTTAAGGATTAACGTTAAATCTAAAGGATTCCATAGTAATTATATGGAAATATTATATTTGGTTCTGGTGAAATGAGGTAGTTTTCACATATAATGTATTCTCTAAATTCTTTGTAGTAGAAATCTCTCATTCTAAAAAATAAAAATTGAGTCAATTTTGAAGAAGAGTGACTTAATTTTCAATCTGTGAGTGAAATTTTATTATTCGGAATGAGGTTCATTCTAAAGTTTTAGAGAGCTTATAATATAGTGAACAAAAGGTGTTATAAGCACAATGCTCAATAAAGTTTTTAAGCTACGGTATGTCGAAAGTAAAACTTATATTACAAAGCATTTGATACATAACTAAAAAACTATTCGTTTTTCATTACATTATATATTACATTATATACGAAAACTAACTTATTTCACCGAAATTCAATTTTTTATATAATTAATGCGAGTCCTTTAATTAAAATTTATATTCTCGTTTCAATTACAACATAAAAATTAATTTATTATTTTCTAATAAATTTAATATGTTGTACAGATATCATAATCTTTAATCCCCGTCATCGATTGCTACTTGAAATGAACATATCGCACGGAAATAGATACTGTCTGCGACGAACAATCGTCTTCAGTCTGATAAAACGAAAGGATATTGTCTAGCCGGTGGAAATGAGTCAATCGTGTGATCTAACGATGTCTAATTATTCGTAGAGAACGATCATGTTTCGCGCAGCTACTCGCCGTGACCGCGTCGCGAAGAATAACGTGACGATACAAGGCACGCGCCTCGAGTCTCGTCGAACGAATGATAACAACAAAGCGGCCTTGGTAAACGCACCGCGCACTACAATAACAAATGCTGAATGCCGCGCGCCGACCGACCGTTATATTTTATGTTGTTGACGCAAGTAATATTTATGCCAAATATACCGAGTATTCCAAATCAATTTTGATTAAAGGATTCATACTTTATTCTATGGACTTCTTAGAATTGAATGAGAATTGAATAACTATTTATTCGATTAAGAGATGCTTAATAGTATTTCTTAATGGACATATTACTATATTATAAGAAAAATTAACTGTTACATACGCACGAATTATTTAATTTTTAATTCAGATTCCTGCAATTGACTATAAACCTTTTAAAGTTAAAAAAAAATTGAGTTACGAAAACAATAATTATGAACATTTAATTATTAGTTGCCCTACTCAAAAATAATTATTAACTTTCAACTGAAATAAATTCTAAATCATTTTAATTCCAACCAATTATATTTTTTATAGAAAAGCAAATAAAACTTTAATCCTTTGTATAATAATATTAAAAAATACGAGGAAATGTAGTAAAGCAAGTATATATTAGATATTAAAATCCAAAAAAACAGTTATTTCTTTTTTTTTATGTCTAGAAGCAGAAAATTGTAGAATTTCATATCCACTAGTGTATCTCTTGTCTTGCATTTAAGAATATTTAAATTTAAATAAAATTTCTCTTTGTTAAAAAAGTAATTAATTAATCACTTTCTAATAAAATTAATACATGATTATATATATATTCTTATTTTTCTTCATACATTAAAATCATGATTTCTCTTCTATCTAAATAACTAAACATAATAACATTAAATTAATATTCCCATAAATATTTTTTTAATTAAAAAAATCAGATTGTATTCTTTAAATAGATATTAATAATCCTTGAAAATAATTTATTAAATTTTTAAATTTTAATTTTTGAAAATTGAATAATTTGAATATATATATATATATATATATATATATAATAAACAATAAACTAAATTTAAAATTTAACGTAATTAAATTAATTTTAATTTTTT
>NW_012130089.1:2790394-2794916 GCF_000143395.1 Atta cephalotes
TATATATATATATATATATATATATATATATAAAACATAACAATTAAAATTTACGATTAATAATTATTTTTTTAATGTAACTGATTATTATACATATATACATACATCTATATATAAAAAAATCTTAAAACAAAATCAACCGAGTAGTGAAATCAACATTGCCTGTATTAAAGTAAAAATGAATGAAGATCACATCTAGCGTAATTACAAACATGTGTAATTACAAGAATGCGATGTTAACATTTTCCGCAATTTTTTTAAGATCTTCAATTATGATTAATATGCAAAATACACTACTTTATAAATGATAATTGCATAGGACTTTTATATAAGATATTAAATTCAATATATGCAGGTTATTTTAAATCAACAATTTTTATTTGGTTAGTAAATATTATTAAATAATAAAACAAGAGAAGATGCAGGGAGAAAAATAAAACTATTTTCAATATAACTTTTCTCCCTCATAAATTCGCCCGTTGTTTACTCCGAAATAAAGACATTTTCCGCACAAACACGTCAACGGCGTTTCGGTAATTTCAGCGCACCTCGTGACGAATTACGCGGGAAAACGAGTTTACGAGTGAACGAATCAGGCATTCATCCATGTCATTTTTTTCCTCGCGCAAGGCTTTCCCAGAATAGTGACATATAGGATGCCCTTTAAGAGGCGGCAAAGAAGAAAAAAGGGCGACGGTTTCGAAGGGTCCATTGAATTTCTGTAATAACGATTCGTCCTTCTTCCGCGGTAACGGAAGAACGAGCTCGCTCATAGGCAATTTTTCAAGTTCCTCAGCTTCTCGACTCCATCTCTTTCTCTTTTTGTCTCTCTTTCTGTTCTCGCTGCCAACACATTCGACTGAACGGAAGAAACAATGTTTCTTGAAGCCTGAGCATAAACCAACCATAAATTTTCCAGCTTCGAGTAAAGAAGGCAGCTTTATATATTCCGCCACGTTTCTGTAAACACAGTTACGAACAAGGCTTAACGGGACGCATCGCCGTGAGTACGGACAGCGCGCGAAAACCCTTTGAGAAAGTATCTGACGTAGAGTAGGGCGGCGATGGTGGTGTAAGGATGCAAGCACGAAGTCGCAGTAATTTGAAGTCGAGCCCCGCAGAGTCCGTGACCGTGGTAGCAATTATCGGGAATTAAACGTCTGGAGTTCTTGAGCGGACGACGAGTTGCCATCGCCAGGTAGATGCAAGACGCGCGGCGGAAAATTTTAATAAGACTCAAAAGTTTGTTTAATAGGGGATCCCCTCGGACTTCTCCCGCGAGAGAGGGATCGTTAGAATACTTTGCGACGAAAGTTCCGGTAAGTCATTCTCGCAATGGGTGTCCGCGGACATCAAGGAAAGGCGTATTGACTGGAAATCGAGGAGAGACCAGGATAAAGTGACTGTGATTAAATTGGAATTTGAAGATCGAACGAAGACGCGAATAGAGCGAACAATCGTCATAGTTCAATCGTGAAAGTAGATGTTGCGAAGACGTTCTTTATCTAGCTATTTCACGTTTCAGAAAAGCGAGCATCAAATCAGAATCATTGATCCGAAGTGCGGTGTGATACGCTTCATAGGAGTTCGTTTATGTGTTTCCCTCCAAACGAATCCTTGACTTTGGGATTATGCGACAGCTACTCGTCTCGAGTCGACTTCCCAATTTTTCCCCATTACTGGCTAAATGCTCCTCCGTTTTCCAGCGGTTCAACAAGTGGCAGGTGCCTCTTACACGAATCGAACACTGACATGGAAATGCCTGAGTGGAACGAGTAGGCGCGACCGAGGCCGAAGATAAATCGTCGTCGATTACCATTTAGTTAGGTTCGCCCGCGTGTACACACGGGCTTTACGTGCCAGTCCATAATTCACGATTTCGAAAGGGACACCGCCGGTAACACTGGGAAAATGGAGATTAGGTCGAGCGCCCTCGAACTTCAGCCAAAAGAAAAGAGAAGCGCCGCGGGGAGAACACTGCCAAATGGATCCAGGACTCGTTCTCACGCGTATGGCGAGAAATCGAAAGTAACGCCATATCTTTAAATTTATTATGAACGAAGTATGACCTTATATACGGTTACATCCATTAAAGAAAAAATAATAATTAGCAAATTTAATATCATTTCATCATGAAGGAGATATAGCAGAATAAAGATACAGTTCGGAGAGAGTAGTCTCCTTTATCAGCTCAAAAATTATGAATAAGTATAGAATGTCTCAGAATATTCATCTTTAATTATAATTGCAAATTCATTTCTACACCATCTTAATTAAATGTCTTAACAAATCTGCAGACATATGTATATATACGTAACTGATAACTTTAGTTTGTACTTGACCTCACTAATTATCTCACTGAAGAGGCTTCAAATTCAGAGTCGAAACGTCTGCAATCAACTTTGTTTGGTTAGTACAATCTAATTGTTTGCGAATTAGATCTTATCACTTAAAGATTATATAATTTACGCCGGAATTTAATAGCCGGAAGCTTATATAGACATTTTACTTGTATCGGATTTAATTTTGAAACCATAAATACTACTAATTTAATTTAATTTATATTAATTTAATAACTTCAGAATTACATTCTATTGCAAATAAATATAAGTATAATATAAGTATAATGTAAGTATAATATAAGTAATGAAATACCAAAAGCTTGTTGTTAAAATTTAAATAAACATTATATTATAAAAATTTCAAAGGTCAGCATACTTAGGCTAGCATTTATAGTCTGTTCTTATATTTAAGATTGTCCTAAGTATTAGGTGTAGGAAAAAGTTCGTGGCGTTTTTTTAATGCCATCTAACGGGAAAAACGCCACGAACTTTTTCCCATACCTAATATAATCTTAAGTCACAATCAAGTAATCATAGCATCGTATTAACATCTTAAGACATTACTTGAGACGTTCGTAAAATAAGAATGGATTATGAATATCGCCCTTAATTAAAATATCAAATAGGCAGTAATGAGTCGCATAAGATAATTATTTTATAATTTTTTTTAAAGTAAGAGGGAGTTCTGAATTCATTTTGGGACACGTATATCGCGCATAATATAACGCATATAGTAGAGGGCATCATCGAGAAATTTACGAGGTTAAACGAGAGACGGTCAACCAACAGGTGCTTTCTGTGATCTACCTCTGGCTGCGTTCACACGTTCGTACTGACCCTGCCCACGCGGACTACTCGGCCGGAACCCTTGCCCTTGATCGTTTCCACAACAGAATACCGAGAAGTCCGATACTTACTAGAAAAAAAAAAAAGGATAGGAGGAAAAGCAAAGCGAGCGAATAGAAGAGGATGCCAGTGTCTGAAATAGGAGCGTGCACCAAAAGAGCCGCCGCGCTGCGAGGACCGGCGGGGCAAAAAAGAAAGAGACGAGAAAACGCATGGAGGGCGCACAGGCAGGTATTCATTCAGAAGATCACCGCATTAAATCCGAGGAGGGTACTCCTACTCAACTTCACCTTTTTAGTTAGGAAGAGAGGACCGTTTCACAGCACGAGCAAAAAGTCAATAATACCTCGCGTGAGAATCGCACTGAGTATAATACGCAGAAATACGAGTTCCCGCGATATGAAGTAGTATAATCGTGAGCGAGTGCAATGTGCGGTGAAAAGTTAAATTTTCGGATTTAAGCTTTTGCGAGTGAACGGATTTGGCGATAAAAAAATCGGTGAATTACAGCGCGTCATAGTTTTCAGTAAAAGCAACATTCTGCGATGGTTATCTATTCGGATGAAGCATTCGTTGATAAACTGTCGTAATCAAAAAGACAACGAACGATTACGAAGATGTTGAGAAAACATTGTTGCATTGGATAATAAAAACGTGTAGCATGCCGAAGATTCGCACGGTCTTCCCACGCGGGCGGTTTGTCTCATCTCCGTGACCCATCTTCGATCATCCTGCGAACGCAAAACCGAGAAGTGCCTGAGGAGACGATGGAATGAAGGAAAGGAAGAAAAAGGAGAGTCGGACGGAAAGAAAGCCGAGATGAGGAGGTGAATGTTGAGTTAAGAAAGAGAGAGGTCTCGAGCGAGAGAGGAGAGGCGAAAGAATTCGAGTTTGAAATCGGAGTGCTCACCAAAAGCGCCGCGTCGTCTCGCTGCGGTCGGAAAGGAAAGAGCCGAGAAGCGAGAGAGGGGTCAGGTAGATTCATTCACAAGACCCCCACGGTTTCAACGTTGATGCCCCACTCTACAATATCCCCTCGATGTCGAGGCCCCGTCGGGTCCCGTTTTATCCCCTCCCGCAGGCGTTGGAGCTCGCGGCAGGTCCCACTCCTCGGGACCGTCGGAGACCACCGGTTCTCGCATACCACTCGTCTCCATGGCGGGGACCACCAACCGACAACGAGTCGAGAAACTCTCCCGGCCTTCCAGCACGTCGTTTCTTATCCGTTTCTCCCTTGCGAAGCGTAGACCAAACAAAGGAATCCGAGAAGCGGCCGACGACGTTGGAATTTCAGGGGCCTCTCGCGCTGCGTTCCCTCTTCCTCTCTCTCTCTC
>NW_012130089.1:2795701-2805322 GCF_000143395.1 Atta cephalotes
CTCTCTCTCTCTCTCTCTCTCTCTCTCTCTCTCTCTCCTCTTTCTCTCTTTCCGCATCTGTCTACTCTCTCTCTCTACTCCTCATCACCAGCCCTTTCCCTCCCCCCTGAAGACGCATCTCTCATCTACAATGTTTACGGTTACCTACACGCAGCTCGCTTTCTCTCCATCTGTCTCCCACCCTTACCGTCGAGAATATCGATGTTGCCCTCTCTGGCTCGCGAATTGTACAGCGGAATCCTCGGCATCCGCCTCGATAATGCGCCTTGGCTCGCACGTTATTCGGCTTTGTTTTATGCGGTAAGAGGCGCTCTCGCCGCCGCTCTCGAGCTGATAAAAATGACGTGCCGTAACATTGCGTCAATTTATGTCGGAACCCGCGCGGGAAAATAATGTCCAATTCGGTGCTTCCGTAATACTTAAAAGCGAGATCCACACGCGAGAGAGAGCGAGAATATCGTTAAATTTAAGCGAAACATAGGGATGTAAAATATATTATCGTATCTCGATCTTCTTCGTTGTTTCGTGAAAAATTCCATATGAAATTACGCGATACAAGTACTTAAAGATTCACGTGCTGCGAGGAATCGCGCTTTGCGAGGGGACGCGTTCGATGCTTATAATTCTCTAGATCCCCTGGTGAGTATACGCATTTACCTATTAGTATCGACTTTGTCGCTTTATAGTACATGACATTCCATTAAGACATTCCATTAAGAGACACGCGCGTTGATACATTCTAGTTTAGGTAAAGAATAATAGCCATCCCAGGCGTTCCCAATGATGATGTTAGACAAACTTCGAAATGCCATTTATTCATATGTAATAATAAATAAAACTTACATCTCTGTATTTATTGTATAATAGAAAATAAAGAGATTGAATACATTAAAACCATTGTACACAAATTGACGTAAAAATATACGTTCCATAAAAAAATATATATTAACCGTAAAATCTCAATGCACTTTATTATGTTGTTTTGTAAAATATGTATTAGGCATTTTATCATTCGAGATATTTGCATTTCACTTTTACATTCAGATTAAATACTGATCTGATTGAGCATATTAAAGCTATAGTACACTGGTGCACATTAATGTATCTAATAAAATTTGCTATAAGAATTTTGACATTATGAACATTGTAAAAGTATTTTATTATGATGACTTTGTGGCGACTCGCAACCAGAGGTCCAACGGGACTCGCTCGGATTCATCGCAGCCACGCAAATTCCCTTTAAATAGAACATCAATCTAAATTCATTCCAGGCGTCTAAGGCAGATCCCATTACGTTGCCTTACTGAAAAGTCTAGTAGTGTGGGACTGGGACCAAACGCCATGGCCGATTAAAGAGCTTCGAGTCAGGCCTCCTTAGTGAATGTGAATACCATTTTCATATCCACAATTTTATTTTGAATTTGATACTTGACTGGTATTTGGACTGTAATGGATGAAAGATTCAAGTTAAAATTAATTAATTAATTTTCACCCCAGATTATTAATAAGAAAGAACTCAAACCGAAGTCGAAATGTAACTTTAAGTATACTTACACTTACGTATATGTAATTATTGATAAATAGACATAATTCACGCACCGTTAACTGCGTTGATTCATACTTTATTTCTACCTTTTACTTTTTAATAAAACTTACATTATCTTGTAATTTATTTTCTCATATAGCATAATTTATATTACGTTTATAGTTATTAGATATCTGTTTATTTTTTATGCAATACATGTATATTTTTATTAATTGAGTATGTGTGTTTAATGTCAAAAGATAAGATTCCGACACAGATAATTGTCTCATTAAATCTACCTTAAAGACGAATGGAAGGAGAAAAAGATAAACTCGTATATTTCAGCGTATCGAAAACAGAATATCCGTCGTCAGAAGATTCATCGATAGACCAGGTCTGAGAGGTAGCGACGCGATTCGTCCGGTTTTTAAGACCGAATTCATGTTTCAGCATAACGTCGATCGCGTTTCACGACGCATAAAGCCCCATTAAAATCCTTCGGGAACACGGCGTACAGAGATATTTAAGGATACACGCAGGTCCGCGAGCCGTTCCAGGTGATTCCCGGCGCGAGGCCAGCCGCTGCCGTGCAATATACATAATGTAATACTCGTCTTCCAGTCGAAAGCGTTTACAGTATGTACATATTTGCTTTTTAGTATCAATTTCACGGTTTTATGGAACATGGAATTCCATTAAGCCGCCGAGCGCCATTGGTACACATCGCGCGCATTAGCCGAGAAGAGTGGTGGCCGTTAGTGGCCGTTGAACATGTACGTTATTACATCTCGAAAGCGCGATTCGATGGCCTGGAACGGGAGGAGGTTACGATTCAAAGGGAGCCGATCTTCTCGACCGCCGCACAATGTATTTCGCGGTATGAATATCTCAAGATCGCGATCATCCACGAGTTGCGGTTCCTCCGTTCCGAGCCATCGAATTTTACGAGATTGGCGGGCACGATCGGCGAGATTGAATTCGCGAGCATCGGTTGAGATTCGCGCGGGGCCTCCACCTGACAGTGTATTGTTTGGACAAACGCATCCGCCACCTGTCTCGTAATGCGAGATTGTATTGCGTACGCACATCCAAAATCCTATTAAGACACGATGGCGTGCTCGAGTGCACGTGTATCCGTCGGGGAAAAAGAAGCTGACTCCGGGTGATTCCCGGAAGCCAGGTACGAGATACGTGACTAGAGTCCTAGGGCGGAAAACCAAATGCTTGCGTGTGCTACCATTTCTTTCACACATGAACGAATGTGCGCACGTACACACGCGCGCGACTGTTCCACTGTGCACATTCCAACGCGATTCCGCCACGCGGACGTTGTTTACATGTGAGCTCGCCTATCTTCACGGCCGGCTAGTCTCATCGCATCAGAGATCTCCTTCAAAAATTTAGGCGCCACATTACTAACCAGCGCCCTCGAAGCACCATCGAATTACGGTGAACGCCCGTTTTCTTCTATCGACTTTTCCATCGGTCATCTTTTCTTATTTAATCATTACACATGTAGGCACAGATTTAAGTAGGTGTATAAATCCGAGATAATTTGAATATAGAGGGAGCTAATACAATATGTATCAAAAAAACAACACATAGAAAGTATATACATGTACATTAAAATAGACAAATATGGAGTTATGTGTCTTAACAATTAGATATAAAGCTTTGTAATATCGTTTACAGTTAAAGAATTGCGTTAAAATACAAAAAAAATCCACATATTTGTTTTCTTATAATATTTATATTGGAAAGTACTGTATCACTATTGTAAATCTATCTCTCCCTTGCTTTAAAAGACAACTCAAAAAATTAAATTCCTTAGGCAAATTATTTTTTAACAAAAAATTGATTAATCACACGAATATCAACATGAAGAACATATTCTTAAATTGATCGAATATCATTTGTTATTTCGTTTAACAACTTTTAAGAATATATACGAGTCACATTTCAAAACATTATCAAAAATTGCATAAATTGCATTATTATGTCTGAATATCTGTGTAAAATTTGAGTAATTCTCTTATTGATTTAAAAATTATTCAATTTTTTGTTTGTCTTGACTCTTACGTAAAATATTTTGTGATACTTATTTGTAATTTAATGAGGAAGAGACATTACAAGAATTAAATCAAATTTTATACATGTATTGATCAAATAATAACAATAAATATTCCTGCAAAAGTCTATTTGGATCCACTTATTCGTTTAAATATTCTTGACTTAAAAAATTGTAGAAAAATTTGATCATTTTGCTGCATAAACCATTATAAATTAAATTGCTTGTTTTATTTTTTATAGTTCAGAGCGTATTCACAGACTAATATCATTAAAATTTTTTTTAATGCTCTTGACTGATACTTTTAACTGATACTTCATACCCATTTTAAAACATTCTTTTTGAATTACAAGAATTTTTAAGCTTTTTTATGAAGTAAAGTTAATTTTAATGATTGCTCGGATAATATTTAGTCATTTATCATAACAACTCGAAACTCACGTTTTTTTAAATTGTTAAATTTTTTCTTTTGAAGTAAGGAAATCATATATCACTCAATAAAATGTAATATTATTATATTATGAAAACGATTCATGAATATTATAAGAAAAAGTATAAAATAAATGTTCCGTGTTATATTTCTCATTTTTCGCGGAAACTTCCGCCTTCAGAATCTAAACACACAATTCGATCGCATCGCTGTTTTAAAGACTAGTGTGGAAAGTCATTGGCGAACGTCGTAAAAAGAGCGAGAAGGAGAGAAAGAGAAAAACTATACCCTTTCCTTGGCAGTTACAGCCTGGCGATGGAGCCTGACAGCCAGACGGCGGTGTCATTTGAGAGATTGCAAAGTACCGAGAATGAGAGAATCTGAGAGCAAGTTAGACGCTCGCGAAGAGCGCGAACGATGCATCCGTGGTTGTTAGGATGGAATCGCATTAAAGCCTTGGCGAGCGCAGCTTCTTTACAATCTCGTCTAGACGCCACACCGCGCGACACATGGTACCTCGGTTTTTTTTATCGTTAGAATATCGATTCAAGGCCAGACGCATCGCGAAACAGACATGATCTTTCCGGGCGTGGGTCGCATTACATCGCCGTATTACTTCCTCCTGCCCGCCTGTTCCTTCCGGATCTACACCTTCCATTCTTCATTCAGCAATTCATCGGCCAGCGTTTCCTCTCGAGACCACGCAATCTTGTTCGAGAACAAGGGCGATTATCGATAACTGTGCTCTGATTATAACTTGGATCGTTTTCATTTTCATTGTCGTTGCCGCCACAAATCATATTCATATTGATATTGAGGACTCCGTTACAACGCTATTGTGAAATTGATGCTTCGCGATGCGACGAACAAACATAAAAGAAAACTTGGCGCGGAGAGTCAGGTCGACACGGCGGATTAATTAAAGACGAAATTTATCAGAAACGATATACGTAGCCGCCACGTAGCCCAGGTTGCAATTATCGTTAACGCTCTGCTCCTTTACGAGCCGCTACCTCGTAAGTTACGAGTCGTAAATGTAAATGCGAGATTTGTAAAACGGCGCAGCTGCCCTTGTTGCCGGCCGGCGGGGTTATTAGTGCACTTCGGGGGAAAGTACCGTGGATGTAATTAGAGGTGGTAAATTATTATTGCGGACCTGTGAGCCCGCATGTACGCGCGCGTCCGCGTGCATCGCCGGTGTAATTTCTCTTTTTTTTCCTCCCCTCCTTTCTTCTTTCTTTTTCTTCTCGCGCACTCGAGCTCGATGCGTAAACTCACTTCACCTTCCCTCTTGACAACTTTATTGAGTTGAAACCCCTTTCAATCGCGCATTGCAACGATATACGGAGTGGATTAAATTGTAACTGCAACCACGATAAGCGCCGCTTCGTGAGGTGTCTTCCAGTTACCGTTTTATGCAAACGTATTGGAATAAACTGTAGCAGTCGATCGTATTTATGATACGCGATCGCAGTATGGTGGTCCGTCGTTGGCTATCTCCTTCCGCGTTTACATTTTATTTCGCTTATTTCAGCATTCCCGCAATAACTCGCCTAATCGGATATCAAACAGATGCACGGCAGCGCGCGAGCAATCGTGCCGCCGTGAACGGTGTCGGTCATCGCTGGCGCGGAATGTCAACTCGATCCGATTAAAAACTAGAAGCGAAGAAACAGAAGCGCGGTGTCGGGATGGGACGTGTCGCGAGACGCGTGTGAAACGTGAAGCGTGACGTGCGACTGCAGGAATCCAAAACGTTTCAAACGTTCACAAGTCGCCGGGAACTGGATTTGCTTCCGGTTCGATCGCAAATCAATCGTAAATCGCCACTCCGGCGATGATTGTCATGTTGTGCGTGCAAAGAACGGTTTTGTTGAAGTATCCAAAAATAGTTCGATACAGATCTAAAAATAATTTTGTTAAACCATTGAAATAACTGTTAGGTATCAAAGGAGTAATGATAATCTCTTAAATTGAATAAGTATTTACATTTTGTTATTTTTAATTTCCATGTATCAAAATATAAATCAATTCATTTCTGTAATTGAATTGCTTAGTTTCAAAATAAATAATATTAATTTATACACTCAGTAAATAATGAACTAAATTTAGACTATATTTAGGTGAAATTTAATATAATTTAATATATTTTTATATTTCTTGAGAAAATTATTTAACTCCTTTGTTTTAATTAAATTAATTGAATGGAAATCCAAATTTATAATAATTTTATATTATAAATTTATATATATATATATATATATATATCACACAATAATCCCTACAGGATTACGCACAAACTGATTAGTAAAATGTTAAAATTCTTGCAGCTGTCATCAATTATTAAAGAGTTTTGTATAATTATTTTAATGGTCCAACAAAATTATTTTCAGATCTGTATCTAGTTAAATTTTTAGATTCTTCAGCAAAACCATTCTTTCTGTGTGTCTGGTAAATACAATTTCTTCATTAATAACTCATTAACTTGGAGAGATCCCATTTACATCTCGAGGTCATGAAATTAAAACTACAGACTTGTTTTAAATGATGAGATCTCGTCGGTGCAAAACTGAAATTTCGATAATCAAGCAACATGATCTTGTTTTTTATCAGTTAATTAACCAAAAGTAATTATTAATACCAAGTAGTTTTACGCTCATAAACGCTAATTTTTTATTGATAATACTTTCAATATTATGATTCAATTTCGACCAAAAAAATCTTAATTATTATATTTCATAAATTCTGATTTATATTTTTCTTTTCTCTCTTCCTATCATTTTTCTTCGCTAAAGAAGCCGTCTAATTTCTCATTTTCGTCCATCGAGACAAATATTTAAATTTATCAATATTTTTCCAAATTTATATCAGACGATAAAAAAAACATTGAAATAAAATACATCAGTACACGGTAGAATTTGATACTGCATTCATGTTAACAGCCGGAAAACCGGTGCGCCAGTTGTCGCGAAATCGGATTCCGATTACGGAGCGATCGAAATGTTACTAATCCAAAGCCGATTACAGTCTATGGAATTCTTGCGTCAATATTCCGACGAATGAAGATGACGGTTGCACGTTGGAATGACGGACACCTGTGAATAGCTCGATGTAGAATGACGCCATTAATGTTGGATTTCAATCCTCATCCCGATATATCATTCGAGATTGGACAGAATTAACGGCGATATTAGGACCATAATTCTTCTAATTTTAATAACGGATAAATCGTCAGATATTCAATTGAAAATCTCAATTATTGAAATTTTATGATAATTCACTGTAAGTAATTTAATTGTATTTTCTTATAGGGAAAGTCGAGGAAAATGAAGTCGACGCCTTTCTACAGCTCACGTCGGGTAACGATTACTCTTTAAAGAAGCTCTTTGTAGCGGTTGTTTGTCTTTCGGCGCACCTCTACATGCAATACTATGCCGCAGGAAGAGAGAAATGAGAGACAAGATACGGCGAGGAGAAAGAACGGAGAGATTCTCGGATAATTCTAGATAACGGTTTTCGCGCCGCTAAACCGTCGTCGAATTACAAAGTAACCGACGCTCGTTAGCCGTATTAGCATTAATTAACGACGGACGGCCGAACGCACCTGTGTGCCGAGAATCGCGTATCTCGTCATGCTTTTGTCCGACACACCGCCTTATTGTTGAAAATACGCGATAGCGACGTTGAGTAATTAGAAATCGCGACGACAGTTCGCGATCTGTCAGGCGGTCGTCGCGAGAATTCATCGGCACGCGATTCGCCGCGTGCAAACGTCGGAGATTCACCGTTTGAAAAGTGCCGTGCGAACGCGAGATGTTAAATTTTCTTCTATTGACGTCTACAGCCAATTAGACCCCCTTCATCGGTAATATCCTCGCGCCGATCGCGCTCTGCGGAATCCCAGCTTCGAAATTGCGTAGTAAAGTCTGGGAAACCTGTCCGCGCGGGAACACTTGCAGACACATCGTCGCTCAACTCGTAACTATTAACCGTCGATGTTACCTATCCGGTGTCTTACGAGAATATTATACGCGTGGTATAATTTAGAATGCTAATTAATTCCCCGGCCATTATACGACTAAATTCGAGCGGTGTAACGTAAAAGCAGCGATTAGCCACCGGCAATTTTTTATTCATCGTGTCAAACACAGCTCGTGCATTATGCTTAATGTTATCAAACATCTTTGGATCCAAAGCAGAACAACTTTATGTTAGAAAGGAAAATGTATATGGATGTAAAGATAAACATAATTTATTTTTAAGAAATCTTGTTAGTAATCCAAATTCTTTAATTAAAATTGACGTTTAATTATTTTTAACTTCCATGTATTAAAATCGAATCATTTTTATAATTAATTTCAAGTAAACAATGTCCATATTAACGTGCACTTTGTAAATGATAAACTAAATTAAAATCAAATTTAACTTACGTTTTCTTTTAATTCCATTGTTTTAATTAAATTAATGACATATTAAAGAGCAATGGTGATCTGTAATATTCCTAATAATAAATAACTCAAGTTTTTCATATAATTTGACATGAATTTAACAGTGAATACAATTATTTATATTTTGACATATTTAATGGGATAACAAAAAATAACCAAAGCGGGACATCTGATCACATTAATTATGCTTGCAGACAGTTTTTACAGTTTTGTGTCAGGGATTAGTATGCGTGTTTAATGAAAAACACTTGTTCGTACGTAGAACCGTTCGAAGCCGTCGATATGTCGGCAGTGGGAACCGGGCCAAGATCATCGGTTGGTCGGCCCGTGACATCAATCTTTGCCACTGGCTGCGACGTACACGCACTCACGCACTCATGCATGTACGTGTACACATACGGTACGTATCCGTACACCGATACCTACACGTGCACGTACACGACTGCTTATACGCCGTGCAAATTGCGCAGCAGCTCACCGATTGCACCATCTATGGCAACGGAATTGTCGCGACGTCACGGAATTGCGCGCAACTAGAGAAAGAAGGGCGACCCAGTCGGCGACGAGAAACTTTCCGCTCTAGTCGTAGAATTCTCAAAGCACGATTGTTGTGTGACGTTATGCGATTTCACCGCGACTTCAGTGTCTTCTGCGTCGCACTTAATATGTCACCGAACATTTCAGATTATTAGATGCAACGTCGTAATTCCACGTTATTAGACTCAATCGAGTGAAGAATTGCGACAAAAATTATTTTTTATCTCTGGCCTAAAAACTAACTATAAATTATCCATGAAAATCTTTTTATGAAACAAAGAATTTATGATAAATCAGTAAATTAATTAATTAATTTTATCTTTCAATCAAGATAATAAAAAACTCGGGAATTCATTTGGATGTTTTTATACGCCAGTGCAATGGTGAGAAAATGTGAATTATTGTAAACAAATGTTTTCTTTCTTTTTGAACATATCTTTTTCTTTTTAATAAATATTCTTTACGAATTCTTAAACATGCAATTTCATAAAAAATAAAGTGTTAATTAAAATTTCTATTTTTTAGAAATATTGTCATAAACATGTTTATATTTCGTTTAATATTTGTTTGGTTTCTATTTACTTTTTTCTAAAAAATTGTGAATAAATCCATA
>NW_012130089.1:2805962-2822065 GCF_000143395.1 Atta cephalotes
TATATATATATATATATATATATATACAACATATTTTATTAATAACAGTGATTTTAATTGGAGTGCAAAACATATTATGTGATCGTTTATGTAAAAAGAAATGAGATGATTACTCTCAGATTATTATTTACTGATTCGCCCACATACAGTAAACAATTGTATAAGTTTCATTCCTGAAAGGAAACATTGTCATTCGCCAGAAAATCGTGCGATAAGAAACCTTTTAAGGAATGCTTCGCTCATGAACGTCGGATGTTAATAATGTCATTTTTCTTAGGGAATAAAAAACGGAAAGAAGACTGAGAGAAGACGGAAAACCGGAGGGATGAGAAGAGCACAATGAAAAAGAGAAGCGAAGCAAACAGGTAGAGAAGAAGTGGCGTAGCTTGATTAGACCAAGAATTACGGAAGCTCTTTGAGCACAGGGAGATTATGTAAGGCCGTTATAGCACCGTAAAAACTGGGCGCAATCGCGACGACTGGCGCCTCCTAATTGGCGTGCCTATGCCACGTTATGGCGCGATAATAATTGTTTCTTGACGTTTCGTAATAGCGGCTTACGCTTTTTTCCTCTCCGTTTTCTCCTCGACTCTCCTCCTGCTTCTCCTCATCCACCTCATTCCTTCCTCCTCGTAACTCTCCCCTTCCCTTCCACTCTCATCCGCGAGGAAGATTGGCGCGAAATATTGCACTACGGCGCGCCATAATTTAATTTCTATTAAATTTTATGATTGCGGCGAAAGAGGCCACGATCATTCCCCGACGTAACCCGGAACTTTGAAGCGAAGTTCCGCGGGGATGGCTGGAATTATAATTAAACAGGCAAGATGCCGTCGGTGCGTTAGTCAGGGTAATTAGAATCAACGAAACCTCGTTCCACTTACATATTTTTTCAGAGAAAAGTACATGTATACACATAGAACGTACCAAATTCATTGCTCTCCAAGAACGTACTGCCTGGCGATTACGAAGCCGACTTTTTTTTCCTCTCCGACAATTTCGTGCCAACTTTTGTCGCAGGTTCTGAATTTTCAATAACGCACATTTCCCTACTCAATCAAAACCGAAAGTTTAAGCTGTAGTATGACATTATTTATTCATAATATCCTTAAGATCGATGTTATATATTTATATATTCCTGTAGCTCAATTCTTCAAAATCTCTTAATTATTCAAAAGAATATGCAGTGAATTTAGGACGCTCTTAATCCTGCATGCAAGAAAACGCTGCATTTTAAAGAAAGGAGGGTAGATGCGCCATGGTAGGGTTATTACAAATTTAATCCCCGTGAAAATTTAAGCAGTCTACAGCGCTGGCACGATGTAAGGAAAGATCTCTTGTTAAACTCAGAAGATCTCGAAATGGACGAGTTTACGTAAAAAAATGAAAACAACATAAATGTAAATGTCTAATGAGATTTTTTTCTCCCGTGCAACGGGATTAGTTATTTTTCCTCCTATTGTACACAAATTAAATATTTGGACTTTTACAACAATTGCTTAAGGTAAGATAATAATTCAGTCGCTTTATAACTCTTCATAACCACGTTTTCAGGAATTCTGCCTCTTAAATTAATGATTAATTAGAATATTATAGTTTATAAGATTAAGAAATAATCAATAACTACTCGACAATGATTTTTTAATTGAGTAATTTTAACTGCTTGTTGTGTATTTTTAAACGCTGATTCAGAAAATGAGAGATAAAATTTATTCTACAAGCTCGAATTTTTTGTAAACGACATAAGTTTTTAAAAACATACATTTTGCTAACAAGAGCTAACAAGAAAGATATATATTTTTCTTAATTAAAACAATTTATTTTTATTTGAAGCCTTTTGTTATATAATGAGTAAAAAATCATGTTGAATTCAGTAGCTATTCTTTATGAATTATTTTTTATTTATGTCTTAGCAGAAGAAATAAGTAGAGACATTATAATATATATGTTACAATAAAAAAAATCTGCTCTCCTCTTAAATTTGATAAACAAATTTGAAATAACTAGCAGAAAATATTAGAAGAAATATCTTATCGAATCAATATGAAAAAAGTAAAAATTTTGTCGACCAATGAATTATCGAAAAATATCAATTTATAAAATTTATCAATATATGTTACTCAAAAATTCTGCTTTCTTCAAAATAAATTTAGCGAATAAAAATCCGCAAAAAAAATACTAATATTATCAATTTGACATAAAAAGAATAAAATTTTAGTGTAATTCGAAGGTTTTACAAATTATCTGAGATATAAACATGTACATTTTCTGATACATGCATTATCTATCTCAGACCGCATATTCTCTGGAATGACATGGGTCAATCAGAAAGTGCATAACGGGAAAGTTAATTATTCGAAGGTACGTATGACGTAATGCAGACAAGGCACCCGCATTCACGTCCCCTGTACATCGTTCACAATTTTCCGGCACAATGCTAGGCACACATGTGACAGGCTTATTAGCAACCACGTGTATGCCCGCACGTATCTACGTACATACAGCAGCAGCAAGGTAGCGCATGTACTTCAAGCCACCGCGCCATTTCCACGAGGCTTTGTTTATCGCACGGCTCGTCGGGGCGAGGATAATGGACCGATCGAACGGATGGAGGGACATTTAGGTTACGCAACTCGTGATGCGTTCGATTTTTTCAAGGACGACGAGCAAGACGGCTTAAACGCTACCTTGAGCTAAACGACTCTTCTTTTGTCATCTCATCGAGAAACACTGGGCCAATTAGAAGACTATAGTGTTCTTTTTCTCAAGGGGACATGACACGTTTCGAGTCTGGTGATTGTCGCACAACTGAATGA
This sequence comes from Atta cephalotes, assembly GCF_000143395.1. Classification (NCBI taxonomy): domain Eukaryota; kingdom Metazoa; phylum Arthropoda; class Insecta; order Hymenoptera; family Formicidae; genus Atta; species Atta cephalotes. The sequence goes on from NW_012130089.1 coordinate 2,808,779, forward strand.
TTTGTAATTAAGTCCTTTGTTAAACCAGATATAAGCAGTTAATTTTAAAATGATAAAACTGCTTATGTGTGTGTATGTCTCTAATATAGTTTAAACTCCTTAGAAAAGAAGCATATAAAACATGTTTCTCATTATCATAATTAAGTCATTTATGAAGTCAATAAGCTTTAAAAAAATTCTCCCGTTTTTATTCATTATTTTATGTTTTTATATTAAAGGAATGTCTCTCTGTCAATCAAAGCTCTCAAATTAAATTTCTGCTGCGGTTAATTAATTTACGTGAAATTAACTAAAGAGTAAAGTGTTGTTATTTATTTCTTCGTAACAATTTCTTTAACATCCCATATTGATACAGGAGAAGAGTCATTAATTCCGCACGAGTAGGTTGAAGAAAAGGGTTGGACTATATTTAGAACTAACCGATAGTGGATAAAAATAATTCGTGTAACATAATACGCGTATAAATACGATAATAACACGTGCGCCAAGGCAAGCGGAGAATCGGACTGAAAATGACGTCCTTACCGAAGATCCTCCGCTTCCATTGGTGATCGATATATCGAATTTTATCTGATATTCGTGGTAGGAGACGTTATATCTTCGAGGAAGGAGGCGTTTCTTTCAAGTCTCGCCATATGGCCCGCAACTTCGGGGAATAATCTAGGAACGCCGGTCGATTTAGATACGATAGGGCGCGATAAAATCGCCTAGGCCACAAATTTAAACCAACAAGACAATTTCTCACTCCAAAAAAATCCCAAGTCGACGAGATGTGTACAAATCATTCGAGTATATCTATTGACGGCTCATTAAAAACGCTCTCTCTTCCAGGAGGACGCCTTCGGGGGTTATTCCCCTTCTTATCATTGTCGATAAGCCCTGATGACGAATGGTTCGATAAGAGAAATTATCGAACAACAATTCGGCGCACGCACCAACGAACACAAGACCCAGAGAGATTCGATGTTTGATGCAAGAGAGATGTTTTCTTAGTGGAGCATTTCAGTCGAATCTCCCCAACAGTATCTTGTTCAAATTTGCATTATTATGTAATATCCCGTTGCCGATAGCTTTAATCTTTGAATTAGTGACATAGGTATACGAAGTTTACTTATGGATACTCGATTTTCCCTAAAATACATATATCTTTGGTAGACTAGATATGTTACTTTATTTACTCAAGATATTATTTTTCTCGATGATTAATAAATAATGTAAAAAATGTTCTGAAAATTAATAAAATTATCTCGTGACTTTATCATATAAATATACATGTAGGTATATAAAAGAAATTGTGAATATACATACTATTTGGCGCGTTTGATAGCGTTTCATCTCAGAAACTGCGTGAAAATCTCGTAGTTACGTTCAAAGTCTCAGGTAAAATTTAGTCAGCCTTCATAATTAGGATAATAATGTTTGAAGTTGCAGGCGCGCAAATTAACTTTCGTATGTAACGATCTCTTCTGGCAAGGGGTAACGACTAGCAATATTTAATATTGTTAGTTTAAAAGTTTCGCACTTTGCGGAGGAAAGTTTGGAGTGACTCGAGCACAACCGAGTCGGCTCGACGCAAGGATTTCATTTTTGCAATAACAGACTTTTAGCGAGCGTTAAGAAGCGTCGGAGTGAATAAAAATGCATCGAGTAATTTCAGATTATTTCGTTTCTAGCCAGGAAAGAAGAGAGAGTCCTGAGTGGAATCGCGAAGGCTGAAGAACGGATTGACGGAAGAGCGTAAGACGGGGATTGAAAGTCCTAACTATAGAAGATTTTCCAGATTGGCTCGGTGAGATTATAAAGAAAAGAGAGACGAGGGACGTGTGCAAATTCTCCGGTGCACGGCCGCAGCTGCGAAATCAACGTTTGCACCTGCTCGGTGCTGGAGATACAAGCAAGGAGAAGCCCCGAGGCCGAAACTCGATTGCGCAAGGAGACTTGACATTGTGCATTGTCCATTGAATATATATTTGAAAGGTACCCAGATGCGAGCCAGCAACGGATTCAAGAATTCCAAACATTGGCTCATGTGTGTTTGTAAATAATCTGATTTTCATTCAACAATCTCTTATACGCTACAAAGTTTTTATATTAACAGCAGTACAAATATAAAATTACATATCATTTTAAATTTTACTTTTAAAGTGAAAATTTGTTAATTAAATTTAATATACTTATTATTTTTTTAATATTGTAATGTTGATCAATGGAATTATATATTTCATTATAAATATTTTTATAATAAGAAAGATTTGAAATGTTTTATGTCAAAACTGTAAATAAGATAAATATTGCATCCTTTTGTTCCTTTTATTTCGGATGTTTAGATTAAACGAGCAATTAACTGGAATCGGAACAGATGGTGCATCACGCACTACGTTGTATCAAACATTAATTCTCTCCGCTGTCAGAACTTGGAAAGCTTTTAAAGACCGGACGTGGTTATAGCTTTCCGAGAGTGCGCATCGTATTCTTGAATAAATTTTGATAAACTACAACAATAAAATTTGATGTATTACGATTGTCGCGCTATTTCCGAGAAATATTCTCATAAAATGAGGGTTCTATTTAATAGGACGTCGAAATAGAAGCGCAAGAAATATATGTTAAAAACAAAAATCAATATACGCTGGCCAATGATTTCCTCTAATAGTCTGTCTCGAATGGAGAACAGATGTTTGGAAAGTTATCAAATGATTCTTTAAAGGATCAGCGACCGCAGCAGGCAGGTGCGACAACCACCGGCTGCTGGTGTCCTCCACACAAGTATTCCCTTAATCCTAAACTAATTTCTTCTGCAGTCACAAACCACGCGTATCTTTGCAACGTTTCTAAAACTATTGAGTCTCCCTTTGTAAATAACGTAATTTGCATTTAAATAAATTTTATATAGTTAATGGAAATAAAAATCGAGAATTATAGTATACTTTGGCAACTTATTTGAAAGAAAGTCGTGACGTAATTCTTAATCTTCTGATTTTTTTACATAAGCAAACAATTACGTTAAGTGTCTTTACATTCTAATAAAAATTTATTATTAATAACATTCTATTATTAATAACATATTGTATTTTATTAATTGTTTTCCAATTTATTAGTATTTAAAAACATTATGGATATGGATTTAACAAAAAATCTTTTTTTATATAAAGTAAGTATAGAATCAAACAAATAAAACGGAATAAGCGGAATGTTAAGTAGCTTATTATAACAGTATTTAAACAAAAAAATAAAGATTTTAATTAATACAACACTCTACAACACTCTTGCAGATTTTCGATAAAATTGTATATTTAAGTTTATAAAGAGTAAAAAAAGAAAGAAAATTTATGTGTTAAATAATATCCATATAAAACAATGTTTTACAATTCACATTTTTTCGCCGCTAAAATATAAAAACATCCTAGATGACTATACCCAAGTTAAATGCATAAATTATTATAAAATAATTCCGAATTATTTTGTGAAATGAAATGTGTGCATGGAAGAACGCTGTTTTGTTCAACAGTGTACACGAATTCGTAGAATGACAGCCGACGTTCCATCAAGCGCCGCCAGATGCGAAGCGCGTCGTTTTACTCTTTGATGGTCGAAGTCGCGGCAGCACGGCGGGCCTCCGAAATCAACTCTCGCACCTGTGCGTGGCACGATCCCGGCATGGCCGGCAGGTTGCTCACCGTCCGCGAAGCGAAGTATGCAGGTAAATGCAACGCGCCCGGATGCACAAAGGTTACAAAGTGCCACCTGCCGAAAGCAACCCGGTGCGCGCCGCTGCAGGCGAGCAGCAGGCGGCCGGTGTATAACTATATGTTCCTTTTTTCCTTCCTACTCTCGTCCCTCTTTTTCTCCTCCTTCATTATCTCGCGACCACCGGTCCTGTACGTACGTAAGAGCCACAGAACGAGCTGTGTTCGGCTTAGCGATGGCTCCACAACCGATATTTACGCGCAATTTTCAGGCATTGCGTCCGAGGGTGCTAGTGCCACGTCGTGGACACGTTAATATTGCCGCAGGTCCCGCGAGAAAATTCAGGCAAACGGAGAATCCGGGACGGAGCAAAGAAACGGATATCAGACCGCTTGAGATCCATAAATCGTTGCATTGAATATTCTAGAGCTCGACATAAAAAATTAAGCTCTCGCTCGCTGATTTCAGAATGGAATATTCATCGAGGGGGTAGGAAAAACGACAAAGATTTTTATCCGCTGTGAATATTCCGCGATGTACATCAAACGGCGGGGGCTGCCCTTTTTCGCTCGCGGAAGTCTATCAGGCGATCGACAGTAAAGTCGCCGCTGCCATACTTCCTGCTTCTGCCCTTTCCCTTCACCCTGTATGGAAACGATGGTCGTTCAACCCTCTCGCGCTGCTGATGCCCTCGATGGTAGGTAAGGACCAATAAAAATACAATAACTTATGTACCTTCATTTTTACTGCAAGGATCAAAGTGAAACCCTCGGTTAAATCGCGGCCAAAGTAAATAACAAGCACTAAATTGGGCGTAAAACTTATCTTACGTGCGTTTATCCGTTAACTCTCGAGGGCGCCGGTCAGCCAGGCGGAAGTTTAATAACTTGGTTAACAAAGGCATCGATATCAGCCCCTCAATATCGATCGGCGAGATATCGCATGTTATGCTGGAAGTTATAAGTCTCTCGTTCGTGCAGGTGCATCATTGCAATGTTGTTTACGATAGTAACGGGATTTAAAATGTAAAAGAATTTAATTATTATTCTCCATATTTTCGAGACTAAACTTAACGTAATGAGCAACGACTGGGTGGTACGACCTGCATAAATGCTTATTCTGAGATGACTGTTCAATCCTTTTGTCGCTTATACGCGATATATGGTGAGCTATTTGGTACCTCGTCTGGCAAAGGATGGCCTTCTGCCAAATTGAAAAAGTTACGTACAAACTTACGGTCAAAGTGATAGATTAATAAGGAAACGATGTGGGGAATAGTGCAGGGCCAAAAAGTAATTCTCGTAGCTTTATTTTATCCGCAGTGAGAGAAATCCATTCGTCTTCAGAAGAAAAAAAAATGATACGTGGAATTCTTCTCTCGCGTAATTTTTGAATTTCGTGAAATATGAAAGTGGAACAAACTATTGAATATTAAATACACTGAATAATAAATAATTAGATAATATTAATTTAACTTCAATATTCAATAACTGTACGGTAAAATTCTCTCTCAATTAATATTGATTATATATAGAGTGATCAATAATAGGTAATTAATAAGAGACTAAATTTAAACTGGAACGACATACGCAATAATACTTGATACTTTCTTAAATTATTAAAGAGATTTATTCTTCCTCGAATTATTTTGAAAATACTTTAATCGAATTAAAGTCGAGGTTACCAGTTGCAATCTTCGCGGCATCTTCGTTATAACGTAATAATCAACGCCCAGAGCTAGCAATATATAAACGAGCAAAGTAGTTAATGCTAGGCTGTACAGCGAAAGCCGGGTGCATACGCGCGAGTTAGCGTACGTCGCCTAACCGCGAAGATTAGACTGCGATTTCTTACTCCAAGAGAGTTCGCGACGTGGCTAACGGCACCGCAATTAAAGAGGGAAACAGCGTTCCGTTAGGGAGCCATAATTCCGCGACATTTTAACGACAAGCTGACTTACGAGCGACGTGACCACGTGCACGCGGTTTCTCAGATCGGAAAGACCGTGCCTACAAGACGCCGCGCACATTCTAAGTAGAGTTATTATACCAAAATTAGATATTATAGGCAAAAAATCATATAGATATCTCGCCTAAAATCCCGGCACATAAAAAAATGGACATAAAATATAGGTTAGTAAAATTGTTAAAATACAATCGACGAATCATTTATTTCACATCTAATTGTTCATTAGTAATAATTTAATAAGAAATTTTGATCAAACATAGTCAACTATTCTCTTATTTTATTTGATAATATGATTGATCAATTTCTTAAAACTTACATTTATTATAAAACAAGACTAATATAACGTGAAAGAAGCCAAAGCAAAATATTTGAATATAATAATTATTAATAACGTAATAAATTATTATCATAGTCAATTACTCTCTCCACATGTGATTGGTCAGTTTCTTATACTGCTTAAAACTACTACAATTATTTAAATCAGGATTAATACAGGAAAGGAGAAGTAAAATCTTTAGAAGATTTTCTGAAACCTCGCTTATATTTTTCCCAGGCGTCTTCGAAACATCCCCTCAGACATAACTAGACACCCTAAAAAAAAAAGGAGGACAATGTCCGAAGAAGACGGATGGGCAAACCCTAGTTCTAACAGATGAGAAGACAGTGTTGCGCGCGAGCCACATGGACGAACAAGTTGCGACGATAATTTCAGAAGTAGCAAGGCAAAGCTCGCGTCGACGTCCGTCCCTTTATCGGACGATCTCGGGTTAAGGAACCAGCCGGCAGAAAGATGGTTGCAGCAATCAGCGGCGCGGCGGCTGCATTCGGGGGGTCACGTGCGTTGCGTGCGTGCCGGCCGGGCTAGGGCGATGCACGCGGATGCACAAAGAGCTCAAGCCACGGAGCATGTCCGAAACGGGCCACCTGCCGACAGATGTTGAGTCTAGCGACCGAGACCCTGGCGCTGTTACTCTCCAACCGAGGCCCTACTCGTCTTTCCCCCACCTCGGTCTACCTGGCTCTCCTCTCTTTCTCTTTCTCTCCTCCTAACACGTCGGAACCTTCCGATTCTCTGCACCAGGAACCTTTGTCCGTCACTCCGCCTTATGTGAATCGCATCCAGTACTCTCCACCTGCCTCTGGACCTCCTTCGGATCGCCGTGTTTTCTTTGAGTACAAGAAGCATTGCGCGTTCCAAGAAAAACGTTCGAACACAGATATATTTTAAGGCTTTTAATCTCTGAGCTCGTACTAATGAGTTTTGCTGAATTACGGAGAAATATTTATCAAAAATAAAATTATACCTGTCTAAAGAAAAATTCATGCAGCATTCTAAGAACTCGAATACTTTTCTTTATGTTTTCCTACATTTTACCCGTGATCTCCAGGCGTGCAATCGTGGAGGCTGATATGAAGCATCTCGGTATAACAAACGTCTAATTATTTTTCTGTGAAACGGTCGGAGGTTGGATTAATTATTGGAAAAACAATAGAACTAAGATAGGTCGTGTTGAGGAAAGACGGAGCAAGGACAGCCGAGCTTAAGTGGGCAAACGGAGGAGAAAATAACCTAGGGTACGCGACGACGCCGGCAGTCTTTGTGTTTACCAGGGCCATCGCGTGACGCCCGCGTTCGCCTTCGTCGTGGCGGTTCGCGGATCCCCCGAGTGTGACCCGTAGATGGATTTCTGTGCGCGGAGAGCGAGCCGCTCTAAATTAAATATTGCGTGCTCGAAAAAAATGGCAGTCGTCAACATCTGCAGACCTGCGTGGAAAGGACCTCGAGTCACGCGACGGACAATCTCTCTCTCTCTCTCTCTCTCTCTCTCTCCCCCTTTCCTTCCATGACGATCGTTCCACCCTTTTCACGTTTTGCGAGGTGTCATTGAACGAATTTCAGACTCAGCATGCTTCGGCTTTCTCTCTTTCCTCCTCCTTTACTCTTCGCTCGACAATCGTACGAGCATCGCAGGAAAACAAATTATTCCCGCACGAATATCGCAGTTCTTCGCAATTCCTCTCCTTCGAACGCCGTTGAATCCCCAACAACGGAAGAGAGTCGGTAAACGGTGGACAGGACAACAACATTGGAAAATGGCGCGAGTCACGCGATGGACGTTTACTATGTTCGGCTTGCTTGCTTTCTTTCCTTCTTTCGTTCGGGAAACGACCGCGAGTCGTTCACAAGATGCCACCGTTTCCGGTGTACGACAGCTGTCCTTCGCGCTGTCGCTCGACGAGATCGACAACATTAACGAAGATGTATCGATGTCGTGTATTCTCGGATTTCTTGTTTGCGACCGAAATGAGAAAGTGTTTCACGAGAACGCCTATATGCATGCGATAGAAAATTCGATCGATTGTACTCACATTAAAAGACACACTAGGCGCCGCACACTAGGTGTATCACAATTCATCGACAATTTTTTAATTTAATGTGAATTATGAAATGAGAACAATGCTCCAAATAGCCTTATTTGAATATTTTTTCGAAAAACAAATGGACCGCAATTCTGCAAATTTCACCGAATATCCCGTGATCTGTACCGGATAAAAAACTTATAGAAACTGCAAGTTTTATCTTATGAGTTCTAATTCTCATTTATTTTTAATTCAATGAATAAAATTGTATTCTAATATACAAAAACAGTTTTACTTACTAAAGAGATTACTTACTAAAGAGATATCTAAAAAGATTTAATAGATTAACACATTTAAAAAATAATTTCGAACATTAAAATAATTATGCATTAAAATAATTATGCAGAAAACTATTTCAACAAAATTATTTCTGTATCTACCTAAATGTTTAGATATTTCAACAAGATTATTCTTCCCAATGCATACGATATTCATGATATACGTGATAAAACAGTGTAAAATAGTGCTCAAAGGGTTAATTCCATTACATCTACCTCTTAAATTCGCCATTAAATGAAACATTAATATCTTCATGTTCGCAAATATCTCACACGAAAACATCTTCGTACTGTGAAATTAATTAATCTAATACTTCAAGTTCTATCTCGCGATCAGGCTAATGTCTGATTTCAACGTTCATCTGCAGAATTTCCTAGATGACCAATTACAAAGTCGTTCGATGCTCTTCGCGATAGCCGTGTTTGAAAGCGCGTATATATACTTTGGAATCGCATTTCGCCTCGTTGATGGGAGGGAACGAGGTTGTCTGGAGGAGACAAGGAACGATCTTTTCCTCTCCGTTATACTTTCACTTTCTCTTACAGTAACCTCCTCCTCCACTGTGTTTTCCATTCCCCCGCCTCTTTGTCTGCCCCCCCCCTCGGTCGAGATTCACCGGGTGTACGACGCAGTCTCTCCGCCGTCTAGCCTGAAACCTAGGTATTATTTAGACTTTCACCGGTCGGAAATGCCCACTTCTTTGCCTTACGTATTTGTTTCTGCGTCCTTTCGCCTCTCTCTTTCTCTTTGAAATATATCGGTCGCTGAGAATAAAGATATTTATTACCCATATACATATATAAGCCCGATATATAAAACGACATCTCTCTCTCTATTTTAAATATAAATTCTCCTCTCACAATTATATAAAGTATAAATATTCATATGATAAGTATATAAACGCCGAAAAATGGAAAGGATATGTTTCTTCGGGAAATAGAAAAAAAAAAAAAATTAGAATTTAAAAATTAGTCTGTAATTTCAAGAACCAGTCTCGTTTGTAGAGAAGATATTTTTTTAATGTTGAAAAACATCAGTTCAATCAAGGATTGATGTATCAATTCCACAATTCATGCGAAATACTTGTGCATCCATAGTTAATACAGTACATCTTCCCGTGTTCTTCAATCTTCTTGCAATTTACTCGGCCGGCTAGGAGATATTTCGAGATCGCGGAACCACTTTCCAATCTAACTCGCGAGAAAGGCCGTCGGCTCGTCTGGATTAATAGAGCGATCGAAGGAAGAAGAATCGATCGACAGTTTCCTCGTCTCGCATTCATCGTGTCTAGGACAATACGAATCGCAGTAGCCACGCATAAAAAGCAGTGCCTTGGCGAGGACGCGAGACGATGATAATATCGCGATATAAATTTTGCAGATGACCCGTGTCACTATTGTTCGAGTTTGGTGATCGCAAAAAATGAGAGCGCATTAATTTGATGTACCGAAAGGCTCTAATGAAGAATCATTAAAATCTCAGCGAAAGAAGAGACGCGCCGCAAAAAGCAGTTTGGATGCGCAGGTCTAGTAAGCGAGGGGTCAAAGACGAGGGGTAGGTAACTTCTTCGAGCCCGGGAGGAAGATTCGTGAAACCCAACGAGTGAGCCCGGCAGGAACATCTTTGGCCATTTCGACAAAGGGAGTAAGAGGAGACTGCGAGGCTCTCGCACACACAAGCGCCGGCCACGTGCCAGGCAGGTGCGAGCGCATGAGGTTTCTCGAATAACAGTCGGCATTTATCTCCTCTCTTTCTTCTCCATGGCGCGTCTCGGCCGCGAGCGGAACCTCTTCCCCTTTGTTCCCTCGGCCGTGCATTCGGCTTTCCTCAGGTAAAGAAAAGAGAAAAAAATATGTAGGAACTTGGACAAATAGTGCGGAGTCAAATCGCTTAGAAAACTTTCAGTCGGGATCTGGGGATCTCTAGGCCACTTCGCTGAAAGAAAACTAATGAGGTGGATTCGTGTATCAATCAAAGGAGAGGGATAATCGTGCAGAACTATAGATCGTCCGGAACGAGGGGATAGAAGGAGGTTAAGGCCCTTATATTCGATTCTTCCTGAATCATCGAACATGAATTCGAGAATACGTCAAGACTCCCTTGCATCGCACTTCTGTCAGCCGCATCGCCATCATTGGCTCGTGCTCTCGATGCGATCGATCGTGTCATTAGGAGCGACGACCCGACGACATGGTGGTCGATTCAATAATTCGTCGTAGAAATCCACATGCCTTTATCCGGACGTACACAGGAACGATATCGCGCGGAAATGCCTTTCACTTTCACGAAAGTCGACGAGTCTCTCCCGCTGATAAAATGTTAGGTAACTAAATTAAGTCGTTATGGATGTCTGGATCGGTTCGAAGAGCTCTAGTGGAAGAGAGAAAGAGGAGGGGGAGGGGGGAGGGAGAAATGCAATTTGCTAAATGTTCTGTAACATATATTCCCAATGGATACTTTATCAAGAGATATGCGATGCAAAGAAGATGATACGAAAACGAGAAAGTATTATCTCGATAAAATTACAACCGTGATAATATTCGCAAAGGCATTCATCTAACTTTATATGTAGAGATAGTATACGATAATAATTAACTTTCGCGTTTGTAACAGAATTAATGGATACCACATTTCTCTTAAAAGAAGTTCAACAGAGGACATAAATCTGTAGAAATGTAAAATTTTAAATCAAATTTCTCCAAGGAAAAAATTCTGATTTCACTTAATAACAATAGATACAGCTAAATAATACGTCCATGTGTGCGTATCGATTTTAATATAAAAACTCTGAAAGCGAATAATACTTATTCCAAATAGAAGAAAAAAAATATTAAAAAAAAAATAAAATTAATATAATTTGAATAGAACAGAGAAAAACTAGAGGCAGATGGAAAGCGCCTTTCGAAAGGATGACCTGGCGGGATGCTGAGGTAACATATCACAGGCACGATGAATTTATTTCTTCATCTGACTCGCGGTGGCTCAGTCACGAAAAGGGACGGGCATAGAAAGAGGACCGGTAAAAGGGAACGGGGCGTAAGGGCACGTCGCGACGCGAACAAGAACGTACCAGAAGAAAAGAGTGTGTGGAGCGCACGCGGGAAAGGAGGTTGGGACACGATGGCGCAACATCTGCCGGGTGCAACAATCCCGAACACCTGCCGTCTGGTAGTCGCGTGCTCTCGCACCCTGGGGAACAGGGTGGTGGAATAAGACGACGACCGGGCCGATCCTTGCCCTCGTAACTTACTCGAACGAGTTCGGGCAGCACGTTAGGGGAAACGAGTCCAGGACCGGTGCTATGTCGCGCTACGCACAATGGATCTGGCCAGACCGAATCGATTTCCAGCTAGTGTCTGGCTGCGATTATCGTCCGCAAGATACGAGATGGTGTCGAGAGATCACTGATAATAGACTGCTCTAATTGTTTTTAGTCTTATATCGAATGCAGAATAAAAACAGTCGAGTAGCTTACACTAAATTCATATTATAACCTCAGACACATATAATTTCTAGTAATAATAATATAGATGTACTCTAAATTACTATCGATATTATAGCTAATGATAATAATAGGTAATGTTAATCGTAAATAAATATATCCTATGTTGCATATTTGATCCAAGAGAGTTTCAAAATCAAAAAATATAAGTAACTAGATAATCTATGCGTACAAGCAGATGTAAGTGTAAATTATATATATAAAAACCTCATATTAAACCTTATCTGATTTAAATAACGAAATTTCCTTCTGACAAATGAAATAGAATAATAATTATTTTGTGTATGATTATTTAATGACCACAAAAAAGAACATATATACATAACATCATGAAAATATTAATATAACAGTAAATTCATAAAAATAATAAAATAAAATTAAACCTTACGTATTCTTCCTTGTAAATCTACGCTGAAAATCAAGAGTTTCCTCTTAGATAATTACAGGTCAAGAAATTTGTGTTAGAGAAGCCAGACTATAGATTACAAGGCTCGCAAATAAAATATCAATAATTATCTGAAATTATTCGATCGCCCTGCTCATCGTCTGCAACTTTGCGCAAGAAACTAGATCAAGTGGACGATCGATCGCTCTACTTTTTCAGGGCGAGCAAACGGCGTAATAACCGCTAAACGTATTTAGATAACGCTTCACTCGTGAGGAAGGTTATTAGTCTATTAGCAGCCTGTTGTAGGCCAACGAAGCATCATCGTTAGGTGTCCCAAGGCCGGTCTCTAAAGCATTTTTTATTAATCGATTGATCAACCACCAGGAACTATCGAGTCGCAGCCGAGTTTTTCCGGCATATTGCGACAATAATGTGGGGAACGACTAATGGACACTCGGGTCTGATCAATGATTGCAAAATTACGACGACGCACGGATAATTCCCATTTTTCATCGGTTGCTATCACGTTGATTAATCGCTAATGCTTTCGTGTCTGATTCGACAATTTTCAGGGAACAAGTCGTGCAAAACTGCTAAATTTTATGCATCGCACGAGGCACGCGAGTAATAAAATCACTTTACCCAAGACTTACGTAAAAAAACCGGAAGCGAGCTTCTATCCTACAGAAAAAAAGAGAAAGAGAAAACGGAAAGAATTCCAAAGTTTTCCTCGCAGTTATAACCTCGGAAAATTACTTCTCCCTTTCTTATACGTCTGATGCTTTTATTCGCGCGACCTCCTTCTTCTCGGCTTAGGTCGCTTCGCCGGATGGCAGAACTTAATCCTGACCCTCGTCCACTAGACCGTCACATAGAAAGGCCTATGTATAATTATTTCGGTACCCGAGTCTATTATTATCACACAGTACACAGGCAAAGTAGTGGTCGACAGATATTTCGTCGTTGCTCGCCGTGAGCGGCTCTCTCTCTCTCTCTCTCTCTCTCTCTCTCTCTCTCTCTCTCTCTCTCTCTCTCTCTCTCT